>NC_135807.1:69983740-70305563 GCF_964213995.1 Mustelus asterias | reverse complement strand
CTTTCAAGCTCCCTAACTGAGCCTTCACGTCTCATCCTTACATAAGTCTCCTTCTTCCTCTTCACAAGAGATTCAGCCTCCTAAGTGAACCACGGTTCCCTCACACGTCTGCTTCCTCCCTGCCTGACAGGTACATATTTATCAAGGACGCGTAGTAGCTGTTCCTTGAACAAGTTCCACGTTTCAATTGTGCCCATCCCCTGCAGTTTCCTTCCCCAACCTATGCCAGCTAAATCTCGCCTAATCGCATCATAATTTCCTTTCCCCCAGCTATAACTCTTGCCCTTTGGTATATACCTATCCTTTTCCATAGCTAAGGTAAACGTAATCGAATTGTGGTCACTGTCACCAAAGTGCTCACCTACCTCCAAATCTAACACCTGGTCTGGTTCATTACCCAGTACCAAATCCAATGTGGCCTTGCCTCTTGTTGGTCTATCTACATACTGTGTCAGGAAGCCTTCCTGCACGCATTGGACAAAAACCGACCCCTCGAACTATAGCTTTTCCAGTCAATATTTGTAAAGTTAAAGTCCCCCATAACAACTACCCTGTTACTTTCGCTCCTATCCAGAATCGTCTTTGCAATCTTTTCCTCTACATCTCTGGAACTTTTCAGAGGTCTATAAAAAACTCCCAACAGGGTGACCTCTCCTTTCCTGTTTCTAACCTCAGCCCAAACTACCTCAGTAGACGAGTCCTCATCAAAAGTCCTTTCTGCCACCATAATATTGTCCTTGACTAACAATGCCACACCTCCCCCTCTTTTACCACCTTCCCTGCACTTACTGAAACATCTAAACCCTGGAACCTGCAACAACCATTCCTGTCCCTGCTCTATCCATGTCTCCGAGATGGCCACAACATCGAAATCCCAGGTACCAATCCATGCTGCAAGCTCACCCACCTTATTCCGGATGCTCCTGGCATTGAAGTGTACACACTTCAAACCACTTTCCTGCCTGTCAGTACACTCCTGCGACCCTGAAACCTCATCCATGACCTCACTACTCTCAACCTCCTGTACACCGGAGCTACAATTCAGGTACCCACCCCCCTGATGAATTAGTTTAAACCCTCCCGAAGAGCATTAGCAAATTTCCCCCCCAAGATATTGGTACCCCTCTCATTCAGGTGCAGACCATCCTGTTTGTTAGGGCAGGATTTTTCCAGCCCTGCAGAATTGGCTTTAGAGTTGGGAAGATGGGATATTTCTGAAAGTTGTACATTTGGAAATCTACCTTGGGGGGTAAATTGGTGAGACCACTGGGATCTTCCTGATAGCAGAAGCCCAGCAGGTGTCTGGTGCCTCCAACAACAGACTGGGCACCAGCAAGGCCTCCATGAATTTTACTGGCTGCACTCCCCCACCTCCCCAAGAGGACCAAAGGGTCAGAGCTGCAGGCCATCCTGTGGATGGGAGCCTCCCCACACTGATGTTGTGGTCACACTTACTGTTAACAACATTTTCAGAGGATGCCTCCATTTTGAGGTGCCCACAAACATCGGATGAGCCCAGCTCTCGTGATGGGGCTGCTCTGAATAGCCTTCGCACCTGTGGAACCTGCCCACACTCCCTACTTGTACAGGGATCCCGGACATGCCCCATTAATTGGATATCTCCAGGAAGTTCACAGAGGTAGGTGGCGCTAGAACACCATTGGAGTTGGGACCTGCATATGTTCCCAATGTCCAAGAATCTTATAAGTTGAGAAGATACCACCCGTAGTTACAACATGGGGCTTTTTTGCACATTTCTATCTGCCATGAGCATTCGCTCATGAAGACAAAACTTTTCCGTCAATATATTTCCACTCAGTCACTTTATCCATTAAGTATGTATATGCATATGGTAAAGATTAGTCAGTGCTGCACCGCTCAATGCATTTAATGTAACCATTTGAACTACAGGTAGCCTCATGTGTGGTGAGAGAACGAATGTAAGAATATATGCAGACATTTCTGATATCATCATGACCTGGCCGGCAGTCTCCAGGGAGTGATTTGAATTTCCTGCAAAACATACCACGCCAACCAGAAAACAGGCACAGCATTCATCAGAATGTTTCATCACAGAGTCTTAAGAAGCAAGAAACTGACCTTCAAATGGAAATGTTCAAATCAGGAAGTTACTAATTTCCCCTCTATCCCATGCCCCTCTGATCGTCATCTGTAACTGGCAGCAAGAAGAGCCGTCATGACTCCAGCATGACCGAGGAATCAGCATTTTCTCTTGCTTGCCATCCAAGGAGTCTTAAAATTGAAGAAAGTGGAAAATCTCTGAGGAGCTCTAGCTTAAGAAGGCACCCTTGTAATGTTTAGGTACATTACTCTGATACCAATCTACAGTGTGAGGCAGAAGAGAACCAATCAAGTGATAGACTAACATAATCTTCAACATAGCTGAGCTCAAGGTTATGCCCCTGAAAGTCAACACTAAGCTGAACTGTAATATCTTCCTTTACTCCAGAAAGTGCATGAAGATATAACTTTACTACAAAAGACTTATTGCCCAGAACATACAGACACAACATGTACTCGCTACTTCCTATTCATCCAAAGGTAGGCAGGTAAGCAAGTGGCATTTTAACTCTACCCTCGAAAAACAATCTCAAGAGAAAATGGTCACAACGTTTTGACCCCCCTTCATTCCTTGCAAAAGTATTTTTCTCACTTTTGCACTCCCTTCACATAGAAGATATGCTGACCTAAATTGCCTCAATTCTTGTTAAAATAAAAGGCCCTAGGCAGTCTACCATAGTATTCTGAGAATAACAAAACAGCATGAACTCTGTAGATCCATGGTGAACCTCTATTCCTGGAACACAAGCAATCAAGACGATGGGATTTAATCTAAAAATTAGGGTTGGGTCATTCATGAGAAAAATTAGAAACCACTCCTTCACACAAAGTGTAAAGAAACCCACAACTCTCTTCTCCGACTGAGAAAGATAGATTTTAGTTCAGTGAGATATCAAAGGATAGTAGCAAAACCAAGAAAATAAAGTTGAGGTGCAGATCTGTCATGATATATTTAAATGATGGATCATATTCAAGGGGTGGAATGACCTACACAAGTTTGTAATATTCTTATATTCCTAGAACTGAGATGGTGCATAGTGTGTAAAGAGCCTTTATTCTTCACAGATCTTCAAAAAACTGGGTTCAGAAGCAACTCCTTCCTGCTTGGGAAGCATTAACTTTGACAGACTGGAAGGAAACATGGTCAGTCTGAAGATACCCTTGCCTGTCTGCATTCTCCTCAGTCTTGAGAAATGAGGAACTTCCAGAAATTATCTCCAAGAGCAGTTTTGAAGATTGGCACAAGGAAAGTATTATTAAAGGTCACAACCTGTGTGAAAAGCAGACCATGTCCTTCTAACAGCTCACTAGGCAACACCCCTTCATCCATTAGGACTAATTTGGGTTTATTTGAACATACTGCCAGGTTGGCACTGCCAGGGCACCAGGGACAAGGCCAAGGCACTGCCCAGCTATGTCCTCGACCATCTGATGACCTCAATGGCTTCGGAGCTCCCCCTTCCCCTATGGGTGGCCATCACAACCCTAACCCTCGCTGGGCATGAACCAGATTATGTTGGGGTTCAGAAGCTGGCAGAATCCCAAAAGGGGTTCTCCCCAGTGCTGAATGTGCAATGTCCCCTCCCCCACAATACTCTAGTTCTGTGTGGCCCCAGTGCAATCTGCACATGAGCGCGCAAGGCTGGAGAATCGCAGCCGTGGTCTCACCAAAGCCCTGTTTATGTTGACTCCAAGACATATTCTTTGTGAACCTATTGCTACTTGGATCTGTAAAATAAATGTTCTAAGACTCTGTGCTGCTTGCAAGGCTTCACAATAGCACATGTTGGTAAATTGCAAATATATTATCTGACATTTTAATTTATGTGATTTCAAAAGAGAAAGATCTCCCAATAAGCTGGCTGCATGGGACATGGCGCTTTGCAATGTTTGCCCTAATACTTCCACTCGAGAAGGACCCACATTTCTACTTTGTGCACTGTTTGGCAACATACCAAATGATGTTGTAGAGAATGTATAAGGGACCCAGAAATCAGACCTTGTGGCTTCTAAGCACAGGGGAGAAATGAAGAGAGTTGCAGAGACACACCCTGCCAGCCTTTATGTATGGCATAATACAATGGGTCATCACACATAGCACATAAGACACTACACTTATATCTTTGCAAACACCTGCTACTGGAGAGGCTGTGGCCTAACATATTGTGCTGCATGTATTTGATCTTAACACTGTAGTTAATCATTCTAGTATGCAATCTCAGAAACCACAAGAACTTTGACTGGCCTCAAAAATGCGATGGAGACCCAGCCTAGCACTATGCTTTATGGATCTCTTTCTTGGAGTGTGAACTTCCTTAAAACGAACAGAAAAAAGATTTAAAATTTTGTTTGGCAGTACCTATTTGAACTATCACAACATCCCCGTGAGTGGAATAACTATGTGGTATAATAATCAAATAAATGGTGTTCTCCCTCTGGCTGCAGTTAGAATGCAGTGGAGATGCACATCACCTACATCTACACTGACTGAAATAACGCCTCAGAGGCCAACATCCCTTTATCAGATTCCTTTTATTTGCAAACTAGTCCATTCGTAGAGTGCTTCTGGTACACAGTCAGAATCCAGAGTACCAGAAGACCTGACATTCCCAGTTTTATTTACAGATGAGGCTGTCTAATTGAGCAAGCAATTATGACCTCAATCAGGGACATCTTTTTGTGATGACCTCAATCAGAGAGTTCATACTCCAAGAGGCCAACCTCATGTGCCTTGTTGAAGTCATTACACAGACCAGCCCAAGACTAGTACATAAATTCTCAGTGATGTCCTAGCCCTGGTTAAGTCAGCAACCCAAGCCAGCAACCTAAACCACCAAGCAAAATTGTTAGGAATCCATACATACGGCACATTGTAACCAAGGGACATATCTAAATTATTTTGATCCTTAGGCCTCCTGCTAGTCTATACATACCAGACAACAACAATCCAATGTACTTTCCTGCAGTTACTATGCAAATTATATCACAATCTTATGAAAATATAAATATGCCCACTAATAGCCTAAAACATATATATAGGGATGTTATTTTTCTTTCCAGTTCCCTTTATTTCAATAAAAAAGATAATATACTGCTTTGTAGACCAATTGTTTGATGCACACGGGCTTAAAAGACATATTGTGCACACAAATAATTTCAGTTATAGATCCAATCTGATGCAAAAATCTTCTCTGAGTCATTCCTTGCATATCTTACCATCACAAACTACATTCATTCCTCTCTTATCCAGATTGTATTTTGAACCTGTTCCAAGCTATTTAAATCATCAGTTCATCAATTTATGTTGGATATTTTGGCTTTAGTCTAAATTGATTTTTTTTTCTTTGCAAGTCCACTTCAACAGTCCACTTAATGTTTGCTATTTATATAGAAATGACAAAAGGTTCTAACTTTTAATCAAACAGCAGAATGTGTAAAGGAAATAAATTATTTTTAACTACCTGCATTTTTGAGTGAATTTCATTGCACTGATAAATGTTCTAAATTCAATATAAATACACTCTTGAGACAAATAAATGATTACTATGTTCAATTTCTTTGTTACTTAAGCTGTCAACATTGCCACAATCATGTCTACTTAGATACAATTTTGATATTCCATCCAGCCTGGCTTATTGTTTCTGAAAAGCTGAAATTCTTATTCTGGATTAGCATTTTAGCTTTTGCAGCAACAGTAACATTATTTGACTGGATACCACTTTAATGATATTGATTTATAGAATCATAGAATCCTACAGTGCAGAAAGAGGCCATTCGGCCCATCGAGTCTGCACTGACCACAATCTCACCCAGCCCCTATCCCCACAACTCCATGTTTTTACCCTACTAGCCAGTTCACCTGACACCAAGGAGCAATTTAGCATGGCCAATCAACTTAACCCGCACACCTTTGGAGTGTGGGAGGAAACCGGAGCACCCGGAGGAAGCCCATGCAGACACGGGGAGAATGTGCAAACAGACGGTGACCCGAGGCGGGAATCGAACCCAGGTCCCTGGCGCTGTGAGGCAGCAGTGCTAACCACTGTGCCACCGTGCCACCCCATAAAGCGACGCATTTTTATAAGCAAGTAGTGGTGCAGCACTCCTTTTCACTATATTGGGCCGAGGTTTTCCGAATTGGTCCATCATAAGCGTGGTGTGCGAGAACTTCTGCCCACTTGCTGATCCCAGGAATTTCTCAGGCAAAGCCTAATTTGATTGGTTTTGGTGGGCCCACAAGAAACATTCTATCTGTCACATGACAGGGAACAGGACTGCAGGACCATTGCACTGCCGTCTAAATTAGAGAATAGCTTCTGGTCTCTGACAGATCCCATGTGAAGTGTTGGAGGGGAGAGCAAATTGATAGCACTTTATTGATTGCATTTTTCTGATTAGGCTTTTCAATTGTTAGAAGGCCCAGCAACCTTGGTAATGCTTAGTATTGCTTTTAACATAGAAAAGCTTGCCCCATTCCAAATACTTTTGTAAATCTCTTATTAATAAAGGATGCCTGCACATACAGGACATTATTAACAAATTAAGCTCTTCACAATTGTTCTTGAGTCATTCAGATTGCTGAGCTTCTAGGAAGAAGACTTCTTTCCCCACCTCTGTAGTCTTAATTTAAGTCTAAAAGAAGGATATAGTACCAAACTAGTCTGATTGAGTTGGGGTATATCATTTCAGAAAGTACGAGTTATTACCTCACTGGTCATTGATGTCTCCCATATAGCATTTTAAAAAAATAATTATTTGTTCACAAAAGAAAATTTATGCATTAAATTAGAAAACAGGAAAGCATTATTTTCACTTTAAATAAATTCTGTATGTTGCAAAATCCTTCTACTAGAAATCCAATGCAGTCCTCCTGTTTTTGCTGATTCCCATATTACAGTTGAAGAGGAATGAAACAGGGGGTGGGGGGCAGATTTGGTCAGATAAGTTTGCACGGATGGATCAAGTGATTGAAAATTCTTTGTCGCTTAACATTGTTTTTCTGATATATGAATGCCACAATAAAGTAACTTAAAACCAATTATATCATCAAAAAACGTACAGGCATTGAAGTTGATGGATTTACATAAATAACCCAAATGTTTATAATAATGTACTAAATCTATCAGCATTCAGTTGTTGATGACTAATGCACTTGTGATGCATAGAACAAATGTGTTTGTGATTTGCTTTATCTTTCTGTGTTACTGTTGTTCTATTAAACTTGTTAACCATCATTTATGGAACATTATTCCACCAATGATGTGATCTATATTGAAGGCAATCAATATTAACTCCATTCCTGGCAGTCACTGGAGCATTATGTACATAGATTGGATTTGATATTTCATTGTAAAAACTCACAGACCCAGAAAATGCCCAGTTATTGAGACTGTGCTCTGTGAGGACAATGGTCTATTCATTTGCCTTATATTTCAGTCAGAGACTGAAACCAAAACCAGTTTTTAAAATAGTGAGGGTTCTTCTGGACCTGTTTTTTTTCATTTTTTGTAGACATGTTTTGCTTACTGTGAAATAAACCAAAATGCAACAAGATGAACACACAGATAGATAGCACGTTGGAAATATTTTCATCATGATTAAATACTGACATGCCATGTCACTTACTCCAATGTGCACTGGCTTCCTTGTAATCTGGTTTAATGCTTACAATATTTGTTCTGATGGCACAACTGCATTGAAGTTTTCTTTTCCCTTCAAAGCTTTGCAAGCATGCAAGCATAGATGCTTAATTCACATGTGTAAAAATGCATTTTGATTTGAACAATTATGATATTCTAAATTGTTCCAACACGTACATGAATTAAATATGACACCAGATATGCAAGATTATATTTTTATAAGCTATGTTTTTGATTTTAATGTTCTTTATATAATCTGTTAAGATCTATATATTTATTCAAAATGAGATATGCCAGAGTTCAAGGAATGAAGACAAGATCATTTTAATTATTAACATTTATATCCTTACTGTTGTTTCTGCTATTTTCAGCTTGAAACAGGGAACTATCAATCTGAACTTGTCCTCCTTTGTGCTGCTGGTACAATTGCAGTTCAGAGGAAATGCAGAATGAGGCATTCTATTGCTTTGCAGGTTTGGTACCTGGCCCATGCAGATATTATTCTTTGCCACTGGATCAGGAGCTTGTGTTGCTCCAGAAAGCAAGTTTAATTTCAATGTGAATTTGGGCATAGAGGGGTTTATTGGGGATTTTTCAAAATTTGGAGTTATTCATGCAATTGGTGTTAAGATCCATAGAATCCCTACAGTGCCAATCAGTCCATTGAGTCGGCACCAACCCTCCGAAAGAGCACTCTATCTACGTAGGCGCACTCCCCAAACCTGTTCCCATGACCCCATACATTGATCATGGCCAATCTGCCAAACCTACACATCTTTGGACTATGGGAGGAACCCGGAGCACCTGCAGGAGACTCATGCAGACACTAGGGGAACATGCAGACATCGCACAGTCGCCCGAGGCCGGAATGGAGCCCTGGTCCCTGGCGCTGTGAAGCAGCAATGCTAACCACTGTGCCACCGTGCCACCCGATATATCATAAATACTCCTCTTACATTTCATAAATGTGAGTTTAGTTGCAATATTTATTTTGGTCATTTCTGAAATCTTTACATCTACTTAATTTGGAGAACAGCAACCATCAATTGACCTATTTCAGGGAACATTTTTTTTGTACACCCAAATGTAACAATTGGCTTGAAAGCAAATTACTGTGGATGCTGGAATCTAAAACAAAGGATGATGAAGGGTCATCCAGACTCGAATTGTTAGCACTGTTCTCTCTCAACAGCTGCTGTCAGACCTGCTGAGATTTCCCAGCATTTTCTGTTCTTGTAACAATCAGCTTGCTTTCCTGACATGACTGGGAGTCCATTGAGGGAAATCCCTAAGGGGTACCTTTGGTGCCATGAGAGATGACGCATGGGAAAAGAAATAGTCCAGCTATGTTATTGAGCGGGTGTACCTGTGTCAATGAAGGGATCAGCTTAGAAGGGGGTGACCTAAGGTCATGGGTTTATGGCCCAAGTAAAGTGCTGTCCAGATATCAGCAGAGTAGAGCCTCAGGAACTGATGTCTAACAGAGATGCAGTTACTGAACTCTACAGCCTCCTCCTGGAACATTGCAGGCCACTGCCAAGACTTGGCATTATAGAACATAGAACATTACAGCGCAGTACAGGCCCTTCGGCCCTCGATGTTGCGCTGACCAGTGAAACCAATCTAAAGCCCATCTAACCTACACTATTCCAATATCATCCATATGTTTATCCAATGACCATTTAAATGCCCTTAATGTTGGCGAGTCCACTACTGCTGCAGGCAGGGCATTCCACACCCTTACTACTCTCTGAGTGAAGAACCTACCTCTGACATCTGTCCTATATCTATCACCCCTCAATTTAAAGCTATGTCCCCTTGTGCTAGCTATCACCATCTGAGGAAAAAGGCTCTCACTATCCACCCTATCTAATCCTCTGATCATCTTGTATGCCTCTATTAAGTCACCTCTTAACCTTCTTTGCTCTAACAAAAACAACCTCAAGTCCCTCAGCCTTTCCTCATAAGACCTTCCCACCATACCAGGCAACATCCTAGTAAATCTCCTCTGCACCCTTTCCAATGCTTCCACATCCTTCCTATAATGTGGTGACCAGAACTGTATGCAATACTCCAAGTGCAGCCGCACCAGAGTTTTGTACTGCTGCAACACGACCTCCTGGCTCCGAAACTCAATCCCTCTACCAATAAAAGCTAACACACCGTACGCCTTCTTAACAACCCTATCAACCTGGGTGCCAACTTTTAGGGATCTATGCACATGGACACCGAGATCGCTCTGTTCATCCACACTACCAAGTATCTTACCATTAGCCCAGTACTCTGTAATCCTGTTACTCCTTCCAAAGTGAATCACCTCACACTTTTCCGCATTGAACTCCATTTGCCACCTCTCAGCCCAGCACTGCAGCTTATCTATGTCCCTCTGTAACCTGCAACAACCTTCAGCACTGTCCACAACTCCACCGACTTTAGTGTCATCCGCAAATTTACTAACCCATCCTTCTACGCCCTCATCCAGGTCATTTATAAAAAATGACAAACAGCAGCGGCCCCAAAACAGATCCTTGCGGTACACCACTAGTAACTGAACTCCAGGGTGAACATTTCCCATCAACCACCACCCTCTGTCTTCTTACAGCTAGCCAATTCCTGATCCAACCCGCTAAATCACCCTCAATCCCATGCCTCCGTATCTTCTGCAATAGCTTACCGTGGGGAACCTTATCAAACGCTTTACTGAAATCCATATACGCCACATCAACTGCTTTACCCTCATCCACCTCTTTGGTCACCTTCTCAAAGAACTCAATAAGGTTTGTGAGGCACGACCTACCCTTCACAAAACTGTGTTGACTATCCCTAATCAAATTATTCCTTTCTAGACGATTATTAATCCTATCTCTTATAATCCTTTCCAAAACTTTGCCCACAACAGAAGTAAGGCTCACTGGTCTATAATTACCAGGGTTGTCTCTACTTCTCTTCTTGAACAAGGGGACAACATTTGCTATCCTCCAGTCTTCATAACTCATATAACTTTTCTAGGCAAAGGTTACAACTGCCTTGAACTTAATTGTGATTGGCTTTCTTGAGTCTATCATAGAGGATATATGCAAGATCAATCAATATTCAATGCTGTATTCCACCCATCAGTTTACTGCTGCCATATATAAAAGAGCAAATCAGGCATCTGCTGTTGGGCAGAGGAACACAAGCAGCAGGCGAGGAGGTAACATTCCTATAGGGTTGCAGGAGTGCCTCAAGTGCAAGGCTTTACTGAAACCTTTTCATGTGAATATATACCTTCACCAGAAAATGTATTCTATTGACATGTGGCTTGTTTGAGTTATCAATAATGCAGGCAAATACAAGGTGAATAATTTCAATGTTTATCTCCAGGCATAAAACAATTTGGAAATTAGCTGAAGTGTGAAATGGGAAGACAATTAATTATCAATTATTTTTACCTGGAGATAAAAGTTAAAATTGCCTCCCTACTCTTTCTTTCAGGCAATTGATCAAAGGACGGATGGCACTGGAGGGATGGACGGTAGGTGACCAGGGATATCCACTGGCGTTGTGGCTCCTTAGTTTTGTGAGCTACCATGCAGCATTTTGCCTTTTGGTTGGGACCTAGAAGCAGCGTCAAATGGAGCTCACCACACTGCACTGTCTGTCACTTGGCGCGAGTGTTCTGAATTGGGCTATTAGTGGCTGGAGTGTAAGTTCACCATCCAGTTAATGGATGGTGGACAGGCTCTCAAAGCTGGAGGGTCAATATGTGGTTCTCCAATGCTGAAGAAGTAGCTGGGTGCCTTGAGGCATCTTTGACTTTTTAAAATTTCAAATAAAAATAGACTCAGCAGCCAGGCCACCATTGTGGAGGGGGAATCGTGGCAGGCCTCAGACAATAGACCTTAATTGAACTGTGCTCACCTCCATTGGTGGCTAAAAATCCTGCCCATGCTTTCACACGCCAAAAAAAGGATTTAATGAAGCTTCTTCTGCCACCAGAGATGAGGTAGAGATACCATCTGCATACTGAAACCAAAATGTTGTTCTCTTTATCATTAAAAGAGCATGATACTCTACACCCCAGCAAGGTGTCCAAAATTACTTTGGGGTCGGGGAAGAGGAAGTTTAGGAAGAGCTTGCAGAATAATCCAAGCGAAAGGCACAAGATGAAGACTTGGCATCATACTTTGAGCACCAAAATACTTGTGCTGGGTAAATACCTTCTCTTTTGTTCTTTCCTCCCTCCATTTCCCTGATTCCGTATTTGCTTAAGAACTCTTATATTTTTAACTTTCTTTAGTTCTGTAAGAGGTATTGACCTGAAATGTTGACTAATTCTGCATTATTTTGATTTTGTATTAGTCTTTAACTTACTGCCACTTCACTTCTAGGAATGTTTACTTTGGAGAGGTACTGCTCTTCTCTCTAACCTGGAAGTCTTACAACACCAGGTTAAAGTCCAACAGGTTTATTTGGAATCACGAGCTTTTGGAGCGCTGCTCCTTCATCAGGTGAGTTGAGAGTTGGGGTCACAAACAGGGCATATATAGACACAGACTCAATTATAAGATAATGTTTTCGGGATCTTGTCTGTTTTCTTGCATCTTTGTAGAAACTTAATGTCTGTGTCAACACACGCGATTTTCTTGGAGATCTGCTCCATTTTAAGCCGGCAGTTTGCAATGCCGGTGATAGCCATGATGTGGACATCTCAAGTAAGTTGCGTGCAGCCCAGATTCCTCTCCCTCCCTCACACTTTTCCTTGTGTCCTGTGTTGCAGGAAGGGACCCCAGCACGCCTGGGCCATCTGGCATCATGACCCCCAGTGCTGCTCCCATCCATCCTATCCCTGACAGCTCGGAAGACTCCTTGGAGGTCAGTGCTCTTATCCGGGTCTGTGCTGAGACTCCGAGGTTGGACCCCATGAGCAATAACAGCCCTGCACCCCCTTACACACTCGCAGGCCCCCCCCCCGGAAAACAACATTGGCCACCATGAAACAGCCCCCCTGAGCAGCACGGAGCAGTTTGAAAGCGGAAACTTACCTCCTCACTCACCCTCACTGATCGGGCACCTGAATGCAACTTTTATACATGAGGTGTTTTCCTGACCAATTCGGCTGCAGCGAATGAGGTGGTTAAGGCAGGTGAGCTGGGACGATTGGGAGTGAAGCTCACTAATTACATTGCGATGAATGCAAATTGACATTTTGCCTGTTTTAGGCCGGCTCCCGATCATGCTGTTGTTTCTTGCTAAAATGGGAATGGTCACGAAAACGGGCACCATTCCCACTAGTCGCATCACACCCGAATTTACGACATTTTCCTCCACAAAACGGGCGTGATGAAGTCATAAAATTCCACCCATAAGGCAGAATTTTAACTGTCAAGGAAAAGTGGGTTAGGGTGTGGGCAGTAAGCAGGGGTATTAAAACCCTAAATAATGTCTTTGGGTCAGGAACCTGACAAGATCATGTCCACTTGAGGACAATTGTTGATACACTGACTTGGAAACTTATGGTCTTTCTAGTTTGTGTGAATAACTGCCTTGTGATTTGCTATTGCTAGATGGCACCAGGCACTTGTTTCTGTCAATTCCCACCAACCTATTCCTTATTTTATAAAACATGGTCAGTCTACCTTTTCCCCTTCTTTGCTGTAGTGATTCCCATTCCAAATCTTTGATTTATTGGGAAAACCACGGGAGAATTTTACGGCTCTGTCGTGGTGGGGCGCAGCTGGAAAATGCGGCAAGCCTTTCAAAGGCCCATTGACTTCACAGGCCCTAGAAAATCCTGACGGTGGGAACAGCTATAAAATTGCGTCTCATTCTTTCACGAACTATACTTTTCTTTTAAAATTCATTACATTATTTGGACTTAAAAATCTAAGTCCAAATAATGTAATGAATTTTAACAAAAAATCTGGGAGCAAAATAGTTTGGGAGCAAGAATATCTTTGCTCAGAAATGACCTGACCAGCATGATACTTGATGGGGGAGAGCTGTTTGCTTGTTTGTGCTGCAATTATTTTAATTAATGGAAAAATCTGGTTAAAAGGCAAAGGCTGGCGATTAACTGGAAGTCACATGATGAGCTTTAGGTTTCGAACATGTTTTTGAATTCAGTTGAGGAAGAACTGAGCAACTGAAAAACTGCCTAGCTCACATTCTGCTTGCCTTGCCTGAGATAGAGTGGTTAACAGTATATGGCTAAGAACCATTATCTCATTGGAACCTGTGGCCAGGATTTTACTGGCTCGCCCTATCCATTGATGGTTGGAGCCAGCCAGTAAAATCATGTGAGGGCTGGGAAATCACGATCGTCCCTGATTTCTTGGCTCTCGCGATCCTATGAGAGCCAGATTTAATGTTAATTCACATGGCATTAGCGAGCCTGGCACTTAATTGTCTGGGCTCACTTGTTTTTCTGGCTTTGCTGGGAGAGGTTCCCTTCGGCGAGGAAAGCACCGGCTACTCATGAACGGGGAACAGTCGTCTTGTCCTTGCCGGTAGGACAGGAGGCCATTGAGTCATAGAATCATAGAAAAGAATCATAGAAAAATCGTAGAACAGAATCATAGAATCCCTACAGTGCAGAAGGAGGCCATTCGGCCCATTGAGCCTACACTGACCACAATCCCACCCAGGCCCTATCCCCGTGACCCCACATAGTTACCCCTTTTGTCCCCCTGACACTAAGGGCAATTTAGCATGGCCAATCAACCTAACCCACACATCTTTGGGCTGTGGGAGGAAACCGGAGCACCCAGAGGAAACCCACGCAGTCACAGGGAGAATGTGTAAACTCCACACAGTCACCCGAGGCCTGAATTGAACCCAGGTCCTTGCTGCTGTGAGGCAGCAGTGATAACCACTGTGCCACCATGCCACATTGAGGGCCCCGGGGAGGCCAAAGGCAAGAGGTGGTGCCCCTTAGGCAATGCCAGTCTAGCAGTGCCAGCCTGGCACCTTGACAGTGCCAGCCTGGCACTTCAGTAGTGCCAGGGATAGGGCCTGTGGAGGAGGGGCTTATGGGGCAGGGTTTATGGGGCAAGGCTCATGGGGGCAGGGCTTATGGGGCTGAGGCTTATGAGGATGGGGCCTGAAAGGATGGCCCGATGAGGGAGGGAGGGAGGTGTGTGCTGCCACTCTGCAGTCAATCGGTATGGGAAGGGAGGGGATTCCGCTGCCAGTCTGCAGCTCCGTTCAATGTGGGGGAGGGGGTATGATTGGTCTGGGCGGTAGGGGGTTGGCAGGGGCTATATTTCCAGGCATCGGCCACGGGCCCTTCAAACAACAGAGGATTGACAGCTCTCTCTCTGTCTGTCAGACCTCTGCTGTTGACATTGTGCATGTGCTGACCCTGAGGTCTGCGCATGCACAATAGCTCCCTCTGTAGGCTGGCTGGCAAATTAAGCACCGCCCACTGCCTGTAGCAGCTAAGACCATAAGACCATAAGACATAGGAGCGGAAGTAAGGCCATTCGGCCCATCGAGTCCACTCCACCATTCAATCATGGTTGATTTCAACTCCATTTACCCGCTCTCTCCCCATAGCCCTTAATTCCTCGAGAAATCAAGAATTTATCAATTTCTGTCTTGAAGACGCTCAACGTCTCGGCCTCCACAGCCCTCTGTGGCAATGAATTCCACAGACCCACCACTCTCTGGCTGAAGAAATTTCTCCTCATCTCTGTTCTAAAGTGACTCCCTTTTATTCTAAGGCTGTGCCCCCGCGTCCTAGTCTCCCCTGTTAATGGAAACAACTTCCCTACGTCCATCCTATCTAAGCCGTTCATTATCTTGTAAGTTTCTATCAGATCTCCCCTCAACCTCCTAAACTCCAATGAATATAATCCCACGATCCTCAGACGTTCATCGTATGTCAGGCCTACCATTCCTGGGATCATCCGTGTGAATCTCCGCTGGACCCGCTCCAGTGCCAGTATGTCCTTCCTGAGGTGTGGGGCCCAAAATTGCTCACAGTACTCCAAATGGGGCCTAACCAGTGCTTTATAAAGCCTCAGAAGTACATCCCTGCTTTTGTATTCCAAGCCTCTTGAGATAAATGACAACATTACATTTGCTTTCTTAATTACGGACTCAACCTGCAAGTTTACCTTTAGAGAATCCTGGACTAGGACTCCCAAGTCCCTTTGCACTTTAGCATTATGAATTTTGTCACCGTTTAGAAAATAGTCCATGCCTCTATTCTTTTTTCCAAAGTGTACGACCTCGCACTTGCCCACGTTGAATTTCATCAGCCACTTCTTGGACCACTCTCCTAAACTGTCTAAATCTTTCTGCAGCCTCCCCACCTCCTCAATACTACCTGCCCCTCCACCTATCTTTGTATCATCGGCAAACTTGGCCAGAATGCCCCCAGTCCCGTCATCTAGATCGTTAATATATAAAGAGAACAGCTGTGGCCCCAACACTGAACCCTGCGGGACACCACTTGCTAGAAATGGTATTGCCCATATTTTCAATATCTAAGTCCATAAGATTGGGAATGAAAACTTGCCCAAAAAAACTGATCTGCAACTCTCCCATTTTCATGCTAGCTGGACACGTAGAATCATTCTTGCTAAAGTTCACTCCAAATGTCTCTGGGAATCCTAAAAATCTAAGCCAAGAAGGACTGATCTGGCTATATTCGCCTGCACACCAAAGCTCCATTGGTGAGAACTTCCAAGCCTCTACTGGGCTAACAAGGGAACTGCAGATCAACAGTGTCAAAACCCTGCTAAATTTATCCTTTTTTTCAAAATCTAGTCTTCCAGTGCCCATCTCTGCAGAGACCCCTATCTGTTCTTTGTGTTTGTGTGCTTCTTTTGCATAACAAAATAAAGTAAATCAGCAAATTTTTGAGTGTGTGCTTGGGAATTTTAAAAGGGATAGATAGTTATACTTCCAGATTACAATTGTGTATTAACGGTTGTTGCAACCGGTTTAAAAAACAAAGAAATCAATCATTCTGAGTTTATTCAAAGAATCTTGGCCAAAGTCTTTTTTATTCTCGGTGAATGATTGGCCATTTTGCTGGGTGAATTAAACTTTTAAACTAATGGCACGACCATTACTATTTAGCAGTGGGGCTAGATGAACTGTGCACTCATCTCATCCTAATCCTAACAGATAATTGATGAGACATTGGTGTATTTCCCATACTGATTCACGCAGAACCATGCAATATCTGTATCACTTCAATCTTATTCATAACTCTCGCCATATAAGTTCCCACACCAAACTTGCATTTTGGATGAACAATAACTGATATTTTTGCTGGAATACTGAAGATCTCTCCTCAGAAATCCAAGAACCCTTTTTACTTTGGATGTTATCTGCTGAATTGGAGATTGTTTTTAAGATGAACCCCTGTATACTGTTGTGCATCTACCGGTTGGAGAATTTGATTATAGAACTTAAAAGCTATCTATTGGCAATGCACGAGAAATAACATTTTTTGGCATTGAATGCTATCTCCTATTGGTCCTGCCATTTTTTTGCAATTCCAGAAAATCATCTTGCGGTGAATTGAGTTCCTGATGTGTAAACCATGCACCCATCTGCAAATGGGTGTGCCCTGTTTTTTAACTTGTTGAGATGGTTCTTACGTCTGTCAAGAAGAGTAAAGGTTCCTGGGGCACTTTAGAGAGGATACCTCTAGGAGGTGGTGATTCCCCATCAAGTATCATTGTTTGTCTTCTGTTGGTAAGGATCCAATTTAATAATATTCCCCTAAATACATAGTAATGGGATTTGGACAAGACCTTTTTAAGGACTTTCATCAAAGGTATTTGAGAAACCTAGTATTCCCATGTGAACAGTTTTATTTCTTCCAAAACATGAAGTGAGGACATAGACAGTCTGTAAAAGCCATGTTTCAGTAGATCTTTTCACCTGAAAACCATGCTGATGTTTTACCAGGATATTCTGAGTTTCAAAATGCTTAATGACATGAGAATGAATATAGAAACATAGAAACTAGAAGCAGGAGTAGGCCATTTGGCCCTTTGAGCCTGCTTCGCCATTCATTTTGATCATAGATACTCATCAGATTCAATATCCTGATCCCCCCTTCCGCCCATGTCCCTTGATCCCTTTAGCCCGAAGAGTTATATCTAATTTCTTCTTGAAATAAGACATTTTGGTCTCAACTACATTTTGTGGTAGTGAATTCCACACATTCACCGTTCTCTGGGTGAAGAAATTTCTCCTCATCTCAGTTCTAAAAGTTTTACCCCTTATCCTCAAACAATGACCCCTAGTTCTGGACTCCCCAACTATTGAAAACATTCTTTCTGAATCTATGCTGTCTAACCCTGTTAGAATTTTATAAGTTTCTATGCGGCCCTCTCTCACTCTTCTAAACTCCAGTGAATATACTCCTAACCAACTTAGTCTCTCATCATATGACAGACCTGCCATCCCAGGAATCAGCCTGGTAAACCTTTGCAAGAACACCCTTCCTCAGATAAGGACACCAAAACTGCACACAATACTCAGGGTGTGGCTACCCCAGCGCCCAATACAATTGCAGCAAAACATTCCTATCCTTATACTCAAATCCTCTCGCTATGAAGGCCATTTGCCTTCTGTATTGCCTGTTGTACCCACATGCTTACTTTCAGTGACTGACACACGAGAACACCAAGTCTCGCTGAGTATCCACCTCACAATTTACACCCATTCAAGGAGTAATCTGCTTTCCTATTATTGCTACCAAAGTGGATAACCTCACATTTATCCACATTATATTGCATCTGCCCATGCACTCCTGTCCAAATCACGTTAAAGCATCTCTGCATCCTCCTCACAGCTCACTCTCCCACCCAACTTTGTATCATCTACAAATTTGGAGATAATATATTCAGTTCCCTCTTCCAAATCATTAATATATGATGTGAACAGTTGGGGTCCTAGCACTGATCCCTGCGGAACCCCACTAGTTACTGATTGCCAATCTGAAAAAGACCCATTTATGCTAACTCTTTGCTTCCTATCTGCTAACCAGCTTTCTATCCATCTCAAGACATTACCTGCTTTAACTTTACATAGTAGTCTGCTATGTGAGAATGAACAATATGTTGAAGCAACTTGTAAATTAAACTGGTGAGGTATACCGGTCTTCACTTTCTGGATGACTTTTATCCCCTCTTTTGAATATACAACAGATGTTAACTTGCCTCCACTGCCAAGTGGCCAGTGTTTATTGACTATTGAAAGGGATTGGTCAATTTTAGAGCCGATCCATCAGCTGCTTAATTTAAAATCCGGTGAGGGATTTGACCTGGAACTGAGAGCTTTGTTTGGATTTATTTCTCGCAATAATTCCAGAACACCTCTTTTTTTTACTTATAATGAGGTCCACTATGTCACCATTAGGAATTTGGCAGATTTGGTGCATCGTCCCGCCTCTGACTAGTTGGGAAACCTGGAACCAGGAGACTAATACTGTGGTTGAGTTGTTGAGGTGAAGCAGTCGTTTCTTATGTTTCTTTCAATTTAGCACACTGTATTGGCTGTTCACAATATTGGCTGAAAATTTCCTGTCTCGTCCGCCGCGGGAATCGAAGCGAGCGAGACAGAAAATTTGGCGGACCATTTAAAGGTCCATTGAGTTCAGGTGGGAATTTCCGGTCTTGGAGTGCGCGCGGCCGGAAAATCCTGACCACGATCTCTTCGACATTAGGGAGACCAAATGCAGATTGGGCGACTGCTTTGAATAATATGTCCAATTCATCCCTAAATGCTTCATACAACCTTAATTCTCCCGAAAGATCTTAGCCTTCTGCATAAATAATCCTGAATTTGATCAGCTTGTCTTCATAACAGCAGAAGAGTGATCTCCCATGATGACCTAGCCAGATGCTTTTGCCTACCTGACCATGCTGAGAAGAAGTCCTTTCTCTGCCCCGCAAACTCTGCAAGATTTTTCAATCGATAAAATGTGTCAATTCCATCTAAATACTGAATTAAGATATTTAATTAAGGATCTTCTCCATTTCTTCTATAATCTTTCATGTAAGATTTCTTCATTTACATGCCTTTGAAAAGCACTACAAATCAATAATGCCATTTTCTCTTGAGCACTTGAGGTGATCTCTATTTAGCAGTCATCTATCAATACAATCAAAGCTTTCTGGCTGAGCTGCAGCAATATCAATACATAATGATAGAAAAAACTTCAACTTTATGAATGCTAATACAATGGGGCAAACTGCTGAAATATTATAAGCAATTTCAGTTTACTGTTCACCTCAGAATATAACAAAACAAACTACATGAATAAATACTTTGTTGCCTTCCTATTATGTGGCTGTTTTTTATAATTGTAAAACATTTTGAGATGTAGCAGGAGACAAATACCCTGGACACACCAATCCTTTATTGGCTCCTGAAAAAAAGTTGCTGGGAGGGATTCTCCCAAAAGAAATCTAAGTGTTGAATTCGCATAAAAACTGAAGTAAATCCCGCTGTTTTTTTTCAGCGGGATTTTCAAAATGAATCTCCCACAGTCTGTGCACTGCAGAGTGCACTACTGACGTGGTGGGGGGGGGGGGTGCCTATTCCCGCTGGAGAGGCCGGCAGCATAGTGCTGAGCGGGCCACTGTGCATGCGCTGTTCTACCAGTGCCAAGGTCGGCACATGCACAGTCGCCTCGCACAGCTGGCCTTCTGATCGCTGGCCAACTCGATCACAGGGCAGCCTCGCAACCCTGCATCACTGCCCCTCTAATTCCCCCCCCCCCCCCCGCCCAATCGCTGGCCTCCTGGATGCGCCTGGGCCAGTGCCGACCACCCCCCACCCCCCGGCAGTCCCTACCTCCTGAACCTTCCCCCCGCAGTCCCAACTCTTGGCAGGCCAACCCACCACCGCACCCCCCCCCCCCACCCCCCAACCACCCCGATGGCCAGCCCCGATCACTGGCCTACCTCCTTCTGCCACTGCCAAATGCAGAGTGGCAGCGGGACTCCCATCCCCACCAATCTTCCTCCCAGAGGCTCCTTTCCCATGGCATTGCCCGATACCCAGTGGGCAGTGCCAAGGTGCCCCCTGGGCATTGCCACTTTGCCCCTTGGGTAGTGTCATGGGCCCCTTGGTCAATGCCAAGCTGGCATCGACCAAGGGGCACCCCCATTACCTCTGACCCCGAGGCCCTCCTTTCACTCCAGTGGGGTCGGGCTGCCAGCTCCCTGCAAGTGGAGAGCTGTTGTAAACTCGGCTGGAGTGAAACATTCCCGATGGGGGGAGGGGGGTGGGCGGGAAGAAGCTAGCAGGCCCAGACGTCAGCCCTGCGTCCTCTAATGATATTTGAATGATATTCAAATAGCAATTGGAATAATTTATTCAGCTCTGCACCGATTTCTGGCACGGAGCTGACTGCGCCAGAAATCCGGTGGCTGGAGACTCGCAGAGGCCGTGGCGCCCAATGGCAAGTCCACTAAATGGCCTCCGCTTGAGTCTTGAGAATTGCCCCCAGTTCTCTAAGTGTCAAATGTGATTAACATATGTTGATTCAACGTTGATTGCATTGAATTCATATAAAGCTTTAGAATCCCCAAATAATGTGTGATCATATCAAAAGATATGGAACATGATTGCTGAACTCTAGATCTCATTTCATTCCCGTCCCTGAGTTCAAAACAAATGATTACAAAATAAGAGTGAGTTGATGCCCAATCACCATAAACCAGGAGAAAATCAATAAGTCAAGATAATGCTAGAACAAAAGAATGAAAACACGTTTCTCATGTTGGTGACAGTGTCTACCCAAGTGAGCTTTGAGTTATTGTGTCTCATTAAAGCTCGATACCATACATAAAAGCTTCAATAGCCTCACATCAAGCATTGTGGCAATAGAAAATTAAATTGAAGAAGGCAGATGTATTATATTGAAATTCTTACTGAGTGCAGTGTTAGTCTTTAGGGAAAGGTTCAGGAACTCAAAGTTCAATGTGATGACCTTGAGATTTATTCCAGCAGGAGCAAATTATGATTTAAAGATGTTCCCAGAGGGAATGAAGGAAAGCACAATATCTACAAAGAGTCATATCTTTCATCCTAGACCCAGGTGAGATCCATAAATTGATCAGAATAGACCATGCATGATGTGTTTATTTGAAGAATCCTGTTAATCCCACTTCTGAGGTAAACAACACATCGTGCAGGTTATTTGGGGAACTGAATGTATTAATCAAACCTATTCATTTGAAGCAGAGTGCAAGGGAACTAGCTTCATCTCAAACAAAAGAAGTGCGTACAATTCTGATAATAAACATGGCTTATCCCTTTGTCTGCAGGTAACCTGAGAATAATGGACAAAAGCATTCATTTTGACACGAAAAGGTATACGATGAAGCTATTAATAGTTGGAGAGAGAGAAAATATTGTTGAAATTGCAGTTGGTAGACTGGATGAAAATACAGAATGAAAGCACATCAAGGTTCTTTTTCTCATAATGGGATTGAACGAAGCTATAGGTATAATCAGTAGTTACAATGTCTTATCCCAAGACAACAAGTAATGAAGCAGCTAGATAGGTATTGCATATAAGATTGAGTCAGATGGATTTATGGGAAGGTAGTCTTACCCAAACAACTGACTGGAATTCATAGAGGAAATGGCCAAAAATTAAGAATCTCTTTTTGGATTTAAGATTTGGATTTTAACAAGAGTCCTCAAACTAAACCAGGTTAAGTGATTTGTCCACTAATTAGGAAGGTATGGAATAGACACAAGCCTCTGGAATGGGTTGAAAACCGCTTAAACTCGGTTACCATGAATGAGGCTGCTTTGACATGGGGAGAAGTCGAAATTGGAGTGTCACATGGATCAATGTTGAAGTCCTTGTCATTTACAGTTTATTTAAATTCACAGCTGAGAAGGAAATAAAGCGACCTAACTTTGCAGATGGTGCAAAATTGAGGGCAGGTCTCAAATAAGGGAAAAGGGGAAGAGCAAATGCAAGCAGATCTGGGCAGGATGGGATAGTGACCCAATGAGCGGCAAATGAGATGTGATATGAATGAATGCAAGACTTGGAAAATAATGTAAAAGCTGACATTTTCTGTTAGAATTACATTGGTTCGGTCACTTCTGCAACTGTTTAAAGAAAGTGAAAGTGGGGTTAGGATACGCTGACCATAATATATCTGACTTGACTGCATCCACTTTTCTGTTGTTCTCCACTTCCCGACCAAGACAGGCTCACAAATGCAAGATACCACAATGACAGCACACCAAATAAAAACTCAAATGAGGCTCCTGGATACATAGGAGAATTTCAACTTAGCTTAGGGACCTCAGCTTCTTCCCCACCACGTTTAACTGAACAAGATACGGAAATGTCACTGGGCTCCTATGGACATCACAATAAAACCTGATCTACAGTGTAAAAGGTCCCAAAACCTAACATAAAACAAAACCTAACATCATAAACCAACTTTCAACTCTCTCTCAGTTTTCAATGCTGGAATGAATCTTTGGCCCAAGAGATTCTGAAGTTGTCTCAAAATCAATAAAAATATTTAATGTACTTTTTGTGGGAATTGTACGTGGTAGGAATAGGAGGGGATATGTAAAGGGTCATTGAAATCCTCATTCTACTAAGTAATGCCTTTGAAATTTGAACAAAACTGCAGCGTTCTCCAAAGCGTCTTCATCCTCAATCCTGAGAGTCCAGCATGCATGTGCAAAAGACAAGTCTGAAATACTGAGTTAATGATTCATCTCCTCCTTCAGACACCCTCATCATCATAAATGCCATTCGTCAGCCAATTCTAGTTGTTTCACATGAGATCATGCAATGGCTGAGTGCAGTGGAATCGGCAAAGGCTCTAAGACTTGACAAGATCATGGCTGTAGTGCCGAAGACTTGGACTTCAGGAGTTACTGTAAGTATAGCCAAGCTGCTCCAGGACAGCTACAATATTAGTATCTACTCAACTGAGTGGAATATTGACCAGGTAAGTTCTATCCACAAACAACAGACGCATCCAGTCTGGTTAATTACTACCCCAAGTGACTATTTTTGATCATTGCAAAGCGATGGGAACTTCCATCTGGTGTGCATTTACTCATCAGCAGCATGTTCGCTGATGATCAGTTTGGGATCTGGCAAGACCACACAGCTCCAGCTCTCATTATAATCTTGATCCAAACTGGAGCGAAAAGCTGAGTTCCACAGGTGAGATAAGAGTCACTGCCCTTGTTATCAAGGCAGCATTTAACTGAGTGTGGCATTAAGGAGACCTAGCAAAATTGAAGCCAATGGGAATCAGGGGAAAACACTCAACCAGTGGAACTCATAACTAGCACAAGGGAAAATGGTTGTGGATGTTAGAGACAAATCATCTCAGTTCTGTGGCATTGCTGCATGGGTTTCTCAGGCCAAACTACCTTCAGCTGCTTCATTAATGACCTTCCGTCTATCATAAGATCAGAAGTTTGGAAGTTCACTGATGATTGCACAATGTTCAATATGGTTTGCAACTGCTCAGATAATGAATCAGTCTGTGCCCACATTCAGGCTTGCGTTGATATGGGGAAACTAACATTGGTACCACCCAAGTGCAAGTTAATGACTGGAGAGAATCTAACCATCTCTTCTTGACATTCAGTGGGAATACCATTGCTGAATCCCCACTATCAACATCCTGAGGATCATTATGGATCTGAAACTTAACTAGATGAGCCACATAATTGCAATGGCTGCAAGAGTAGGTCAGAAATTGGGTATTTTTATAGAATCCTAACAGTGCAGAAGTAGGCCATTTGGCCCATCAAGTCTGCACCGACCACAATCCCACCCAGACCCAATTCCTGCAACCCCTCATATTTACCCTGCTAATCCCTCTCACAGTAAGAAGTCTCACAACACCAGGTTAAAGTCCAACAGGTTTATTTGGTAGCAACTACCATAAGCTTTCGGAGCACTGCTCCTTCGTCAGATGGAGTGGAAATGTGCTCTCAAACAGTGCACAGTTCTTACTGTGTTCACCCCAGTCCAACGCCGGCATCTCCACATCAATCCCTCTCACGCTAGGGTTAATTTAGCATGGCCAATCAATCTAACCCGCACATCTTTGGACTGTGGGAGGAAACTGGAGCACCCGGAGGAAATCCCTGCAGACATGGAGAGAATGTGCAAACTCCACACAGACAGTGACCCGAGGCCGGAATTGAACCCGGGTCCCTGGCGCTGTGAAGCAGCAGTGCTAACTACTGTGCTATCGTGCCGCCCTCTTTTGCAGCAAGGAACTCACCTTCTGATTCCCCAAAGACTTCAAAAACACCCAAGAAGCTTGACCCCAACCAGGAAAAAACAGTTTAATGACTGATACCCCATTCACCGACCTTAAACACTTACTGCTTCCACTGTTGCCACATTATGGCTGCAGTGTTTACCATTTCAAAGATGCACTTGAACAACTCACCAAGGTTTCTTTAAAAACACATTACAAACCACCAACCTCCACTACCTAGAAGGACAAGGCCGCAGAGATATAGGAACACCACCACCTCTCCAAGCCATGAACCATCCTAACTTGGAATAATATCACCCTTCCGTCATGTCACTGGATCAAAATCCTGGAGCTCCCTTTCTATCAGCACTCTAGGTGTACCTATCCCATAAGTACTGCAGTGATTCAAGAAGATGGCACACTATCACCTTCTCAAGGGCAATTTGGGATGAGTGATGAATGTTGCTCTTGCTAGCAACACCCACATCTCATTTTTAATTTTTATTTTTATTCATTCTTGGGACATGGGCGTCGCTGGCTGGCCAGCATTTATTGCCCATATCTAGTTGCCCTTGAGAAGGTGGTGGTGAGCTGCCTTCTTGAATCGCTGCAGTCCATGTGCCGTGGGTTGACCCACAATGCCGTTAGGGTGGGAATTCCAGGATTTTGACTCAGCGACTGCGAAAGTGATATATTTCCAAGTCAGGATGGTGAGTGGCTTGGAGGGGAACTTGCAGGTGGTGGTCTTCCCATTTATCTGCTATCCTTGTCCTTCTACATGGACGTGGTCGTGGGTTTGGAAGGTGCTGTCTAAGAATCTTGGTGAATTGCTGCGGTGCATCTTGTAGGTGACACACACTACTGCTACTGAGCGTCGGTGATGGAGGGAGTGGATGTTTGTAGATGTGGTGCCAATCAAGTGGGCTGCTTTGTCCTGGATGGTGTCAAGCTTCTTGAGTGTTGTTGGAGCTGCACCCATCCAGACAAGTGGGGAGTATTTCATCACACTCCTGACTTGTGCCTTGTAGATGGTGGATAGGCTTTGGGGAATCAGGAGGTGAGTTACTCGCTGCAGTATTCCTAGCTTCTGACCTGCTACTTATAGTTACTGTGGTGAGTCCAGTTGAGTTTCTGGTCAATGGTAATCCCAAGGATGTTGACAGTAGGGGATTCAGTGATGGTTACACCATTGAATGTCAAGGGGCGGTGGTTAGAGTGTCTCTTATTGGTAATGGTCATTGCCTGACATTTGTTTGGCGCGAATGTTATTTGCCACTTGTCAGCCTAAGCCTGGATATTGTCCAGATCTTGTTGCATTTGAACATGGACTGCTTCAGTATCTGACGAGTCATGAATGGTGCTGAACATTGTGCAACCATTGGCGAACATCCCCACTTCTGACCTTATGACAGAGGGAAGGTCATTAACAAAGCAGCTGAAGATTGTTGGGCCTAGGACACTACCCTGAGGGACTCCTGCAGAGATGTCCAGGAGCTGAGATGACTGACCCTCCACAACCACAACCATCTTTCTATGTACCAGGTATGACTCCAACCAGTGGAGAGTTTGCCCCCTGATACCCATTGATTCCAGTTTCACTAGGGCTCCTTGGTGCCACACTTGGTCAAATGCGGCCTTGATGTCGAGGGTTGTCACTCTCACCTCATCTCTGGAATTCAGCTCTTTTGTCCATGTTTGAACCAAGGCTGTAATGAGGTCAGGAGCTGAGTGACCCTGGTGAAACCCAAACTGGGCGTCACTGAGCAGGTTATTGCTGAGCAGGTGCTGCTTGATAACACTGTTGATGACCCCTTCCATCACTTTACTGATGATCGAGAGTAAATTGATTGGGCGGTAATTGGCTGGGTTGGATTTGTCCTGCTTTTTGTGTACAGGACATACCTGGGCAATTTTCCACATTGTTGGGTAGATGCCATGTTGTAACTATACTGGAAGAGCTTGGCTAGGGGAGCGGTAGGTTCTGAAGCACCAGACTTCAGTACTATTGCTGGAATGTTATCAGGGCCCATTGCCTTTATAGTATCCGGTGCTTCCTATTATTTCCTGATATCACATGGAGTGAATCGAATTGGCTGAA
The DNA here is from genome assembly GCF_964213995.1 of Mustelus asterias. Lineage (NCBI taxonomy): Eukaryota > Metazoa > Chordata > Chondrichthyes > Carcharhiniformes > Triakidae > Mustelus > Mustelus asterias. The sequence continues at coordinate 70,278,516 of NC_135807.1, read as the reverse complement.
GACTGGCATCTGAGATGCTGGGGACCACTGGAAGAAACTGAGATAGATCATCAACTTGGCACTTCTGGCTGAAGATTGCTGCAAATACTTCAGCCTTATCTTTTGCACTGATGTGCTGGGCTCCTCCATCATTGAGGATTAGGATATTTGTGGAGCCTCCTCTTCCAGTGAGTTGTTTAATCGTCCACCACCATTCATGACTGGATGTGCAAGGTCTGCAGATCTTAGATCTGAGCCATTGGTTATGGGATCACTTAGCTTGATCTATCACTTGCTGCTGTTAAGAAAGCCCACCAACACCCCTATTTTCTCAGAAGACTAAGGAAATTTGGCATGTCAGCTACGACTCTCACCAACCTTTATAGATGCACCATAGAGAGCATTCTTTCTGGTTGTATCACAGCTTGGTATGGCTCCTGCTCTGCTCAAGACCGCAAGGAACTACAAAAGGTCGTGAATGTAGTCCAATCCATCACGCAAACCAGTCTCCCATCCAATGACTATCTATATTTCCCGCTGCCTCGGCAAAGCAGTCAGCATAATTAAGGACCCCACGCACCCTGGACATTCTCTCGTCCACCTTCTTCCCTCGGGAAAAACATACAAAAGTCTGAGGTTACGTACCAACCGACATGAGAACAGCTCCTTCCTTGCTGCATCAGACTTTTGAATGGACTTACCTTGCATTAAGTTAATCTTTCTCCACACCCTAGCTATAACTGTAACACTACATTCTGCACTCTCTCATTTCCTTCTCTATGAACGCTATGCTTTGTCTGTGTAGCGTGCAAGAAACAATAGTTTTCGCTGTATGTTAATAGATGTGACAATAATAAATCAAATCAATCAAATCAAAAAGTAGTCCTGTGTTGTAGCTTCACCAGGTTGACAGCTCATTTTTAGATATGCCTGGTGCTGCTCCTGGCATGCCCTCCTGCGCTCTCCATTGAACCAGGGTTGATCCCCTGGCTTGATGGTAATGGTAATCTCATGAACTATTAAATGAAGAAAGACAAGGGGTGGATTTTCTAGCTGCACCCACATTGTGATTTCCAATGGCGGCGAGGTTTGCCATTGATTGCCAGCAGGATTTTCTGGTCCCGCTGACAGCTGCAGCATTTTGCGTGGCTCGCCCATCCCACCACTGGGGATCCCACTGCAGGGGGTCTTTGGTGGGACCAGAAGATCCCTCCAGTCAGAAGAGCTGGAAAAACCCACCCAGGGTTAAATTTGTTAAAGATTTTTGTCAAGAATATTTTAGTAATGAATTATCATGAGCTAATACGTTTGTGGCGTTGGCATTTCGTAACTGAAATGTCACATTTGCTGATGTAAGCAACTATCCTTCAGAATCATAATTCATTGACATTGACAGAAGTACAATACAGTTTAGATTATCAAAATACTTCACATAACTTTTTTTTTCAAGAAATAGCAGTTACCCTTTAGAAAATGCCATTGTAAGCCATAGTTATAGAGATTGGAAGACCGAATCAGGCAAGATTGTCATATTGTTCATAGTGCTGCGATTTCTTTCTAGTCTGATGAACCCTCACCAATCCTATCCTTGAAGTACATTGTAATATTCTACTATAATCAAGCGTTTGCTTTTATCCTGCTTTCACAGTCTATCACCAAGAGAAGCATGTTTTTTCAATACATGTTTGACAAACAGTGACAAGATTGTACCTGTCATTATGTTATTAAAGAAGTTGAAAACTTCAGAAAAATGCTGATTATCTGACATTTAATGGAGGGCAGTGAAAGCTGTCCAGAGGTTTATGTTGTCGTTTTTTCTTCAGCAAAGTAAAGTTAGGGCTCTGAAGCAAATGAACACTCTGTTGAAGATTTTGGTTGATCTGGATACCTGATGCAAACAGGAAAACATTATGCACAATGTAAACAGAAATAGAACATAGAACATAGAACATTACAGCGCAGAACAGGCCCTTCGGCCCACGATGTTGCACCGACCAGTTAAAAAAAAAACTGTGACCCTCCAACCTAAACCAATTTCTTTTCGTCCATGAACCTATCTACGGATCTCTTAAACGCCCCCAAACTAGGCGCATTTACTACTGATGCTGGCAGGGCATTCCAATCCCTCACCACCCTCTGGGTAGAGAACCTACCCCTGACATCGGTTCTATAACTACCCCCCCTCAATTTAAAGCCATGCCCCCTCGTGCTGGATTTCTCCATCAGAGGAAAAAGGCTATCACTATCCACCCTATCTAAACCTCTAATCATCTTATATGTTTCAATAAGATCCCCTCTTAGCCGCCGCCTTTCCAGCGAAAACAATCCCAAATCCCTCAGCCTCTCCTCATAGGATCTCCCCTCCATACCAGGCAACATCCTGGTAAACCTCCTCTGCACCCTCTCCAAAGCTTCCACATCCTTCCTGTAATGTGGGGACCAGAACTGCACACAGTACTCCAAGTGCGGCCGCACCAGAGTTGTGTACAGTTGCAACATAACGCTACGACTCCTAAATTCAATCCCCCTACCAATAAACGCCAAGACACCATATGCCTTCTTAACAACCTTATCTACTTGATTCCCAACTTTCAGGGATCTATGCACACATACACCTAGATCCCTCTGCTCCTCCACACTATTCAAAGTCCTCCCGTTAGCCCTATACTCAACACATCTGTTATTCCTACCAAAGTGAATTACCTCACACTTCTCCGCATTAAACTCCATCCGCCACCTCTCGGCCCAACTTTGCAACCTGTCTAAGTCTTCCTGCAAACTACGACACCCTTCCTCACTGTCTACCACACCACCGACTTTGGTGTCATCAGCAAATTTGCTAATCCACCCAACTATACCCTCATCCAGATCATTAATAAATATTACAAACAGCAGTGGCCCCAAAACAGATCCCTGAGGTACACCACTTGTAACCGCACTCCATGATGAATATTTACTATCAACCACCACCCTCTGTTTCCTATCCGCTAGCCAATTCCTGATCCAATTTCCTAGATCACCCCCAATCCCATACATCTGCATTTTCTGCAGAAGCCTACCATGGTGAACCTTATCAAACGCCTTACTAAAATCCATATATACCACGTCCACTGCCTTGCCCCCATCCACCTCCTTGGTCACTTTCTCAAAAAACTCAATAAGGTTAGTAAGGCACGACCTACCTGCCACAAAACCATGCTGACTATCACCTATCAATTCATTACTCTCCAAATAACTATAAATCCTATCCCTTATAATTTTTTCCAACATCTTGCCGACAACAGAAGTGAGACTCACCGGTCTATAATTCCCGGGGAAGTCTCTGTTCCCCTTCTTAAACAATGGGACAACATTCGCTAACCTCCAATCTTCTGGTACTATACCAGAGGCCAACGACGACCTGAAGATCAGAGCCAGAGGCTCTGCAATCACTTCTCTTGCCTCCCAGAGAATCCTTGGATAAATCCCATCCGGACCAGGGGATTTATCTATTTTCAGACCCTCCAGAATATCCTGCACATCCTCCTTATCAACTGTAATACTGTCTATTCTACTCCCTTGCAACCCAGTGTCCTCCTCAGCTATATTCATGTCCCCTTGCGTGAACACCGAAGAGAAATATTGGTTCAATGCTTCACCAATCTCCTCCGGTTCCACACATAACTTCCCTCTTCCATCTATAACTGGCCCTAAACTTGCCCTAACCAACCTTCTGTTCTTGACATACCTATAGAACGCCTTAGGATTCTCTTTAACCCTATCCGCCAAAGTCTTCTCATGTCCCCTTTTAGCCCTTCTAAGCTCGCTCTTCAACTCCCTCTTAGCCAATCTAAAGCTTTCTAGTGCACTACCCGAGTGCTCACGTCTCATCCGAACATAAGCCTCCTTTTTCTTTTTAACCAACAAAGAAACTTTTTTGGTGCACCACGGTTCCCTAGCCCTACCAATTCCTCCTTGCCTGAAATGCTGCAAATACTCAGCAGGTCAGGCTGTACCTGTGAAACGAGGTACACAGTTATTGATTCAGCTTGGTGACTTTTTTCACAATTAGATCTTAGAGATTTTAAGCAAACATAGAGTACACTGTATTCACCGCTCACAATGCAGCCTTCTCTAAATTGTGGTGATCAAACACAGATTGGGTGACCACTTTGCAGAACATCTGTTCAGTCCACAGGGTGGTTGGCAATTTTAATTCTTTCCCCAGTCCCAGGCTGACTTCTCAGTGCTCGGCCTCCTACACTGTTCCAATGAAGCTTCATTGTAGTTTGAGGAATAGTGCCTCATCTATTGATTAATCATTTTCTAGCCTTCCTGACATCACAGCAAGTTCAACATTTCTGATCAACAACTAGAGTTTCTTATATTTATTATTCTTATATTTATATAGCATATATGTGACATACGTCACAATGAGAGGAAACTGATACTGAGTGAGAGCTACTTACAGCATCAACAGCTCACATATTGACCTGCTTAAAGAAGACCTGTTTTTAAAAAAAACAAAAGAAACTGATCAAAAACTGGCTGCCACAAGTCACCTCTGGCTGATCCTGTAAAGTTGACCACTTCTCTGGAAAGTTGAAATGAATTGCACCGGAGATCTGTTACCTGGAATTTCGGACCTGAACAAAGTCAACTCCAGAATTCTACAGGAAAGCAACTAACTTTAAATTAGCGCAACATTTAACAATCTATGCCTCAAAGGCAAGTAAAGCACTTAACTGTATATTCTGTCTAACTTTCTATTGGACTCTTTCTTACTTCTGATACTGTACGTTGTCATGTCTTTATTTTTTTTCAGACTTGGTAACAAATAAACATACTCTCTCTTGTCTTAAGAAAACTTGATTTGATTGGCCTCATATTAACAATTAAATACATTTGAGTTGGAAAAGGCATTTACAGGAAAAATACATTTCAAAACCTTTGTTATGATTAATTGATGAGACGGAATAAAAGAGGAGCCAACAGACTCCTCCTCACCAATTCGTAACAAAATTGGGGGCTCATTTCCAAGATTAGTTTCTTTTTTATTCATTTGTGGGACATGGGCGTCGCTGACTGGCCAAGTGGATAGACTTTGTGGAGTCAGGGGGTGAGTTACTCACCTCAGTATTCCTAGCCTCTGACCTGCTCTTGTAGCCACTGTTTTTATGTGGCGAATCCAGTTGAGTTTCTGGTCAATGGTAACCCCAACGACGTTGACAGTGAGGGATTCAGCGATGGTAAAACCACTGGTGTTGGTAATGGTGTTGGCAAGGGAAGGTTGTCCCTTAGACGAACAAAAAATCAAAGTGGGGAAAGTAAGTTATTCCTTCAAAAACAATTTTTTTTTAAATGCAAAAAGGTTTTCTTAAGTGCTCTTCTAGCAGAGAGGGAAGTTACTTATGAGGATTTAAAATTTCTGTCCCTTAAAATTAAAAGGGCTAACTAGGCACTTAGGATTAGAAGTTCACCCAAAAACCAGAAAATCTGAAATTTTAGGAGTGGTCAAACATCTGGAGATGGACATTGAGAACAATGAAACGGATAACTCCGCAGCTGAGAAATTAAGATTGGCACAACAGAAATAGGGAAAGGGAAAAAAGGAGAGAGAAGGAAAAAGGAATGGAGAGAATTTCAGGAAAGGGAGTTTAAATTAAAACAGTTTGAACTGAGAAGGAGGGACCCCACTGTGTCCCTTGAAGACATCACAAGCTCAGACGTAAGGCTGAGGCAATCATGTTTGCCCATTTATTCCCCAAGTTCACTGCAGCCTTCTTTATCCTTTTTGAATGGCTCGCACAGCAGTTAAAGTGGCCATTCCAACATTGGTTCCTGCGGTGTGGTGGCAAGGGCAGCACAGTGGTGCAGTGGCACTGTTGCCTCTCAGCAAGGGACCTGGATTTGATTCTGGCCTCGGGTGACTGTCTGTATGCAGTTTGCACAGTCTTCCTGTTTCTTCCTCCGGGTGCTCTGGTTTCCACCCAGAGTCCAAATATGCGCAGGTTAGGTGGCTTGGCCATGCTAAATTGCCCCATTAGTATCCGGGGATGTGTAAGTTAGGGGGATCAGCAGGGTAAATGCATAGGGTTGCGAGGTTGGAGGGTGGGCCTGGGTGTGATGCTCTGTCAGAGGGTCAGTGAGATCCAATGGGCAGAGTTGTCTCCTTCGGCAATGTAGGGATTACATGTTGCAAAGTAAGCTTTCAGGAAAAGCTCAGCAGGTTTACTCCCGCTTGCCAGAAGAAAGTGCCACATGAGGCAACAAAAATGTTATCTTAAGTGCGTATCAATTAGTGTCGGAGGTATAGCATCAGAAATTCCATACTCTTAGGAAACAGCCTGATCTGTTGTACCTGGGATTTGAAAGGCTTAAGCAGCTTGCTTTTGAACAGATTAACACAGATTACAAAGTATATTTTAAGCTATAATGGTCTCAGTAACACAATGGACAGATTTTCCCCTTCCCCCTGCCATGGGAATTGTAGCAGGTGGAGGTGGACCGTGGAAAGATCCGTTGATCCTGGGCGGGATTTTCCGGTTTCAAGGCAAGTATGGCCAGAAAATCCTGCCCTATGTCCCTTTAAACACACAAGATGGCTGTGGTGAAATACACTCTCCACTCAAGTGAATATCTGTGGATTTCTCCTCAGAATTCTCCCAGATGTTTGCCAGATGAGAGTTTGCAACATCCATTCCCAAAAAACATGCTTTAAAATTTTCTTTCACAATATTGCTTTCCATTAGTGGTTGGCATTTCAAAATCCAGTCCAGGTTTTCCAAATGACTCTTTTAAACCAAGCTTCTGCTCCACTTTTAACAATGAATCCAATATCTAGATTTTCCCCCTTAGGATTTCTTTGTGTTAACTGTTGTACAAACTGTTCACAATTGCTTTAATTATCGATTTCCAGACTCTATTATGATGACATCAAATTTTTGAATTACATCTGAAGTCAGCTTTCCCACTTAAAATCTTTTAATTAATTAATACAACTGTCTCTAACTCAGACACTTTGTTTTCTCTTCCCCTTGAATTTCCCTGAACAATATCTTTGTCTCTGTTCTGTTAACTCCAGTCTTCTTCAGATATTTTTATCTCCCAATTCCCTGGTTATCTTGACTGTATTTGGTTGTTTGCAAAGCTTGCCTCTTGTCCTGTCCAGTTTTTCTTCTGGCAGAGTTGAGAGATGTTCACTCCCCAGAAAGTGTCCTCTCTCCAACTGCAAACTTCCATCTAAAACTAAATTTAGAAAAAATCTTTCTACCTTAAAAGCCCTCAGTTGCTATGCAACTACTGCAACTACTGCCAGCCTATTTACTCTTCATGCTGTAACCCTCGGTAAGCACAATAGAAACACAGTTGGAACTGAAATCAACACCCACACATACCAATACTTTTATCCAGCATGAATCTAAGTATAGGTTTATTTTTGCAGGCACAGAAACATTAAAGTAAACCCACTTAAAATGATACCTTATTTCTAATGTTTACCAATACAAATACAAATACCTTAAAACTATCTTTGTCTGCAGATTCCAGTGTTAAATCCTTAGTCAATTGGCTTTTTGCATATTTAAATCACAGATTCATCAATCCCGTGTGGAATTCCTGCACGTTTCAAAAAAATGCCCAAGTTAAGTGGTGTCCCGTAAAAGAGTCATATGGATTCGAAACGTTAATTCTGTTTCTCTCTCCACAGATGCTGCCAGACCTGCTGAGTTTATCCAGCATTTTCTGTTTTTATTTCAGATTTCCAGCACCTGCTTTTATTGATATTAAACGCAGAATGGTTGGGTTCCTGCCAGCTCCCCAGCACACTGGCATTTTTCAAGTTTTAATTATCCCACCACAAACACACACACCAATACCTTCCTTTACCTTGCAAGTTGAAATTCATCCCGTTAAATCTCAGAGGCTACCTGATCTGCTGCGTATTTTCAGAATTTGTTCTTTATATTTCAAATTTTCATTATCCGCTGTATTTTGCCTCTTATAAGATTATTCTCAGGTTAGATCTAAAAACCTAGTTCCTTTTTCAATATACTTCTACAGTATTTTTCATTTCCAATACAGGTTCCCCTGCTACTTCTCTTCCCAGTGCCTAGATAGTAAGTGGCAGCTATCTCTTGATGGGATTTATTTGTGGTTACAGCTGGGTGTACTGAGTTCCTACAATGCCAGTGGGGAGGGAGATATGGCCTTGTATACATGAGTCCATCATTTTAATAAGTTACCAATAAAGAAGAGTTGGTGTTTTGGTCATATATATCAATTGACTTCTCCTGTGAGTCTGGTGGGGAGACGGGATAGTATTCCACAGCATGCTTATGATTGTGGTAAAATACAGATATTCTTCCAAAGTCAAGCAGTTTCTTCCCTGCTGCCATCAGACTTTTGAATGGACCTACCTCACTTTCAGTTGATCTTTCTCGACACTTTAGCTATGACTGTGACTCTACATTCTGCACTCTCTCCTTTCCTTGTCTATGAATGGTATGCTTTGTCTGTATAGTGTGCAAGAAACAATACTTTTCACTGTAAACTAATACATGTGACAATAATAAATCAAATCAAATCAAATCAAGATCTTACATCTACTTAAAAGGGAAAATTGTAGTGGTTGTGGCAATGGTTTCCATATTATTGTTCTCAGCAGGTGAAGCTTTTTGAGTGCTAAAAGAAGCAAACGTTCAATACTAAAACAAAACCCTGTGGGTGCTGAAACTCTGGAATAAGAACAGAAAATGTTAGAAATACTCAGCCAGTCAGGTAGTATCTGTGGAGAAAAAAACAGAGTTAACATTACAGGTTGATGACCTTTCATCAGGTCTCTGATACCTCGGCCAGTAGCTGGTCTCTTACCTTGGCTCTACTACTGAGCAGCTGATAGTGTGGGACTCCTCCTGATGTTCAGTTCATTCTATGTCATGCGTCTGATGATATCATTGGGTCACAAAATTAAAATGTTAACTAGGCCCCTGCCTTCCTTCCTGCATAGATCATATGGCCCCAATTTTAAAATGTTAACATCTCCCATGCACTGTTCCCATTGTGTGTAGATGTGGGAGTTAAAATTGGGGCCATTTGATCCATGCTGTTAGTGAAAATGTTCATTTCTGAGCTGAAGATGGAAGGGAGGACATTGATGAAACAGCTGAAGGTAGTTGGACCAAGAATGCTGCCTAAAACTGGGACTGTGTTGATTGGCTTCCCTCTTTGCCCTCATTTGCTAGGGTCCTTGATACCTTTGTTAAGTTTTGACTTGAGGATGAGAATAAATATTCTTATCTATCCTCTTGCAGTCAGGTCTGGATCAAGGTTCTTAAATATCTACCAGTGTCCACTTGCATATATCACTAATTTTACAAATTGACATTAGCAAACTGATTTACATGGACATTATTTACAGTGCTTTAAAATTTTTTAAAACTACCATGAAAAAAGCTCTTTTTTAGTTAGGTTTCTTTATGAATTTTATCTCTTGCCTCCCTCACCCCATTCTCCTCACCCCATTCTCAGCTTTATGGACAGATACATTTTGTCAATGAATTTGCATTTATGACTTTTGAGATATGACATGGAGGACATATATGTCTGTTATTATTTTATTTTTGAGCATTTATGCTTATGGCAATATTAAAAGGAAGTGACATTTCAATGGGCATGATTGCCAATTATTTGACTAAGTGGTAACTCATATTGGCTTCTGTGTGCACAAGGATGGCAACTTATTCCAACATACTTTAGGTATTGCAATTCACAGCCTTCTGAGGTGACAGTGCTCAGACATCTTTTGGCCTGTAACCATACACATCTGGAAGTTGGCAAAGTCAGCTTAAATCGCATTTTGAAAGACAGGACTTTAAATATGCTTTAGAAATTTGCATTTGAAAGGACAACTTTCTGTCTACATAAAAAGAAATAAATGTTCAAGATCTGGACTCTTTGCTCTCACAAAACCCAGCATTCAGACATTTTTGGAAATGGCATTGCACTGACAATTGAGAATGGTTCCGTTTGTTGGTCTTTCCTGTTTCACACATTGTGACTTTTCAATAGATCTGTGCTGCTTGGAGAAGGCCCAAGTGAATATGTAATATGAAAGAAGAAAATACATTGAAAATAGACTAACAATAAACATATAATTTTCCAATGTTATTCTTCCGGCTGCGATTTTTGCCTGCTAAAAACATATATCAGTAGCCTACAACATCGTGACCATTGATTAAAATGAATGAAAACACATAGGGAGAATATGCTTGAGGTAATGGTGTGTTCTCGATGGACAAGGCTCTCTAATTTGTGGGAGCTGGGGTACGTGATGAGGGTCTGATGTCAGAAAATTAGCCCTGTAAAGTACTTAAAAATGATGACTGGCTCTATGACTGCCATTAAACTGAAGATCCATGATACAGACATTGGTGTCATTGTACTTAGTGCACCTGTTCTCATATTTTAAATCTATGCATATTTTGCCTTTCCTGTGTGTATCCCTGGGAGAATAGCAGCTTTCACGTACTTGGTTTCAAAAGGGTTAACATATTGGTCAACAGGTGTGATACCGCATGCTACCCATTTGTTAGATTTATGAATGTGCCATCATGCTACTGCAGAGCCATTCATTTAAAATCATTGTCCATTTTCTAAGGAAACAGCAAATGATGAAGGTTTATTACTTATTTTAAAAATCCATACACCAAGCAAGCACAGCATTTATAACCCACAACGTGTCTCCATGAATTAGATTCTAACTTCATCATTACAGCATATCACATACTTTGCAGGCTGCATCAGAATTACCAGAAAGAATGCAATCATTGTTTGACTTCTAGTGAATAATACTAAGTATTAAATTGTAATATGACAGGCCTGTCACCCATTCTGCATTGTATCACAGTATGTCTTGAGCTGGCTTTATGCTGTGATTTCTCATTATCCTGTTAATTTTAATCTGCCTTCAACAATGATTTTTTTTTACAATAGAAACCATTATTATATCAGAAAAAAAATCAACCAGGCAAAAAAAAAGTTTCAGTTATAAGATTGTTGGCATATTGTGATTATGTATATAAAAATGCCTTCTAGCTTTTCACTCTGAAATAGGTGCACAGATTTAGCATTCTGTGCTGTGGGACTATCTCCTGTGTGTTTATATCAGATTCCGAATGTAATTGTGCGAGATTTGGATACAGTTTCTTCTAATTTAATCAATCAAAGTATGTAATAATGGTGGCATTAGTTACATTGTGTACCTGTGAGACTCTAGTATATTAGTAACTTTATCTGGCATTGTATAATTAATTCAGACAAAGGGTTAATCTTATCAATTGCATTTTCTATTAGCGTCAATATATTGAGCAGTAATTATGGTGAATTTTTCAAGGAAAATACAGAAAACCTTCTTTCTGCATATTGCAATATTAGAAACAAACACAACAATGGTCCATTATGTTTGTCCATGGAACAGCCAAGCCTTTATTCAAAGAATTGAGCGAACCTAAGAGCAGACAGGGTGCAGCACCTGACTGTTTTGTAAATATTATAATAACAAAGACTTTAAATGCTACAGAACAATGAAACGCTATCTGGCTTGATTTAGAAATAGATTTATTGAACCTTATATGGAAAACTGTCACATGCACCTTGTGTTAGATCTCAGAGACAATTAAGATAAGCAGTGCAAATGAAGATAATTAGCTGGTAATAACTGTGAAAAAACTATACAGCAGCACATTCATAACAGGTTGTAATTTATTTCAATGCCATAAGTTGAAAATGTCAATGCTGTAATAGAGACAATGAAGGCTGTATACTGTTCAAAATTGCAATCTTCAAAATAACATTTTAGCTATTGTTTCGCACTATTTTGTAGCCAGATACTAACTGCTTCCATTTCAGGTATCTTTTGTATTGATGTCAGGTATCTATTAAATCAAGGGTAGAAATTACTATTGGTGATATTTTCATTTGAGCACCGAATGCATTTGTATTAAATATTTCCCTCTGCCTTTTCAAAATAACTGGGTCATTGCCTCCATTAAAACAGTGGAGCCATGAATTTGATAGGATCACATTTGTAATACAACTGCTCTGATGGTAAATTTGACCCTTTGGTCTTTGGAAGATGCACGAGAGTTTCTCAGGGTGACTTATCTGTTTATTTTCTCATTTGCCCAATACAAAAATGCTTGGCAGCTTCCTCAGTTTTCTAACCAAAAGAGGCAACGCAAAGGAATCAATAATGAAAATCTTGGAACCCAAAATACTACTGTATGCAGGACCTTGCATTATCAGGCATGAGGCCTATTCACAAAGTGGACTGACTATGTAGTTGGAGAGCAGTAGCTTGACAGTGAATGTGTGTAGGGCTCCTTTTTTGATTAAAGTGAGGCTCGTTCCCCATACTCTAAATGCATTCAAGAAGCACTCTGGTTACTCATTGTCCATTGGCAGAAGGGCTGCAGGATTATTTTGATCTTTTTTCTGTAGTGCCCTGGTCCACTCTACTAGTTCTTCATTTTCTGCCAGCCCGTCCTTCAGGTCACCAGTCTCCATTCTCCTAGAACACACTTAAAAGAAATATCAAAGGTGTGATTTATAATAAAATCGAGAGGTGCATTCTTGATACTTGCGCATGCGATTTTGTCCTTTGGTTTCCTTTTCCAGTTAAACTCTGAACCTGATTTTGATTTGAGGAAGGAATCCAGATGCAAGTTATAAACCAGGCAGTGATCCATCCAGCGTATCCACTCCCTCCACCCCGCCCTCCCAGCCCCCAACCCTGCCTCCCCACCAGAAAATGAGACCAGGGAGATTTTAAATTGGATTTAGCTCTAACACTGACTCTTGCCCAGATTTGATGGAAGTTGCATCATTATTGATAGGAAGGTGTTGAAATTCATGGGGTGGGAGTTGGTGGGGTGGATGGTGGGGGGAGGGGGGAGGTCACCACTCATAGAAAAGGCCCCTTTCAAGGGACACCAGAAATGTGGGGCTGATATGGGAAACGTCAGGGAAATTTGTGCTCATGGAAGAAGGAAGGGATACATGGGGAAAAGAAGGCCCATGGCATTCGTGTGAAGCAATGAGAACATAAAGAACCTTTTAAAAAGTAGAACAAAAATCAAACTTACCTGGGCCTCCTGTGTGAGGATGCTGTCTGCTGTCCATGGCCAGCCGGTGGATGAGAGGCTGGGCTTGCACTAGTCAGGCCTAAATAAAGATTGCACATCCCAATGTCATTACAATACTACTTTGTCATTTTAAGTTGGGCTCCCTGCTTTGCTGAAGTGTGCAGCCTACCCATGCCTGAACTCAGATGTGTTAGGATGGGTGCAAGAGCATATTGGAAACTTGTCAGGAGAGCAGTGCGAAACATTCCATGTCATCCTATTCAACAACAAAAACAGAAAATGCTCGAAAACCACGGCAGGCCTAGCAGCATTTGTGGAGAGAGAAAATAGAGTGAACATTTCAAGTCTGCATGACACTTCTTCAGAATGTGCCATCTTATTCCTCTTCATATACCACTCCTGCTCAGTATGAATCAAGGAGATTAAAATCAGGCTGTCACCCTACATCATTCCCATTCAGTGAATGCTGTTTTCAGTTAAAATAACAAGCAAAACAAGCAAAAATAATAAATAATTATTATATCAATATAGAGATGCCGGCGTTGGACTGGGGTGGGCACAGTAAGAAGTCTCACAACACCAGGTTAAAGTCCAAGGTTTATTTGGAATCACGAGCTTTTGGAGCACTGCTCCTTCATCAGGTGAGTGAGGGTGAGTGTCCACTCACCTGATGAAGGAGCAGCGCTCCGAAAGCTCGTGATTCCAAATAAACCTGTTGGACTCTAACCTTGTGTTGTGAGACTTCTTGCTGTATCAATATAGACCAACCAAGTGCCAATGAGTAACAGCAGTAAGTATGAAAATGAATATAATATTCAAGTAGGGTACAGTAAAGGGTAATAATGATAGTTATTTCAAAAAATCCATAGTTATAATAGATCAAAAATCTATTCAAATCGAAAATAAATCTTTTTTTGAAAAAAAAGTCTCAGGAGGTAGACATTGTTGACAAGGCCCAACCAACATTCGTTGCCCATCTGTAATTTTCCTGAGAAGGTTGTGGTAGGCTTTCTTCTTGAACCACTACCGTCTATATTCTGAATAGGAGTTTGTTATAACAGAGGGGCTTGCTAGACTACTTCAAAGGACAGTTAAAGACCAATGATATTCATACATGATTGGAGTCACATATAGTGCAGGCTGAGTAAGGGGGCCACATTTCCCTCCCGAAAGAACATTAGTTGTGTTTTAAGACAATCTAGTAGCTTCATTATGATTTTTACTGATCAATCAAGCAATACTTTAATAAAACACTCAATAAACCATATAAAAGTCTATTGCCCTTTATTAAACCTGGTTTGTAGGGCTGGAATTTTGTTCCCAAAGTGGCTAATGTGAGTTAGGTCATTTCCTGGCTCACCGCACTTGCTGGTGTGAAAGTTCCCCAACAGACTGGACTTTCACTTTTGGGGGGTTTAAATGTGGGATGGAGCCAGGCTTGCTGCCCCCTGATGCCACATCCTGAGGCAGGATATTTGAGAGGCCCACTTAAATTTTCTGACATTTTGTCCCAGCTGTTTCCTTAAAACTTAGGCCCTCTAGCCCTTACCTCTGACACCACATTTCATCCTCCACCCACTCCCGTGCTCCATAAGCCATGACAATTCCTGCAACCCATGCCCTCACCCACTCCATGACTCTCATAGCCTTATACCAACTTAATATAGCTCATGCCAACCCATGTCCCTCACTCACCACTATTGCCTTTACACCCTCCACTCAGGAGTCAGGTTGAGATAAAGTAAAATTAAGGCATAAATGTCTAATACAATCTTCACTATATTAAAATAAACACCCCCATTCATGAAAGCCTGTTCAAAACCTTTAAATCCATCATGTACTTAATTCCTTATAAAAACAAACAACCTTGTACCTAATCCCACATCAAAGATACCTACTCTTTTAATAAATTATTGAAGATATAAATAAAATTGTGAATTCCCTGCTGAAATAATTTGATATTGTGGAAAGCAGCCAAGCATTAATAATTGCATTATGAAAAGTCAACAGACAGCTATTGTAATTGCTAGAAGATTTTTTTTCCAAGCCTCAATGGTCCAGACAGTCTTTTCTTAAATTTATAAAGGGCTGGCGATTTAGAAAACTCCACAGTTTGGGTTGTTTTTATCTCTGACTGCTACAGGCAGTCTGTTTTTTTTAACGTTCAGAGGGATGGAGATTTAAATAACTTCACAATTTGACAATTCTACTTACCATATCTGTACTCCATGAATAGTTATGGCTACATTAAACATTTGTGGCTCCCACACTGAGGGTTGAGTCTCTTGCAAAAATGAGGTCTGTGCAAAATCAGTGCTGAATTGAAATGGCCTTGCTAAATTTGGGTTTCCCCCAACTATGGGTCACATCCTACTGATGAAAATGCGATCTGTTGGAAATTGGGAGCAGAGGGAGCAGTGGGGAGGGGAGTTTCCAAATTTGGCCTATGTCTACCATTTTTGAAGGTTTGTGGAGTCTCCGTGACTCCACAAAAATCCAATCCATGGTATTGCTTTGCAAAGAAATTCAGCATTTAAATCTCTCCCTCATCTTACCAGAGATTAATTGATACATTGTGATCAATTACACACTACCCGCATAGGAAATATTAAAAGTTTTAAAAATATTTTCCTGCCTCAGAAGACGCTGGTGCTCCGCCATTGCAGGTGGCTGAGGCACGCAGTGAAGTTTTTATCCAGTTTGAGGTGGTGTTGGCAGGCTGGTGGGGATGATGGGAGAGATGAGTGGTGGTAGAATCCACTGTTATTATCCCAGCATCCACTAACCCCTACTCCAAAGATTGAAATCCCACGAGAACCCCCATTTTTGTTACAATCCCAGTCGAGATTATAACCGGATGGGAAGATTCCAGAATGGAATCCTTGCACAAAAAACTGTAACTTCTACTTTTTTAAAATAAATTGTGGAGGAACAGAACCACTGGACCACTGAAGAGTTTTAACAATAAGGAAAAAAAAATTATTAAACAGGAAATTAATTGGATTATGATAAAAAATTCCTTTGCTCCCCCTTTAGCAATGACACAGAGATTTTAAGATTAACATGGATTACAACGTACATCTTAAGACACAGTGGTCCAATTAATACGCAAATCCCTTTTAAGCACACAAGATGACTTTGGTCACATATGTGCATTCCTCCCTGAACCCAACTTTGTGCCTGTGGATTTCTCCTCAGAATTCCCCCAGATGATTGCCACCCCCAAAAACATGCTTTAAAATCTTCTCTCATGCTAATGCTTTCCCTTAGCAGTTTGTTTCTGAAATTCATTCCAGGCTTTCCAAATGACCCTTCTAAATAAAGCTTCTGCTCCACTTTTGAACAGTGAATCCAGTCCAGGTGTAACACCAACCCCCTTAAACTTTTCTTTATCTTGACTGCTGTACGAACTGTTCACAATTGCTTTAACTCTTGATTCCCAGACTCTAGTAAAGTGGTATCAAATATTTGATTTATCTCTGATGTCTGCAGTCCTATTTTAAATCTAGTTACTGCAATTGTCTCTTTAGAAACATACATAAAAACATACATAGAAACTGGAAGCAGGAGTAGGCCATTTGGCCCTTTGAGCCTGCTTTGCCATTCATTTTGACCATGGTTGATCATCGAATTCAATATCCTGATCCCCCCTCTCCCCCATATCCCTTGATCCCTTTAGCCCCAATAGAAACATACAGAACTCAGACCACTTTGTTTATTTTTCCTTGAAATTTTCTGAACAATATCTTGGTCTCTGTTCTCTTAGCTTCAGTCATCTTAAGACATTCTTTCTGTCCCAATTCCCTGGTTATGTAGATTGTATCTTGTTCCTTCGGAAGCCTGTCTCTATGCAATGCCTTTGTCCTGTCCAGCAGAGTTGAGAGATTTTCACTCCCCTGTCTCCTGTCTTTAACTGCAAAATATCCAGTTAAAACTCAGAACAGAAAGCCTTCCTTCCTTAGAAGGGCTTCCAGTCATTAAGCAATGCTGACATGCTTACGCCTTTTACTTATTCTTCACACCATAACCACAATAGAATCACAGTTGAAATTGAAGCCAACCCGCATACATACAAACATCTTTGTCCAGCATGAATCTGTAGGTTTTACTCTTCCAGACACAGAAACATTGAATTCAATCCATTTAAAACTATACCTTATTTCTAATGCTACCCATACAAATATAAATCCCTTAAAACTACTGTTGTGTTCCGACCACCAATCGCCTATCAGAATCATTCAAAAGAAATTGACCCTGGAATGGGTTAATAATGGCAGTTTAATGTATGCCCTGTCGAATTTATGGCAGGTATCCCTCAAAGCACAAATAAAATGAATAAACTTCAAACATGACTTGAAATTAGAAGGATTTATTTTCTTGTAAAATAGTGTATTATCGTTTGTTTCTCTATGGGTCTGTCGTGACCTCGGCATCTCTTCAACTCCATTATTTTTGGCTAATAGCTGTGCTTTTTTCCCAGGTGGTGTCAGGTTCCAAGATATCTTTCTTCATAAGGCTGGACCAGGTTATTCTTGGCCTTCATTGTCATTTTGGCGGCTATTTCCTGCTAAGCGCAATACTCGGAGGGGGTGCAATCCAAATTTGGCAGGCGTATAAAGCAATGGCAGCGAATTGGCTGCCTATTTACATTATGCCTGACTTTCAGCTTTAGAGAAGTCAATGTGCATATCGATGTTTATTATCAGACCACTAGAGCATGGTGTCGCTCATGCTAAATCCAAAGATATGCTATTTAACTTTGTTATGAGAAGCAATCATTTACTAAGTTTGAATAAATCATTTTATCACAGTGTATTCTGTAAGTGCTGGTATTTTATTCCAGTTTAAATTCTATCATTATGTGCATTAGTGTCAATTGTCCTCTTCGCTGCAGTGGATCTCGTTCTTCAATGGGGCAGGGCTTTGCTTTGCTCTTTGCCTGAGTGCCTGACACCAATATTTCTGGGGTCAGGTTTGTTTATATGCTGAGAGTGGGCACCAAGGCTGTTTAAAGCACTGTGGGCTTCCCACCCCCACTCCATTGTGGAAAGGGAAGGGGAAATTAGTGTGGTCCCAGACTGTGGCATAGCAGGTCACCAGAGCTGGCTGAAGACAAAAATAATTTCTGTAAATGTTTTTAAAATTCCTCCTTTGAGGAGAGCATTTAATCACTCAACATAAAACATCTAGTTAAACTTCCAAACAGCCACAAGACCGCAGCAATACTGAATGCCAGGAACATTAGCCCTCAGGAGTAGTTGAGAATTATTATTTCCTATGATGTTATCCAGTGATTTGGATTCTACTTTAAAATGTCTTTCCATATTCTGGGCGAACCTATTCACCGAATCAAAGAATGTACAGCACAGTGTGATGCCATCGTGCCTATACCAGCCTTTTGATTAAGCTGTCCAGTTCGGCCCATGGCCTGAATCTTGCTGCTCAGTGTCCAATTTTCTTTCCTTTCACGTATTCATTCAATTCATTTTAGAAAGTTGATGCAGAACTTGCTTCTGCCATTTTTTCAGGCAATATATTCCAGATCATTTCAACTCACTGTGGTAAATCTTTTTTTCCTCACAACTCTTCTGGCATTTTTGCCACTGACCTTAAATATATCCTTCCACCGGAAACAGTTTTCCCCTTATTTATTCTTTAGGATTTGAATCCCTCCATCAAATCTTCCATTAATCTTTTCTGCTCAAAGGAAAACAACTAATTTTCTCTAATCTTACCACATAACTGAAGTCTTTCATTCCTGGCACCATTCAAGTAATTCTCCACTGCCCACATTCTAAGATCTTGACATCCTTCCATAGGTGTAGTTCCCAGAACTGGGCACAATAGTCAGCTGGAATCTAACCTGGATGTTGATAGTGGGGGAACTGGGTGGTGTAATGCCATTGCATGACAAGGGTGTACTCTATCTTGATGGGGAAGGTCATTGGCTGACAGTTAAGTATGTATGATACTTGCCACATGTCAGTCCAAGCCTGGATGCTGCATGTGGGCTTGAAATGCTTAGTTTTCTGAGGTATTGTAAATGGAGCTGAACACTATTTGTGTAATCATTAGTGAATGATCTCACTCCTGACCTGGGTGCAGGGAAGATCATTAATGAAACAGATGAAGGTGGTTGGTCTTAGAATGCTGCCCTGAGACACTCCTTCAGTTCTGGCTTGGGGTTGAGATAATTGGTCTCCAATGATCACAACCATCTTTCTTTACGGAAAATATGACTACTGCCAGTGGAGAACTTTTCTTCTGACTCCCATTGGTTTCACTCTATTAGGGTCCTTTGGTGTCACTTTTGGTGAATGATATCAAGGGCAACCATTTTCACCTCATCTTTGAAATTCAGGGCTTGTGTTTATGTTAAGACCAAGGTTGTCAAGAAGCCTGGAGATGAGTGGTTCTGGGGCACCTTAAACTGAGCATCAGCAAGCAGGTTATTGATGAATAAGATAAAGGCAAAATATTGCGGCTGCTGAAACCTGAAACAAAAACAGAAAACGCTGGAAAATCTCAGCAGGTTGACAGCATCTATGGAGCGAGAATAGGGCCAATCTTTCGAGTCTTGGTGACCATTTTTCAGCTCTGATGAAGGGTCATTCGGACTCAAAGCATTGGCTCTATTCTCTCTCCACAGATGCTGTCATACATTGATGAGTAAGTGTTGCTTGATAGCACTGTTGGTGACTCCTTGCATCATTTTGTTGATGTTGATGGAGCTCTAACTGATCAGGTTGATATGTTCAACTTTTAGAAATCATAGAAACCCTACAGTGCAGAAGGAGGCCATTCGGCCCATCGAGTCTGCACCGACCACAATCCCACCCAGGCCCTACCCCCACATATTTACCCGCTAATCCCTCTAACCTACACATCCCAGGACTCTAAGGGGCAATTTTTAATCTGGCCAATCAACCTAACCCGCACATCTTTGGACTGTGGGAGGAAACCGGAGCACCCGGAGGAAACCCACGCAGACACGAGGAGAATGTGCAAACTCCACACAGACAGTGACCCGAGCCAGGAATCGAACCCGGGACCCTGGAGCTGTGAAGCAGCGGTGCTAACCACTGTGCTACCGTGCCGCCCCTGATGGACAGACCATTGCTTTTCCATCTTGCTAGATGGATTCCAGTGTTTTTGCTGTATTAAGTTTGAAGTATGGGTCTTCCTCACTCTCGCTAGGCTTGTTACCTTTTCTCTGTTCAGTGCACTCAACTATTTCTTGATGGGGATGGGGTAGCAGTTTAGACTGAGACCTGAGGAGTGGGTGGTGTGAAATTATAGATCCTGCGACTAAACTGAATTTGGAGCTGATGCGGATCAGGTAATGGTCTCAAGCTTTTAGTGTAGAGTGAAACAATTTTTATGGACTAATTGAAAAACTGAATAAATTCAGATATTATTTAAGTAATTAATTTCAATATGAGTGCATGGGGATAGCTATGAGAGAGCAGGGGTAGTTTTGAGCACACAGGGGTACCTTTGAGCAAGCAGGTATAGCTTTGAGTGAGCAGGTATAGCTTTGAGTACAGGGAGATAGCTTTCAGTGAGCGGGGATAGCTTTGAGCACATAGGGATAGATTTGAACATGTCACATTTGATGGTCTATAGCACTCCATGGATGCCAATATTTGAGCTCCTAGAGCTATTCTTAACATGTCCAATTTAGCACAATGTTAGTGATCAGAACTCTGCCAGCTTTGCTAGAGGCAGTGTAATGAGACATTTGAGGTGATGGCATTGATGTCCGCCAGGAATAGTACACTCTTGTGCCCTTGCTACATTCAGTGATTCAGTGTTCAACATGGAGGCGTACTGATTCATCAGCGGAGGATGTGTGCTAGCTGCTTTTAACATGACATTTCCTTGGCCATGTTTGTCATAAAGCCATGAAACAAATGTCATTGTGTAAAGTGTAACCGTTATGGTTCAGGTTAGAAACTCCAAAGTGTCTTGTGAAGCCTGCCTGAATCATAAGTTTTGCATCTTGAATTTGGCTAGGATAAGCATGATATGTTCCACTTCAGGTGTGATTCAAAAGACCAACTAGGGAACTATTATCAAACAAAGTTTATTTAAGAATATAGTTAACACATATGGAAAGAAAATTAGCAATACCTTCTAACAATAACAAACAAAAACAAAACAACCACAATAATGTATATCCCTTAATGTCCCAATCAAACCAATCTTCATAACAACTCTTTAAACAGGTTCAATACCACGTAGCCTAGGGCTCACATGATACTGAGATTGAGGCCGTAAGTTGAATTCTGCAGTTAAATGCTCTTGAGACTCAGAACAGTTTGAAGACAAGACAGCTTCCCAAAACACCAGAGAGACTCTTGTCCAGCCTCCAACAATGGCAGATTTTTCACCCTTCAGAAAAGGAACAGAATTTAAAAAGAAAAACAGAGAGAGAGAGAGAGACTTCCCTTTGCGCTTAATGCGGCTAACACTCCAATTCCCAAAACTGAAACTGAAAATGAACTCCTGTTACCTGACCTGCCCACAGTTATTTCCCCCTCCTAACAATGACATCACCTAAGGCTATGAGCATGAATTAAAAAGAAAACTCTTAAAGGTACACTAACATCACACAACATTAAAGACCCTCAGGTCCACTTCCCCTTGACTGTATATTTCTGTGCCACATCTTTGGTGGGGCAGGACCTGCTGGTGATAGAGCACATACCCAGGTTGATAATAAAAAAGTCTGGGAGATTGGCTGTAAGCTATGATTCCATCAATATGACCATGTCGGGCTGCTGCTTGACTAGTCTGTGGGACAGCTCTCCTAATTTTGGCATAAGTCTCCAAGATGTTGGTGAGAAGGGTTTTGAGCATCAGTTAGGCTAGTTGTCCCTTTGCATACCTCGGCTGCAACAAAGAACAAAGAAAATTACAGCACAGGAACAAGCCCTTTGGCCCTCCAAGCCTGCATCGACCATGCTGCCTGACTGAACTAAAACCCCCTACCCTTCCGGGAACCATATCACTCTATTCCCATCCTATTCATGTATTTGTCCAGATGCCTCTTAAAAGTCACCATCGTTGCTGCTTCCACTACCTCCCCTGGTAGCGAGTTCCAGGCACCCACCACCCTCTGTGTAAAAAACTTGCCTCGTACATTGTGATGACTTCAGCCAGGCTAATGAGGTTGGCTTGCTAAAGTATGAACTACCTGATGAGTCTGACCTGGGGTGGAGGGTGCTGCACGCAGCAGTGCCGTACAACCGTAGGTTTTTCCGGTTCATGGGCTCCTAAGACTGCCCTTTCTGTGGCCTTGTGGAGTCCGTGGACCATGTCTACGTTCTGTGTTTTAGGCTGCACACCCTTTTTGGTTTCCTCAAACATCTTTTACTGATGTTTTGTTTGCACTTCAGTCCCACGCTCCTGATCTACGGGCACCTGGTGTGGAGAGGGGCGGGTCAGGATGCCGACCTCCTCGTGAACCTGCTCCTGGGCCTGGCGAGACGCGCCATCAATAGGTCCAGGCAGCGGGCGATCGACGGGGCCGTCCATCCCGACTGTCTGCCCCTCTACCGCGGCTACATTCGCGGCCAGATGTCTCTGGAGAGGGAGCATGCGGTGTCCACAGGCGCGGTTGACGCCTTCCGCGACCGCTGGGCACTGCAGGGGCTGGGGTGTATTATCGACCTCGATAATCACCTTTTGGTTTGATGTTTTAAGTTTCCTTTCGACTTTATTTTTGGTTCGGGCTGTTCCCCCTTTCTTTAGGGGAACTGCCCCTTTTAATTTGTCCCTAAGTTAATTTGAGTTTGTTTACTTGGTTGGTATCAAAAGAAATACTTGATGAGTCTTAATTGATGGTTAAATCAGGGAGCCTCATGTTCCCTATTTAAAGCCGGTGTGTCAGACTCCAGCCTGCATCCAGCAGGGAGCAACTGGAGAGCTGGCTGTGTACAGATGTATGGTGTAAATAAAGTAACTTGGTGACGGGACTTTTGCCTCAGTGGAGTTATTACATATATCTCCTTTAAACCTTGCCCCTCACACCTTAACCTATGCCCCCAAGAATCATAGAATCCCTACAGTGCAGAAGGAGGCCATTCGGCCCATTGAGTCTGCACTGACCACAATTCCACCCAGGCCCCATCCCCATAATCTCATGCATTTACCCTAGCTAGTACCCCTTAACACTAAGGGACAATTTAGCAAGGCCAATTCACCTCACCCGCACATCTTTGGACTGTGGGAGGAAACTGGAACACCTGGAGGAAAACCTCAGACATGGGGAATGTGCAAGCTCCACACAGACAGTGACCTGAGCCGAGAATCGAAGGCTGGGTTCCTGGCGCTGTGACGCAGCAGTGCTAATCACTTTGCCACTGTGCCGCCAAAATGGTGGTGTCTTGCCTTCCTGAAAGGACATGAGTGATTCCAGTTGTGAAACCCCTACAGCTTCATGGTCAATCTTACTTATACCTGCTTTTTAATTCCAAGCTTTTAAAATTGAACTTAGATTCTCAAGCCACCATGGTAACTCACATCCTCTAGATTATTATTCCAGGTCTCTGGCCACTGGATTACCAGTCCAGTAAAATAACGGCACTGCTTTACCTGTCACCCTGTCTTAGACAATCCAATTTGGGAGCTGGACTAAATTGAGAGTTTTTTACAGCAATTTCACAGACTCCATAATCAGAATATGTTTGTTACAAGAGGCAATGCCCACACTTCGCTGTCAATGGTCAGGAAATGAATTACACATGTTAGGAAGCAGTCAAAAATAATTTACAAAACATGACGTTGATAAACAACATCGCTGCAAACACATCAGTGATGAGAAAGAACGATGTAATTTAGAAAAGCAAATTCAAAAATCATAAAACAGCAGACAAGAAATTGAAGCTCATATAAATGTTACTACATAGAAAAATTGGAACATAGGTTGGTTGACTAATGAATCTGTAAGAGGGAAACTACTTTACATTTAAGAAAAACATTTCACCCAGTAATTTAAAAAATCAACATTTTGACTGCCATCAGTAATTGGAGGACTCATAACAACCCTTATATACCCTCTACTTGGATAAAGAGAACCATTAGAATGATGATAAATTTCTAGCTCATTTACCAGCTGATGAATTATTCCAACATCTACAACCTTCAAAGTAAGATACATGGTTCAAAAACTAATGGAACTAAATGAAAAACACTTTCAGGCAATGTCATTTTACTTGCTCATTATCCATTTGGTGTTGTGTTATACAGTGCATAGCTGGATGTATTGTCACATGGATAGAAAAGAAATAACAGCAGCAACAGGAACTTCCATCTATATAGCATCTTTAGTGTAAATAAACATCACACAGGACAGCTATTAAAGACAATTTGACATTGAGCCACACAAAGAGATAGTAGGACAGATGACCTAAAGCTTGGTCAAACAAAACCTTAAATGAGGAGGGAGAGGTAAAGGGGTAGGCAGGTAGAGATAGGCAATTCCAGAGGGAGGTAATTCCAGAGGGCCTTGGCAGCTAAGTAGAGCTAGGCACAGCTGCCACTGTTGCAACAACTAATATAAGGGAGGGCTGGAGAAAGTTACAGAGATATTACGGTTACAGAGCCCCAAGATGTGTGGGTTAGGTGGATTGGCCATGCTAAATTTCCCCTTAGTGTCAGTGGGACTAGCTAAGGTGAATGCATGGGGTTATGGGGATAGGGCCTGGGTGGGATTGTGGTCAGTGTAGACTCGATGGGCCAAATGGCCTCCTCCTGCACTGTAGGATTCTATGATTCTATATGGAGGGAGCGAGGTCATGGAGGGATTTGAAAACAAGGATGGGATTTTAAAATTGGGGCATTGATTACCAAGGAGCCAATGTATGTCAGCAAGCATGCGAGTTACAAATGAATGGTAAATGAATGAAAAGCAGCAGAGCTTTGGAAGGCCTCAAGCTGGCACGGTGGCACAATGGTTAGCATTGCTGCCTCACAATGCCAGTGACCCGGGTTCAATTCCAGCCTTGGATATTTGTCTGTGTGGAGTTTGCGTGTTCTCCCTATGTCTGCGTGGGTTTCCTCTGATGTGCGGGTTAGGTGCATTAGCCATGGCAAATGTGTGGGTTACAGGATTTGGGGGGTGGTGGGGGGGGGGGGGGAGGGGGGAGAAGACTTGGGTAAGATACTCTTCAGAGAATTGGTACAGTCTCGATGGGCTGAATGGCCTCTTTCTGCACCGTAAGGATTCTATGAAGTTATGTAGGATGCAAGGCCCGACAAGTTTTCATTAGAATATAGTCAGATCCTTGGTAATAAAGGCATAGATGAGGGTTTCAGTAGCAGATGAGGTGAGGCAGGTGTGGTCAGGTTATTTTATGGAGGTTGTAGTAGATGTCTGAGTGATGGTGCGGGTCTGGGATTGGACGATCATCTTGGTTGGTGTTAAAGACAACACTGAGGCTGTGGACAAACTGATGTATGATCTAGAATATTATATAGCACCCTTATCTTCCACAGAACATTCCAAATCATTTCACAGCTAATGATCTATTTCAGAAATGTAGGGCAGGATCTTCCGGCTCCACCTACAACAGGGATTTTCCAGTTCCGCTGAAAGTCAATGGACTTTTGGCTGCCTCTTCAAGTTTTCCATTCCATTCCATGTTGGATGTTCCTGTCCTGCTTGCAAGCATGGGAACTTAATTTTGCAGGAGACCAAATATCTGTTTCCTGATTGCAGGATGAATTTTGTAATTAAATTCTCGGGACTTTAAAGGTGGGTTAAAGGAGGGTTGAGCTTTCCAATGAACAATGTCAGGAAGCACTTTTGCATGCTTTAACATTAAAAGACCACCTCGCCTTGGAATTAAGGTCCTCCTCCAAATTATGTTCTCCAGCAGCAAGAAATCCGAATGTTCACTTTGTTTTTGATAAAGGCTCCCCGTGGGTCAGTTGAGTCAAAACTGAAATGAAGCCTCTCATGTTCATCCTAGCCAGATTCAATGTAAAACGTTACAGGTCAGGTGACCTTCATAGAATGTCTTGAAGTAGCCAACCTGACTTGTAGCAATTGGGGGCTTGCAGGATTGAAATCTGTATTTCTTGATTGATTTGGGATTAGTTTACTCAAAGATAGTGAGTGGTGCACATATTTGTGTTTTCTTTTCAGGTGTTGTATTCAGGTTTAAATAGGGAGTGTGGTGTAGACTAATGGCTCTTTCAGAGGCTCAGAAGTTTCTAGGGGTGGAGGAAGTCACACAAGATACCTTAAAAAAAGTGACTAAAGCAAAGCTTTTGGAATTGGCGAACCACGTTGCAGTTGACATTGCCTGACAGAGTACGGAAAGGAGAGATAATTGTGGCGATGGCACAGCATTTGAAATTGCCAAAAGCACAGCCAGAATAATTGGAAATGGCGAGAATTCAGTTACAAATGAAACAGCTTGAATATGAAAAAAAATTAAAACTATTTGAATTGCAGGCAAAAGAAAAAGAAAAAAGAAGAGGAAGCACGGGAAAGGGGAAAGAAAAAGAGAAAGACTCTGAACTTTGGAAACTGGCCTTGAAAAGTGAGTGTGGGAATGATTGACGGAGGGAAAGGATAAAGTACAGTCTGAGGGTAGTGATGAGGATAGTGAGAAGGAGCAAGAGCATTAGAGCCAAAGGCTTGGTGGGGATCTATTTCAATATGTCCAAACATTGCCAAAGTTTGATGAGAAGGATGTAGAAGCCTCTTTCATTTCATTTGAGAAAGTGGCTGAACAAATGAAATGGCCACAGAATATGTGGGTATTAATGATTCAAACAAAGTTGGCAGATAGAGCTAGTGAAGTATTTGCATCAGAGGAGGTATCAAGTAGATATGAGGAGGTGAAGAAATCCATCTTAGGTGCCATATGAACTAGTGCCAGAAGCTTACGGCCAAAGGTTTCGAAATCTAAGGAAAGAACCAGGTCAAATGTACATTGAATTTGAAAGGATCAAACAGAGTAATTTTGAGAGGTGAATAAGGGGTTTGAAAATACACCAGATGTATGAAGCTCTTAGAGAAATGATTATTTTGGAGGTGTTTAAAAATTCACTTCCTGGTGTAGTGAGAATTTATATGGAAGAGCAGAGGGTTAAAACTGTGAGATTAGCAGCAGAAATGGCAGATGATTATGAATAAATTCATAAATCAAAGTTTAGTTTCCAACTACAGTTTCTGCCGGTGAGGGATAGAAACTGGGCAAAAGAGAAATACTCAGGTGGTAAAGGCAAAGGAGTTTTTGTGGGAGAGAATAAAGATAGTGTACCTCAGATTAAAAAAAGAAATCCAGGAGGGTGGAAGAGAAATGAAAAGCTTCAGATATTTTTACTGTAATAAATTAGGCCATGTAAAGTCATAGTGTTGGAGGTTTAAGAAAAACATTGGGAAGACTATCAAAATAGTCCAGGCAGCACGGTGGCACAGTGGTTAGCACTGCTGCTTCACAGCTCCAGGGACCTGGGTTCGATTCCTGGCTTGGGTCACTGTCTGTGTGGAGTTTGCACATTCTCCCTGTGTCTGCATGAGTTTCCTCCGGGTGCTCCGGTTTCCTCCCACACTCCAAAGATTGCAGGTTAGGTTGATTGGCCATGCTAAATTGCCCCTTTGTGACCTGGGATGTGTATGTTAGAGGGATTAGCAAGGTAAATATGTGGGGTTTCGAGGATAGGGCCTGGGTGGGATTATTGTCAGTGCAGACTCGATGGGCCGAATGGCCTCCTTCTGCACTGTAGGGTTTCTATGATCTCTATGATGACTGATGTGGTAAAACAGGATAAGCCAGTGGAATTTATTAAAGTGATAAAGGAAAGTCCAGTCGAAGCGAGGAAGGGGCAAAAAAAGGTACAGTCTGATCAGGAGTTGATTGATAAGAAGGTGCCAGATCTCTTTAAAGAATTTACTTGTGTGGGTAAAGTTTACTCATGTGTACCAGGAAGAGTAGGTAAAGAGGTTACAATTTTAAGAGATTCGAGAGCAAGTCAATCTTTGATGGTAAGAGATGAGGAGTTGTGTAGTTTGGGAAGAGTATTGCCAGAAAAGGTGGTAATATGAGGAATTCAGGTTGAGTAGAGTAGTGTTCCATTATACAAGGTGAGGTTGGAGAGTCCAGTGAAGAGTGGTGAAGTGATAATAGGAGTGGTAGAAAAATTATCTTGTCCAGGAATATAGTTTATTTTGGGTAACGATATAGCTGGATCGAAGGTGGGAGTGATGCATACTGTGGTTGACAAGCCAGTGGAAAATCAAACAGCTGAGTTGTTGAAGGACGCATATCCTGGGATTTTCCCTGATTGTGCAGTAACAAGGTTGCAAAGTCACAGGTTAAGACAAGAGGAGAAATCAAAGAGTGAAGATAAGAAGGTTGAAGTTCAATTATCAGAAACGATTTTTGATCAGATGGTTGGAAAAGAACAAGAATAGGTGGAGGATGAGGTGGATATTTTTAGTTCAAGAAAGTTGGCAGAGTTGCAACAGAAGTATATAGAAATAAAACAGTTGTATCAGAAGGAGTACATGGAAGAGGAATCTGAGTGTATACCAGAATGTTATTACCTTAAAAATGAGGTATTAATGAGGAAATGGGGGCCTTTACATATTCAGGCAGATGAAAAGTGGGCAGAAGTTCATCAAGTGGTATTGCCGGTAGGGTATAGAAAGGAGATGTTATGAGTAGCACATGAGGTACCATGGGAGGTCATTTAGGGGTAAGGAAAACTCAAGCTAAAATGCAGAAACATTTTTACTGGCCTAGACTGTATAAAGATGTAGTAAAATTTTGTCCGTCATGTCACACATGTCAAGTGATAGGGAAACCTCAAACGGTGATAAAACCAGCACCCGGAATGCCCATTCCAGCATTTGAGGAACCATTTATAAGGATCTTAATTGATTGCGGAGGACCCCTCCCTAGAACAAAAAATGGGAATCAATAACTATTGACCATAATGGACGTGTCTATTAGGTTTCCAGAGGCCATTCCATTACACAATATTACAGCGAAAAAGATTGTCGAGTTACTTACATTATATGGACTACCCACAGAAATACAATCAGATCAAGAATCAAATTTTACATCAAAGTTATTCAAGGAGGTTATGGATAGCTTAGGAGTAAAACAATTTAAATCCACTGCGTACCATCCAAAATTGCAGGGAACAGTAGAACGGTGGCATCGAACTTTGAAGACAATGTTGAGGGCTTATTGTCAAGATTATCCAGATGATTGGGATAAAGGAATTCCATTTGTACTCTTTGCAATTAAGGGTGCACCTAATGAGTCAACCAAATTCAGTCTATTTGAATTGATTTTTGGTCATGAGGTAAGGGGATCACTTAAATTGATTAAGGAGAAATTGGTGAGTGAGCATTCTGAGACTACATTATTGGACTGTGTCAAATTTTAGGGCAAGGTTAAATAGAGCAGGTGAATTGGCTAGACAACATTTAAAAGTTGCACAGCATGTGATGAAACAGGAAATAAGAAATCAAAAATTCATAGTTTTGCTAGCTAAGATAAAGTTTTAGTACTGTTACCAGTGGCAGGTGAATCTTTAAAATCAAGGTTTAGTGGGCCTTATCAAATTGAAAGGTAAGGTGAATTATTTGATAAGAATGCCAGATAGAAGGAAAACTCACAGAGTGTGTCATGTGAATATGCTTAAAATGTATTTTGATAGGTAAGGAGAGCAGAAGGAGGAGGTTTTGGTGGCTACAACTCAGAAGGAAGAACTGAATCCAGATGATTCTGAATCTGATATTCCTCAAATTAAATTGGATAATGAGCATGTTATTAAAAATTGGGATAAAGTATTGAGTTACCTACCAGAGGAAAATCGAACTGACCTGAAAGAGTTATTAATGTCACATGGACAAGTATGTGGGAATAAATTGGGAAGTATTAGAATGGCTGTGCATGATGTAGACGTGGGAAATGCTGTTCCAATTAAACAACATCCTTATGGACTTAACCCTCTAAAATTGGCACACGTTCAAAGGGAGATCGAAGATATGTGTAAGAATTACATAATTGAAGTAAGTTGCAGCGGGTGGAGCTCACCCATAGTGATGATACCCAACGATTGTGTGTGGACCAAAGGAAAGTTAATGCAGTTACAAAAACAGACTCTTATCCTATTCCATGGCTGGAGGACTGCATTGAGAAGGTTGGACAATCAACCTTTATCTCCAAACTGGATTTACTCAAAGGTTACTGGCAGGTACCTTTATCCGAAAGGGCAAAGGACATTTCAGCTTTCGTGACAGAAATGGTTTATACCAATTCAAAGTTATGCCATTTGGCATGAAAAGCATCCCAGCCACATTTCAGCGGCTAACTAACGAAATCATTTCAGGATTACCCAATTGTGCGGTGTGCATAGACGGCCTGGTGATTTTTAGTCAGACATGGAAAGATCACTTGAAGCATCTGGTGGAATTACTCGATCGACTTCAGGAGGCAGGTTTGGTGGTAAATCTGGCTAAGAGTGAGTTTGGAAAAGCCCAAGTCATGTTCCTTGTCCATACCATTGGACATGGACAGATGGCCCCACGGGATGTAAAAACGAAAGTTATTGAGGAATTCCCAATACCATCAACATGAAGGGAAATAATGAGATTTTTGGGCCTGAGTGGTTTTTACTGTAAATTTGTGCCGAATTTTAGCAGCGTGGTTGCTCCACTGTCTGACTTGCTGAAGAAGCGTAGCAAATTTCAGTGGATGGCAGAGTGTCAACAGGCATTTGATGGCCTGAAGACTGTGTTAACTACTGCTCCTGTATTGGCTACACCAAATTACACAAAACCATTCAAGATGGCTATCGATGCAAGTGATGTCGGCGTCGGTGTCGTGCTCTTGCAAGAAGACAACGAAGGAATAGAATGGCCTATTGGGTATTTTTCCAAAAAGTTGAATGATCACCAGAAGAAATATTCAACGATTGAAGAAGAGACCTTGAGGTCAGTGCTGGCTTTGCAACATTTTAACATTTATGTTGCCAGTAATTCATCAGAGTCACTGGTGAATACCAATCATAATCCAGTGACATTTTTGGAGACATTTAAGACTAAAAATGCAAGACGATTTTGATGGAGTCTATTATTGCAGCCTTTAATTTTAAAATTATACATATGGCAGGAAGAGAAAATGTGATTGCCGATGCTTTGTCACGAACGTGATAAAGTGAAGGAAGGTTTGATGATGGAAGACGAGGACTAAAATGGACTGTTATGTTTGCATATTTTAATTTTTTTGTAAAATGTATGTATATTGTCAAACTGAAAGGGTTTGAAAAATGAAACCATCTTTGAATGTTGATGATTCATTTTTTCTTAAGGGGGGGAATGTCATGTGAGTGTACCTTTAAGAAAGTACCTTTTTTAAAATCGTGCAGCTTCCAGCTTCAGGGATGTCACTGGGGGATGGAGTTAGGCTGTGGCAGTGGCAGGGGTTTTATCATTTGGGGTTTCAGTTTTGTGTGTTGGCAGCAGTTTACCAGCAGCCTCTCGCTCCCTGTTCTTCTTTTTGTTTGGTTCTGAAACTATTATCAGTTAGCTGAAGGAGAGGCTTATTGCTGTGTTTTGGGAAACAGATTCGATTACAACCTCTTCTGAGTTTCTTCACAAGGGAGCTTCAGCATTCAACCCAGGAGGCTGGATTCCTGTAACAAGTGGGCATTAACCTATGCTGTATTGTGTTTATTTGGAGGGTTTTGTGTATTAGATGTTGGATTTGGCTGGAACAGATTAGTGATATTTCCTTAAGAGTTATACATTATTGTGGTTGTTGTGTTTCTTGTTTGTAATTGTTAAAAACTTTTGTTAATTGTCTTATTATACATGTCAGTAATATTCTTAATTAAACTTTGTGTTTGATAAAAGCTCCTTGTGAGTCAGTTGAATCACATCTGAAGTGAAACCTCTCATGCTCATCCTAGCCAGATTCAATGTAAAACATTACAGGTCAGGCAAGCTTCACAGAACACCTTAAAGTATCAAACCTGATTTGTAACATCACCTACACAGTGCAGTCACTGTAAAACTGCTGATGCCTCAAAACAGGAGAGATTTATTTTGGATGGGTGGAGTTCAAGGTCAGCACCATTGCTGTCTAAAGGGACACCCTAATAATCAAGAGGCAACTGGGTGCTGACCATGCTCAGTTTGTTCTGCTCTCCATGATGAAGCTCACACTGCAGCAGGTATGTTCCTGATTCATGGGCCCTATAACATCTAGAACTGCTATTCATTGTGTGCCATTTGCCATCTCTTGCTGTCAGAGGTTGGGATGGAGGGAGGGAGGCTGGTGGATGTGTCCAATGGTCACAGCAGCAAACTCCTGACTCCAAACCTTCGCTTCCCCTGGTGAATAGTCAAGACTGACAAGGACCTGTGGTAAATCTTCCCATGTTGCCAAACTAATGGTCACTCTATTGAGTCTCAAGGGTAATGGAGGCATGCTGAATAGTGTCAAGGGAAGGGTTCTTACATGTGACTCTCATCACTTTGGAAAGAGCAATGTCTCTATGTGCAGTCTTGTATGAACAGAAGGGACACATATCTCTGGTCCTCTGGAATGTCCTTCATCAGGAAGGGTTGGGGTGGGGATGCCATGTGTAGACAGAAGCCAGGCACAGAGCTTAGCACTGGCTTGGTGGCTCTGAGATACAGGCAAATCTGCAAAGAATATGCTCATTATATTGATTCCTGCAGTTTGTTCACAGATCCACCGAGGCCTAGATGATGCAGGATCCAGACAACCCTGCCTTTCTACTGGCTATCATCCAGTTGAGGAGGAGAAGGGTCCATTAAAGGTTAGCACAGGGGCAGAAGGATCCATGGCCTGAACAGCAAGAGAAAATGGGGCCTCAAGGAGCTCAGCATACTGGCGGCCAGGGTCTACTGCAATGGCAAGCATTGGTCTGAGCATGGATATATCATAGGCAATGCACCTATCTGAGTGAATGACAATGCTGGACGCACCTTAGAATGTCCTGGAATGTGGTTGTAGTACATCTGCCATCTTCTACACAATGACTTGTGGCTGCAAGGACTTGGAGACAATCCCATGCTGGTGGCATTAAAGCTCGCTGCTCTCTTAAACTTCTTTGTTACTGGCTCCTTCCAGAGGTCAACTGAAGACCTGTATTGTATCTCCCAGTTAGTGAAATGAAGTGCATATGGGAGGTGACATTAGAGCCATCAATTTGTTCAATTCCACCTGCATCTCAAAAGCCTGACTGCAAGAGTATTGGCTGTTGCAGCGACCTGTTTCCCACAAGTGCGAAGGACTATTGGCTGCACACATGTGGCCTTGCAAACTCTCTGACAATAGCCAGCCACATTCATCAATAGGAAACGTTTCCACTCTTTGAATGTTCAGGTAAAATGCGATCACAGAAAGCAAATCTCGCACATTTGTGCTTGGTTCCCAGGGACCTCTCACAATACTTATGTTCTGACACACTCTGAGGTGTTACAGCTTTTTGAAGGACCTTAGCAATTACAGAGCTGTCTCCATGAGGAAAAGGGATCCTCCCCAGAAGGCCAGGCTAATGCTGCCAGCTCGCAGCTGTAGAGTCTTACTGGGGAGAGTTATGATGGTGCACATGCATTTGCCAGGTCCAAAATTGAGCAGACGATAGGCCTCAGAAAGATAAGGTCCAGATGTTTGGACCATTCAGGTGGGACTCTCCAATATTCACCACAGAGAGTATACCAGGTTATCATTGTCTCCGGCACCCTGCACAACCTTCAGTTACAAAGGGGGAATATCTTGGCTGAACGAGACATGGAGGACTGAGATGTCTCCTCGGTCAATGAGGACAGAGAAGGGGATGCAGCTGATGAGGACCAGGATGTCACTGAGAAATGCGTAGAGGCCATTGTAGGGGTATGACGCGGCAGAGAGGAAGCTGCCAACGTGTTTCCTTTACAATTTGATTTTCTATCCTCTCTTGGTTGTAAGGCACCAGCTTCCTTTTGGTTACAGAGATTATACTTAGCTCTAATGTACTTTGACTGATGATAGCTGAATTAAATTGAAGTACTTCATATCTGCCCTGTTCATGGTTTGACCCTGTGTGTGTGACAAGCTGCTAATATGGAGAGCCCTGGAGCTAAATGCATGCATTAGAACCTACAAAGCACTCAATTCTCTCGTGGCCTTGAGAACCTGTGAGAAGAATTGAGATTTTACCAATGCCCATACAAAGTCCATGTGCTTGGCAGCTTGGAAGCAATAGCAAATCTAACCTTGGCAGCGATGCACTCATGCCACCCATACACCACTCACCCATAGTAAAACCATATCCCATGGCATCCTCAGCATGCCAACATTTTTTGATGTTACTCTGGAGTCCACTCACTGAAAGTACCTCACTATGGGTTGTTGAGCAGCAGCCACTCGGGACCCTCTCAGTTCAGAGATTTCTACAAGTCTCATAGTGGAATTCTCCCATTTTTAGGATAAATACTGTGGTGGCTGGCTGAGGCTGCAGAGGCTGGCGGAAAAACACAGCAAATCTCCTGGCCCTGACCTCATTAATTATGTAGGTGGGTGTTTTATCCCATATTTAGTGACAGGGCAGGGCTGGGTGGCATGTAGTCCGCCATCATGTTTGGGTGCCATATTGAAAAAGTGCCCAACATCACTGACCCACTATTGAAGACAGAAGGTGGACTGTTTGAAAATGAAGGGAGATCTCCAGGAGCTCTCTGAGACTGGAAGGTGGACCTTCTGAGAATGATGATGGATCTCCAGGAACATTTTGAGGTTGGAGGATGGACGCCTTCAGGGACACATAATCTGGAAGGTCCATCTGCAGATACTCCTCCGACCCACTGCTTTGGCGCTCTAGACTCTTGGGCTGCTGGCAGCCTCTATCCTGAACTCCGGTAGCAGCCCCAGGCATTGTTCAGGTGAGTCCTGACATCTGCACACCACGTTGTTCTGAACGTGTTTCATGCTGGGGTGTTTTCCCGCTAGCATTGCAGAGAATCTGGAGTGGGGCTTCGGCCTTCATTTGAAACCCATTAACGGGTTGCAAATAAGGTCCACGCTGGCCTCAGGTGGGTTTTCTGACTATTCATAACGGGCACCAGTGGAATATCCCATTGTAAATTCACAATGGCGTGAAACCGATTTCTGAGTCTGCTGCCATGTTCTGCTGCCATGCCTGCCATCGAACCCATCGGTGGGGGTTTGGGAGAATTCTGCCTCAGTCCGAGTTGGCAAGACTGTGATCCATCATTTTAACACTTCAGCCTAGGTAAACTTCTTTTCTGCATGGATCCTGCAGACCCCTGTTAGATCTGCTGGTGTTTTACATGGATAGCCTCACAGCCCTCAGTACAGTCCAGCACATAGGCCCATTCCACTCTCTCTCACCTCATGGATTGAGACCCCAGTCCTTCAATGATGTTCTTTGATTGCAAACCTTTTATGCAAGGTCTACTTCAATCCTTAATAAGGATACGCAGGCCAAGCAAATCTCTACATGAGGACAGAAAATACTTCAGTGAACTGTGCACACATCTTTAATCCAATGCTCAAATTCCCCCTCCAATCAGGCTAACGTGCTGCCTTCTTACTTGCAACAAATCACTAAGGAAGGTCATTAATGATTGGACGTGCCCACTACAACTTTCTCTAGACATGTCGAAGTCCCGGTTTTCTACTGCTAAGAAGAGTGTAGACTTTCACACTCTCAGCCCTGAAACTTCATCTACTGTGTTCCTTGCCTTCACACAGCAAGTTTCATTGCCCCTAAGAACTTGTGATATCCACCCACATCTCACATCAGGGCAAAGCAGCAGGAACTGCTGTGACCTCGCTGAACACATTTTCAGCGGTCATGATATGGTGAATTGCAAGGAATGGTTTGTGTGAGGAGTGATCAGGAAGCACATTCACAAATGATGGCCAGTGCATAATCATCCACATGTGGGATTATTGCGTAATCACTATGTTGATAATGGAAGAGAATTGAAACTATAGGAGTTCATCATCGGATTCTGATGGAGGCCCAAATTCCATTCCTTAAATGTGTGTTACCACTGAAGCAACCAGCAGCACGATGGAATGCAGGAAACTTGCACAAACAGTGCAAGCAAACATATATTTACAAGTGCCTAAACTATCTACAATAGTTCTACACCAATGCCATCTGTATATCTTCAATACTTCATAATCTTTCATTGTCTACCACCAATTCTAGGTGCAGCCCCAACAGCCACAGCTGAGGTAGAGGCAGGCTGCACTGTTATATCCTGTTGGCTGTGATAACTTTGGTGCGCATACCTCTAGTGGTTCAAGGCCTAGAGGATCACTGCTAAGGATCTTCTGCTCAGGTGTAGCTGCACCATCCTCAGTCTGATCTGCTGGAGGAGATGGGATTGCAGGCAGAGGGGATGTTGAATCGCATCCTTGGAGTGTCCTTGGATGAAGTAATTAAGGTGTCTCATTGGCACTCCTCCTCTCTGTGCGTGCTCGATGGCACCTCCCTGACTTCATATTGAGGAGGGTCACTGCAGGGAGGTTGAGGTTACCCATTCCCCTCTCACCTAGTCCCTGCTGCACTCCAGCCATGATTAGAGTGATAGAGTGCAGGTCCAAGCTCATTTCTGGCAGTAACTGGATCTCCAAGGCAGCCACCACCCATTCCATGGAGGAAGCTCGAGACACAACAGCAGACAGAACTCCTCCACTTTTCGGTCCAGTCTGCGCATTTCTGCCTGATGTTCCCCTGTCTGGCTGCATCTCCAACAGGTCTCTTATGGCTGAGTCCAGAAGCTTGGCATTTGCATGGGACTGAGCAGGGACCTGGTGTCCTGCAATCCATCGAGTGTCAGAGACCTTGACTGTCATTTCCTGGGGCATAAAATTACACAAAAATGGGTAGCAGGTCAGAAGATTAGGCAGAATATGAAAAAGGCACTGACTTTGATTCTGCCTAAACTGACACCAGTCCTGGGGAAAGTAAGATCTGTACCATCGTCACTTGAACCGTGCTCTGAGCAGCATTCTGGTGACCCACATAATTAGTGCAGTGAGGAGGGCTTTAAATGAAATAGAGTGGGTAAGGAATCAAATTTGGGAAGATGTGTTAAACCGAAGAGTAATGACAAGGCAAGTGAGAAAATATTGAAGTTGAAAAAGATAAACAGATTGTGCAGGAAGGGACAGAAGCTGGAATTTTACTGCCACACCTGCCCCGGGATTGGGGCCGGCACAGCTCGCAGAGCAGAATTTCCTGTTGGCCTCAGAGATTTTACCAGCCTCACCCGAGCGAGGTTGTAAAAATACCGGCCAGAGAGTACAGATCTAAAAGTAAATCAACAGATAAGGCTGGAGGTTACAAAAATACTAAAGGACAAAACTAAATACTCTGTATCTGAATGCATGTAGCTTTCAAAACAAAACAGATGAATTAATAGCACAAATGGAAGTAAATATGTACAATCTGATAGCCATTAAGAGACAGAGCTGCAGTATGACAAATGAAGGGTACATGACATTTAGGAAGGACAGGAAGTGAGGGAAAGGCAGAGGGGTAGATCTGTTAATTAATGGTGGTATTAATGGTGGTGACATGGTGGCACAATGGTTAGCACTGCTGCCTCACAGTGCCAGGAACCCGGGTTCGATTCCCGGCTTGGGTCACTGTCTGTGTGGAGTCTGCACGTTCTCCCCGTGTCTGCGTGGGTTTCCTCCGGGTGCTCCGGTTTCCTCTCACAGTCCAAAATACATACTGGTTAAATTCATTGGCCATGCTAAATTATCCCTCAGTGTACCCGAACAGTGCCGGAGTGTGGCGATTAGAGGATTTTCACAGTAACTTCATTGCAGTGTTAATGTAAGTCTACTTGTGACACAAATAAACAAACATAATGGGGAGGGATGACCTAAGTTCAGGTAACCAAGACGTAGGATCAGTTTGGGTAGAGGTAAGGAACGATTACCAAAGTGACATTGTTCCTATAGAAAGTGAGGCTGCAAAACTAATAACGGAAAGTAAAGAGGTGGCAGAAGAATTGAACAGATGTTTTGCATTAATCTTCACTGTAGAGGATACAAGTAACAGCCCAAAAATAGCTGTAAATCAGAAATTGGAAGGGAGGAACTCAAGAAAATTACATTCATCAGAGAAGTGGCACTGAGAAAATTGTTGTCGCTGAGACTGACAAGTGCCTGGGTCCTGATGGATTCCATCCTACGGTCTTAAAAGAATTGATGAGTGAGAGAGTTGATGCATTGGTTTTAATTTTTCAACATCCCTGAGATTCAGAGAAGGTTCCATTAGATTGGAAAATCACAAATTTAACTCATTTATTCAAAACACAGGGAGGCAGAAGCAGGGAATTACAGGTCAGTTAGAAACATAGAAACTAGGAGTAGGTCATTCGACCCTTCAAGCCATTCATTTTGATTATGGCTGATCATCGAATTCAATATCCTGATTCCCCCATATGCCTTGACCCCTTTAGCCTGAAGAGCTTTATCTAATTTCTTCTTGAAATCAGACAATGTTTTGGCCTCAACTGCTTTCCGTGGTAGTGAATTCCACACATTCACCACCCTCTGGGTGAAGAAATTTCTCCTCACCTCAGTTCTAAAAGATTTATCCCTTATTCTCAAACTATGACCCCTAGTTCTGGACTCGCCCACCACTGGGAACATTCTTCCTGAATCTACCCTGTCTAACCCTCTTAGAATTTTGTAAGTTTCTATGAAATACTCTCTCACTCTTCTAAACTCCGGTGAATATAATCCTAACCAATTTAATCTTTCCCCATATGACAGACCTGCCATCCCAGGAATCAGCCTGGTAAAGCATCGCTGTACTCCCTCAGGTAAGGACCCAAAACTGCACACAATACTCCAGGTGTGGCCTCACAATGTCCTATACAATTGCAGCAAAACATTCCTATCCCTATACACAAATTCTCTCGCTATGAAGGCCAACATAACATTTCCTTCTTTCTTTACTGCCTGCTGTACCTGCGTGCTTACTTTCAGTGACTGATGCACGAAGATGCCAAGGTTTCGCTAAGTATCAACCTCTCTCAATTTAAACCCATTCAAGTAATAATCTGTCTTCCTATTATTGCTACCAAAGTGGATAACCTCACAGTTATCCACATTATACTACATCCGCTATGCATATGCCCACACACTCAGCCTGTCCAAATCACGCTGTAGCATCTCTGCATCCTCCTCACAGCTCACCCTTCCACCCAAAATTGTATCATCTGCAGATTTGGAGATAACATTCAGTTTCCTCTTACAAAGCATTAATACATAATGTGAACAG
This sequence comes from Mustelus asterias, assembly GCF_964213995.1. Classification (NCBI taxonomy): domain Eukaryota; kingdom Metazoa; phylum Chordata; class Chondrichthyes; order Carcharhiniformes; family Triakidae; genus Mustelus; species Mustelus asterias. The sequence continues at coordinate 70,239,094 of NC_135807.1, read as the reverse complement.
TTGGGATCCTAGGGACCTGTGGGACTCCACTAGTCCCTGACTGCCAATCAGAAAAAGACCCATTTATGCCTACACTTTGTTTCCTATCTGCTAACCAGCTTTCTATTCATGTCATGACATTACCTGCAATCCCATGTGCTTTGGCTTTACATAGTAGTTTATTATATGAGACCTTGTTGAAAGCCTTCTGAAAGTCTAACTAAACCACATCCACTGATTCTCCTTGGTCAACTCTACTAGTTATGTCCTCAAAGAATTTCAATAGATACGTTAAGCATGATTTCCCTTTTGCAAATCCATGCTGACTTTGTCTGATTATACCACTCCTTCCAAATGCTGAGTCATGAAATCCTTGATAAAAGATTCTAGCAACTTCCCCAGTACCAATGTTAGGCTCACTGGTCTATAGTTCCCTGTTTTCTCTCTGTCTCCCTTTTTGAATAGTGGGCTTACATTAGCTACTCTCCAATCTGTAGGAACCAGTACAGAGTCCAAAGAATTTTGGAAAATAACCGCCAATGGATCTACTATTTCCAGGACCACTTCCTTAAGTACTCTGGGATGAAGATTACCAGGATCTGCAGGTTTATCCACTTTCAACACCATCAATTTCCCCAAAACCATTTCTCTACTAATGCTGATTTCCTTCAGCTCTTCACTAAAACTTATTTCTCTCAGAACTGCTGGTATATTATTCCTGTCTTCCTTTGTGAAGACGGAAGCAAAGTATGAATTTAATCCCTTGGCGATTTCTTTATTCCCCGTTATGACTGTTTCTGACTGTACAGTTAGCTTAACATCTGTCATGGGAAGATGTTAGATGCTATTATTGAAGACATTGGGATCGATTTTACCATTTTCATTCGAACTGCTGAATCTGGGGGCAATTCAGATCCGACTTGGAAATCTGCTCTCAAGCGCTCCCATACGCACTCAGCCTGAAAAAAAAATCACCAGTCTGAATTGTGCAGTGGGTGGGGTTCATCGCGCCCGAAACGCTGCTGCTCCAATCGGAGCTTTGAACTGTGCATGCGCAGTGAGAAAAAAAATTGAAAAACGCACCCCTGTCACATCGCTCCCAGGCTGCAAAAAGCAGATAAAGCGGCCCGGGAGCAAAAAGAGGGCGCGATGGCCCCCATAGGTATTGCCCCACCCCCACAACATAACTGTCCCTCTTATTCACCCACCCCCTCCCCCCGCTACCCAGACCGATTGCAACCCTCTGCCCCACTTCCCCCCCACTGATCACCCACAGAGTGGCAGCAGACCCCCCTGCCACCCCATCTCCCCACCCCACCAGAGATCCATCTGGCCTCCCCCTGCACCAGAGTCACCCCCAAGGAGAATGATCGGGCCTCCCCCCCCCCCAGAGAATGATCGGGCCTCCCCCCCACCCTCCAAAGAATGATCGGGCCTCCCCCCCAGAGAATGATCAGGCCTCCCCCCCTCCCAGAGAATGATCGGGCCTCCGCCCCAGAGAATGATCGGGCCTCCCCCCCGCCCCCCCCCCCCACCCAGAGAATGATCGGGCCTCCTCCCCTGCCTCCCCAGAGAATGATCGGGCCGCCCCCCCCACCCCCAGAGAATGATCGGGCCTCCCCCCCCCCCCCACCCAGAGAATGATCGGGCCTCCGCCCCAGAGAATGATCGGGCCTCCCCCCCGCCCCCCCCCCCCACCCAGAGAATGATCGGGCCTCCTCCCCCGCCTCCCCAGAGAATGATCGGGCCGCCCCCCCCACCCCCAGAGAATGATCGGGCCTCCCCCCCCCACCCCCAGAGAATGATCGGGCCTCCCCCCTCCCCAAGAGAATGATCGGGCCTCACCTCCCCTCCCCCCGCCCCCCGAGAATGATCGGGCTTCCCTGCCCCCACCAGAGAATGATCGGGCCTTCCACCTGCCCCCCTAGAGAATGATCACTCCCCCCTCCACCAGAGAATGATCGGGCCTCCCCTCCCACCAGAGAATGATCAGGCCTCCCCCCCCCCCACCCTCCCCCCCCTCCCAGATAAAGATCTGGCCTCCCTCCTCCCTCCCCCCCCCCCCCCCACGCCCACCAGAGAACGATCGGGCCTCCCTCCTCTCCCCCCCCCACCACCAGAGAACGATCGGGCCTCCCTCCTCCCTCCCCCCCCCCCCCCCCCCCTCCACCAGAGAACGATCGGGCCTCCCTCCTCCCTCCCCCTCCCCCCTCGCCAGAGAATGATCTGATCCGGCCTCCCTCCCCCCCACACCACTGATCTGAGTCAGAGAGCCATTGGAAGCTCTGAATTTACCTCTTCAGAAGCTAGAGCGCCCGAAACAGACCGTTGCCGAGCATGCCTGTTTCCCGCTGAACCTGGACGTGCGAATGCGATGGTAAAGGGGGAAATGCTGGTAAAGTCGGGTGGGCAGCCCATTAATTCAACTTAAGTGCATGCAAATGCATTTAAATCGCCGTTGCGCCCGTTTCCGGTGCGATTCGGATCGCGGCCATTTTCGGACCTTGGTAAAGTGGGCATCTGTGCGGGCGCGGATCGCGTTAATGGCCTCACGCCTGATCTCACCAAGTTTCCGCGCCCAAAAACGGGCGCGACACAATGGTAAAATCGGGCCCATTATAGCAAAGTCCAAAATAAACATGCAGAGTCAACATGGTTTTGCGAACATGTTTAACCAATTTATTGGGGCACTTTGAGGAAGTAACATGTGCTGTGACTGTACTGTATATAGATTTCTGGAGTGTATTTGATAAGGTGCCACAAAAAATAGGAAATAAAAGCTCATGGTGTAATGGATAGCATATTGGCATGGATAGAAGATTGGCTTCTCTGGTGGCAGCTCACCAGTCTAGGCATTGGAATTGAATTTTGAGAAGCCCAATTGCCTGCTCAATGGTTGCCCTAGTGAACAGATGGCATTGGCTGTACCATCTTTGTGTCTCTCTCAGAGGGTTGTGGGTTATCTCTTATCCCTTAGGATCCGTACACAGACTATCGGGGAAGGAGTAAAGATCTGTGTTAGCCAGGCCTGACACAGGATAAAGGATTCATGACAGCTTCCAAGGAAGTGCTCATACACATGGAGGAAGCTCTGGTTCTTGCTGCAGACCATCTGATCCTTGAGGAAGTGGAAGCCCATCCTATTGAGGAATCTCACTGGCCTTGATGACCACATTGGTGCAATGGTTTGGTGGAATCCACTGATGATGGAAAATCCTATTGCACTCTGTAAGGCCTCATTTGTTGTGAAACAAATACACTGTCCATGTCTAGCTTCAGTGACATGTGAGATGCAATGGTGTGCCGCTCTTTGTGAGACGCCACTGAAATCTGCAGCTGATCTTTGAAGGATCCAGAAATAAAGAAGTTCCATGCTTCAGTGATTTTCACAACTTCTGGCAGAACGTGGCGACTTGCATTGTGAGGTACAAGTTCTTTGGAAATTGTGACCACCTGCCTGGAGTGTCACAGTCTCACGTGGCACTGGGTCCTGGTCACCTCCAGGTGGTTCCCTCTTTGCTGTTACATCCTATGAGGAAGGTGTGGCCTGTGTTTTCTTCCTGTCTCCCATTGTTCTCCCTTGCCCTCCTGGTGTCTGTGGAGGGTGTTCCCCTCATCTCCATTGGGCCCCAAAATCTGAGATTCGTGCCCTCATTGCCAGCTGCTGTCTTTTTTGTGGTTAGCTCTTTGCCCTACTGCCCTTGGTGCATTTGCCCTCGCTGTTGTGCCCCCAAAATGCCAGGAAGGAGGATCCCTGCGATTCATTGAATGTGGTGCTTTGGGACAATTTGAAGGTGTGTAAGGTGACAAGTTATGTTTTCTTTCTCTGTGAAATTTGTTAATGCATCTGCACACAACAGATTAATTAAGATGTTGGAACTAATGCAAGGTGTGAATTATTGCAGTACAACTTGATTGAATAGATAAAATCAAAATACTGTGGATTCTGGAATCGGAAACAAAACAGAAAATGCTGAAAAATCTGAATGGGTCTGACAGCACTTGTGGGGAGAGAATAGAGCCAATGTTTCGAGTCCAGATGATCCTTTATCAGAGCTCTGACAAAGGGTAATCTCGACTCAAAATGTTGGCTCTATTCTCTCTCCACAGATGCTGCCAGATCTGCTGAGATTTTCCAGCATTTTCTGTTTTTGATTGAATAGATGTTATTTGGGAGTTTGTTGAACTGTTTCATTTGAGGAAGTCTATGAATAATGCTTCTTGAATTCTTCATCTTGAAGTCAAACAAGCTCATGGAATTATTTAGGTTTAAATATTTTTAGCAGCGGCTATTGTTTAACCTCTGAACTATTCAATAAGTAATGACTTAATTGAGTCTTCCCATGTGCTTTGTAAAAAGCAATGTTGGTTGATCTTTCTTAAATACTACAAGAGTTTAAATAATATTATATATTAATGATTACTTACAATATATCAAAACCAATTTTAAAATTGTTTAAATATATTAATTGCAGAAATTATAGCATTTAAACACTAAACGGAAAAGGAGTTAGATATTGTTTAATTCATTAATGCTTTCAATAAATAACGTTACCCAGTTTTTTTTTGTAATGCACCTTTTGTGTGCAAAATATAATTTAACAAAATATAATTAATTAAAGCACAAGAATAATATCATGGTAAATATTTGGTTGCTGTAGGCTTGAAAAGAAATTACATAATTAACAATGCAACCATTGAAGTTACTAATAAGGGCAGCAAGAACTGACTTCACAACAGCATTAATTCTCATAATGGAATTATTTAGCTTATTAATTCATTATAATAATTATGACAGCAAAGTGGCAAATTATAATGCCGGAAAACAAAGCAAACAAACAAAAAATAATTACAGATGACCTATTCTAGGCAATCTACTGTGATTCCAGTGCATGCCTACTGATTGTCTAACTAACATTCAAAGATTTCTCATAAATCATACCATGAATAGAGTTGCCAACTCTGGTTGGACGTATTCTTGGAGGGTTCATCCTGTTACCTCTCACCTCCAATCACTTCAGGCAAGAGCTGGTTTTCTGAGATTTTTATAACTCATAAATTAAAGTGTTCAAAGAAAATGGAAAATGTTTTTTCTTCCTGTTTGTGGCAGGAAATTAATTTTTAATTCCTAAAGACTCAGGGACAATCCTATAGGCAACCCTTATTATCAAACAAGATTAGCCAAAGTGGGCTGTTGACTACTGAATCTTAATTAATTCCAAGATAAATCAGCACATAAAAATCGTTCTTAGCTCAGTGGCAAAATAAAAACCTGGGTTAGATTTTAATGATGTGGGGATGCCGGCGTTGGACTGGGGTGAACACAGTAAGAAGTCTCACAACACCAGGTCAAAGTCCAACAGGTTTATTTGGAATTGTGGGGGAGCACTTCAGCAGTCACGGGCATTCAGCCTCTGATCTTCAGGTAAGCATTCTCCAAGGCGGCCTTCACGACACACGACAGCGCAGAGTTGCTGAGCAGAAACTGATAGCCAAGTTCTGCACACATGAGGACGGCCTAAACTGGGATGTTGGATTTATGTCACATTATCAGTAATCCCCACAGCTTGCTTCCTGGGCTTGCAGAATCTCACTAGCTATTCTGTCTGGAGACAATACACATCTCTTTAACCTGTATTTAATGCTCCCTCCACCCACATTGTCTGTACCTTTAAGACCTGGCTGGCTTTAGGGATTCGCATTCTAATCGGTATTCTGTAACTTGATTTTGTGTCTCTGTGCACTGTTTGAGAGCACATTTCCACTCCATCTGACGAAGGAGCAGCGCTCCGAAAGCTTAGAATCATAGAATCATAGAAACCCTACAGTGCAGAAGGAGGCCATTCGGCCCATCGAGTCTGCACCGACCACAATCCCACCCAGGCCCTACCCCCACATATTTACCCGCTAATCCCACTAACCTACGCATCTCAGGACTCTAAGGGGCAATTTTTAACCTGGCCAATCAACCTAACCCGCACATCTTTGGACTGTGGGAGGAAACCGGAGCACCCGGAGGAAACCCACGCAGACACGAGGAGAATGTGCAAACTCCACACAGACAGTGACCCGAGCCGGGAATCGAACCCGGGACCCTGGAGCTGTGAAGCAGCAGTGCTAACCACTGTGCTACCGTGCCGCCCTGTTTACCATACCAAATACCATAGCTTATGGTATTTGCTACCAAATAAACCTGTTGGACTTTAACCTCGTGTTGTGAGACTTCTTACTGTATTAGATTTTAATGCCCAAGGGATTTCAGGTGATTCCAGTACAAAGTGGTTTTAGAGTCGAAATTTCCAACGGAATTGGCAATCTTATCAATTAAGTAGAGTTAGAATTGCCAACTCCTCTGTCTCATTGCTTGGTTTTCATTGTGCCTTTGGAAACTATTCAATCTGGTCCCATTCTGAACCTAGTACAGTTGGTTAGTTCCACAACAACTGTGTTCAGATATAGGCTGAATTTCTAGCCTGAATCTTTAGGTACAACACTTCACACTGTGCTTTATCATATCATATTATTTCAAAGTATTCAAATAATTGATTATGTCTGAAGTGGAATGACTGGCCATGCAGGCTCAGGAAACAAACTTAATGTACCTAAGTTGAATGCTTCTCTATATAATGAAGTAGTACTTCATGTGTCGCAAAATGGATATCAGATTTTCAATTTCAAGCACCGTGCATTCAACAATAAGTCATTGTGCATATATTTTTTTCAACACAAACATACAAATTTTAATTTGTACATTCCCACATTTATTCCTATTGTAGTGGTAAGCTTCAGGTGGCCTGTGGGAATACCAGCATTCTTTCCTTGATTTCTGTCACCTACTAGCCCCAATCATGCGGCCAGCTTTGGCCTGATACTAATGCAGTCAGAAATAAAAGTAGAAAATTCTGAAAATACTTAGCAGTATCTGCCAAGAAAGAATATTGGTCTATGTATTAAGAGTCATCCATTATCAGAAGTGGAAACTGAAAAGAGAAGCCAGCTACTTTATAGAATTGAACAAAATTAAGAGAGTACGGCTAAGACATGGACTACTTTATAAAGTCATTTTTTGTGCTTTTCAAAATGGACAATTGCTGAACTGACAAGATCGCTCCAAACAGTCACATGATCCCTTCCAGTAGTTACAAAGTAACACACATCTGGAATGTAACACTCCTAGCTTAGCATAAACATTCCAATGCAGCCAACTCAATTGCCCCACAGATGATAGGTCTGCTCCCCAGCCAGCCTTGAACAAAGACAGTCTTTGCAGGTCCTGATCTCTAATCATGGCCTAAGTATTAACAGTTCTACGACAATGGTTTCAACAAGAAAGCCTTGTTTAACAACGCAAAATCAGTGTCTCCAAGAATAAAAGGAATCCTAACTCCAATTAAACACCTCAAGATTCCAACCATGGGAATGTACCTCCTTTGTCCCACATCGAGGAGTGATGGTGGGATGCGTGTCACACGCTTCCCCCTGCCCTCCCCACCCCTCAAGCTGCACTGTCATATTGTCCTGTGGAGTTGAACTCAGGCAGTTAGTGTTTGACCTCCTTGAGGACTGAATTTGGGGCAACAGCTGTGCTGTCTGTTATCAAGCCAGTGGCAGCAGAAAGAACTCTGGCTTTCTTAAAAAACTGCTGGAACCTTAGAACTCGTGCCTCCAGACTAACTCACTCAACGCGCCTTCTCCCATGTAGAGATCTTGCTGTGGAAAGATCACGCTACAATCAGTCAACCTCCCCTCAGAGAAACATTCCAGTTGACCTCTGATTCTGGATGCTGGACACATGTAAAACCCCAACTTGTATTTTATTGTGATCATTCTCTAAACCCTCTTCCTTTTTCCTTATTCCCCATTTAGTTTAAAAGGGGTAGATGTTGCAAAACCCCTTTCGCTTGCACATGTATGTGTTTGTGTGTGTATAAAACTAAACCAACCTTTTTCATTTCATTTTGCCTCAACTTTGGTGTGCAATTTATTGGGTGGCATGGTGGCAGAATGGTTAGCATTGCTGTCTCACAGCGCCAGGGACCGGGTTTGATTCCTGGCTTGGATCACTGTGCGGAGTCTGCACCTTCTCCCCGTGTCTGTGTGGGTTTCCTCCAGGTGCTCCGGTTTCCAGCCACAATCCAAAAGATGGGCTGGTTAGGTGCATTGGCCATGCTAAATTCTCCCTCAGTGTACCCGAACAGGCGCTGGAGTGTGGCGACTAGGGGATTTTCACAGCAATTTCATTGCAATGTTAATGTAAGCCTACTTGTGACACTAATAAATAATAAAAATTAAAATTAATAGAGGATTGAAACATTTCCAAATTTAAGGGTTGTGTAAGAAACATCATCATTTATTAAGGGGAAATCAGAATGAAAAAACAAACACCTTTATGTTGATGGGCAGGTAGAGAGCGGGGAAATCAGGACAGTTTAAATTGACCCCTTTTTTGTCTGTGATAATGCGTTAACCGCTATCACAAATGTTTAGTAAGTTTAGTAGCCTGTTCACAACATTTCGTAAACACGTAAAAGGTGAAACAGAGCTGAACATATTCTAAGGTCACTTCAGGCTTTATAAAGTTAACAGTGGAATTCAACTTTCTCCAAATTCACATGAGGGGCCCGATTTTACCAAAACTTCGGGCGCGAAATCGCGGGAAAGTTGGGTGTCAGGCCTATACCGCGATCTGCACCCGATTCCGAGCAGATCGCGGCTTTACCAACTCCCGATTCGGGCGCAGGTCCGACCCGCGCCCAAATCGGGTGGCCCGACGATTTAAATGCATTTGCATGCATTCAAATCGACTTAATGAACCGCGCGCCCAACCCTACCGCCAAATCCCACTTTACCGGCTTCTGGCCCGTTCCACATCCGTGCTGTAAGTGACCTGCAAAATAAAAGTCTGAAGTCGTCGCTGCAGCTTCCGAAGAGCGGGGTCAGAGACTGCAACGGCTCTCTGACCCAGGTCATCCTCTGGTTGGGGGGGTGGGGGTGGTGGGAGGAGGAGGGGGGGGGACCCAGATCATCCTCTGGTCGGGGGGGGGTTCCGCTGCCAGTCTGCGGCCGATCGGTAGGGAGGGAGGGGGCAGGGGGGTCCGCCGCCACTCTGCGGGTGATCCCTCCTCCCCACCGGAGGAACGAATCCCTCCTGCCGGAGTGGACGTGCGGACATGCCATACCACAAAACATTCAGGATGAAGCGATTCCTCGCTAAGAAGATGAAGCAGAGCCGGCCGATTCCACAGTGGATCCGCATGAAAACCGGCTACAAGATCAGTACAAGTCCAAGAGGAGACACTGGAGAAGGACCAAGCTGGGCCTGTAAAGGGATACACCATCACTGGTACACTACCAACCACAGATTACTCTTCCCTGCAGGGGCAAGAGAGCGGGAGAGATGGCTGTGGCTGGTAGTGTACCAGTGATGGTGTATCCCTTTACAGACCCAGCTTGGTCCTTCTCCAGTGTCTCCTCTTGGACTTGCACTGATCTTGTAGCTGGTTTTCATGCGGATCCACTGTGGAATCGACCAGTTCTGCTTCATCTTCTTAGCGAGGAATTGCTTCATCCTGAATGTTTTGTGGGATGGCATGGCCGCACGTCCACTCCAGCAGGAGGGATTCGTTCCTCTGGTGGGGAGGAGGGATCGCCCGCAGAGTGGCGGTGGACACCCCCACCCCCTCCCTCCCCACCGATCGGGCGCAGACTGGCAGCGGAATCCCCCCCTCCCCCCTCCGACCAGAGGATGATCTGGGTTTCGCCCCCCCACCCCCCCCCCTCCCCCGACCAGAGGATGATCGTCAGAGAGCCGCTCTCTCCGCTTTCTGCTTTTTTTTTTCTTTTGCGCCCGGGTGCGCTCTGTCAGATTTTTTTCGAACTGCGCATGTACAGTTCAGAGCTCCGATTGGTCCGCCAGTGCTATGCCCCGCCCATAGCGTGAATCGGACCGGAGCCGGCAAAACGCGTATGGGCGCGCTGGAAAGAGGATTCCAGGCTTGGATCTATTTGAAGCCCAGATTCGGCACTTAACTCAAAATGGTAAAATCAGGTCCGTAGTCTGGGGATACCCAGCACTACCTCACCACCATGTTCCCTGACTACACCACTGAATCTGAGTTGCTATGCTGCTTGTCTGTTATCCAATGCTGGATGAACATAAATCTCCTCCAATTATATATTGAGAAAACTGATGCCGCTATCTTCAGTCCTTGTCACAAACTCTGTTCCCTAGCTCCCAATCCCAGGCTATTTACTGGCCATTATTGGCCACCTTCATTTCCCCTTTGAACCTGAGTTGAGCTTCTAACACCATATCACGTCCCTTACAGACTTCCAGTCTTGTAATATTACCAGTCTTCTCCCATGCTTCAGAGCATTGCTGCTGAAACCCTCATCTATGCTTTCATCACTTGCAAAATTGACTATTACAATGTTTTCCTGACCAGCCACCCACCTTGCAACCTCCATAACCTTAAGCTAATCTAAAATTCTGATGTTGCCATCCTGACTTGTAACAAATCGATTTCATCCATACTCCTCTACTTGCTGATCTACACATTGGTTATTTGTCCAGCAATGCCTACATTCTAAATTCTTCTCTTTGTTTTCAAATTCCTCCATGTTCTTTTCCCTCCCTGTCTCTGTAACCTTCCTTAGCCCTATGACCCTCAGAGAATTCTGTGCTTCTCCAACTCTGACCTCTTGTATATCTCTAATTTCCTTTGTCATTCCATTGGCAACCATGCCTTAACCTGTTTTGACACTAAGCTTTAGGAATTTCACCCTAAGTTTCTCTGTCTCTCTCTCCTATTCTCTGCTCCTTTACAATGTTTCTTAGAATCTATCACTTTGATCTTCTAGCCAGATATCTCCTTATATGTCATAAATGATGTAAATATATAAGATGTAGTTCCCATTTGTCCCAAAGCTTTGGGCTGCAGCTGAGGTCAAGGTTTACATTTTAAAAGGTTGATTTCATTAAAATAACTGTTTGAAAAGCTGCCTCAGTCAAATAAATAATTTAATTTTCTTGAAGAATTCATCTTAATCTTCAGCAAATTTATCCCCCTATTCTGAGGGACATGGGCATCGCTGGCTGGCCAGCATTTATTGTCCATCGCTAATTGCCCTTAAGAAGGTGGTGGTGAGTTGCGTTCTTGAAATGCTACAGCCCACATGGTTTAGGTACGTCCACAGTGCTGTTAGGAAGGGAGTTCCACAATTTTGACCCAGTGACAGTAAAGGAATGATGATATAGTTCCAATTCAGGAAGGGGTGTGGCTTGAAAGGGAACTTGCAGATGGTGGTGTTCCCATAAATCTGTTGCCCTTGTCCTTCTTGGTGGTACCAGTCGCAGATTTGGAAAGTGCTGTCGAAAGATCCTTGGTGAATTCTCACAGTGCTTCTTTTATATGGGACACACTGCTGTCACTGTACATCAGTGGTGGACAGACTGAATGTTTAATGTGGTGGATGGGTTGATAATCTTGCAGACTGCTTTGTCCTGGATGGCGTTGAGGTTCTTCAGTGTTGGTGGAGCTGTACTCATCCAGGTATGGAACTACCATTTTTTTCTGTGCCATTTGCCATCTGCTGCAGTCAGAGACAGGGATGAAGGGAGGGAGGTGGATGCTTCCAAGGCTGGTGGACGGCAGCCAACTCATAACTGCAAACCTCCATCCTCCTCTGTGAATCATCTGGCTGACAAGGGCTCATGTGGTTAGTCTTTCAATGTCAAGGCAATGGTCTCTCTATAGAATCTCAAGGGTAGAGGAGGCAAACAATAAACTATCAGAGGGAAGCTTCTTGTACATGGCTTGCATCACCCTAGTCAAAGACTCCTGGGGTAGGTGCCTTCCTTGTTCAAAGACACTCCATGTCTGATCGCGTGTCCTGGCATTGGGAAGGGATAGCTCAGCAGAGAATCATCCCCTGCTCTTCCTGCTGACCTGTCTCCCCACCTCTCTCCTGCAAATGGCCCCCCATGAGTCCCCTCCCACCATCACTCACCTCCGACCTGGGATGCAGCGATGAACCTATGCCTCGGGCTGTGTGTAGTACTGGCAGCAGCCACAACCTCCATGGTGGCACAGCATTCAATAAAGCTGCTGACCTCTGATTGGCCAGCAGCTCTTGATGGGACCTCCAGCCCAGGGATCCTGATTCTGGGTCCACCTTTGTCACACTCACTTTCTGGTGTCACACTGTTGCCATCATACAATTTTGAGTGGCTCAAATCAAAGCAGTCGCAAATCAGAATTGATTCTTGCATCTAAGCAGAATTTCCCCGTGAGGTAATTTGTGTAGGGTTTAAATTATTTTGGCAGGGGTATGGGAATCGGGAGGTAAACTAGAGAGGGACATCAAAGAAAATAGGGATAGACGGTATTACTGTGAGAAATAGTAAGGTTGGTGCAGCATAAGGAACATATCAATGTCTAAATTAGGGTTACAGTGCATGTACATGACTGCACTGAGTGTGATAAATATGATTGATGGGTCGTAGATACAAGCTGCCACCTGAAAATTTGATGTTGTGGCAGAGACCTGGCTCAAAGAAAGGTAGGTCTGAGTATTAAATATTCCTAGATACAAGGTGTTCAGGAAAGATAGGAAAGTAAGGAAAGGAGGTTAGGTGGCAGTATTGATTAAGGAGAGCATTGCAGTGCTGGAAAGAGAGGATGTCCTAGAGGGGTGAAGGACACAATCTATTTGGCTAAAGCTAAGGAACAAAAATGGTGCAATTACTTGCTCGGTGTATTCTTCAGGCCACCATCTATTGGGAAGGATATAGAAGAACAAAGGTGTGATTACATTGCTTGGTGGAGGCTAAAGTCCACCAACTAGTGGGAAAAATGCAGAGGAAATTTGTAAGAAAATCACAGACAGTGCCCAGGCATATGGGAATGCCACCACATGCAAGTTCCCTTTCAAGCCACACACCATGCTGACTTGGAACTATATTGCTGTTCATTCGCTGGATCTAAATTCTGGAACTCCCTTCCTTGCAGCGTAGTGGGAGTACCTGCACCAAATGGACTGCTTTGGTTCAAGAAGATGGCTCACCATCACCTTCTCAGAGCCAATTAGACATGGACAACAAATACTGAGCTTGCCAGCGATGCCCAGATCTCATGAAACAATAAAAAAAATTGCAAGAATTATAGAGCAGTTATAATTGTAGATTTTAATTATCTGAATGTAGTCTGGGATAATAACAGTATAAAGAGTAGAGAGGGGCAAGATTTCCTCGTGTATGTTCAGGACAATTTTCCACAGCAATATGTTTCCAGTCCAACCAGATAGAGGCATTGCTGGACCTGGTTATTGAGAATGATGTGGACCAAGTGGGTCAAGTGTCAGTGGGGAAATATTTAAGGACAATGATCTTTGTATCATAAAGTTTAGATTGGCTTTGGAAAAGTATAAGGAACAATCCAGTGTAAGAATAATTAACTAGGGGAAAGCCAACTTCAATGGGATGAGAATGGATCTGCCCCAGATAATTTGGAATCAAAGATTAGCAGCCAAAAAAATGGACTGCTTTTGAAGAAGAAATGGTTCAAGTATAGTTAAAGTATGTTCACATGAAGGATGGCATGAGGGCACAATGGCTAGCACTGCTGCCTCACAGTGCCAGGGACCCTGATTCAACTCCGGCCTTGGTTGACTGGTCTGTGTGAAGTTTGCACGTTCCCCCTTAGTCTGCGTGGGTTTCCTCCGGGTGCTCCAATTTCATCCCACAATCCAAAGATGTGCAGATTAGGTACTTAAATTACCCCTTGGTGTCCCAATGTGTACAGGTTCGGTGAATTAGCCATGGTAAATGCACGGGGTTATGGAGATACGGTGGGAGAGTAGGCCTGGGTAAGATGTTCTTTCGGAAAGTCGGTGCAGACTCTATGGGTTGAATGGCTTCCTTCCGCACTGTAGTGATTCTATGATTCTATGAAGTATAAGGCAAACAATCCAGAGCTCCATGGATGACAAGAGTTAAAGATTAAGATGAAGCAGAAAAAGGGTGCCTCTGACAGATGGCAAGTGGACAATACAGTTGGAAACCAACCCAGTATAGAAAGTTCAGAGTGGAACTAGGGAATTAAAGTATGAGAAGAAACTGGCAGCTTACATAAGGGAATCCAAAAGTCTTCTTTTGGCGTATCAATAGTAAAAGGGTGGTTCAAGGAGAGTGAGGCTGATTAAGGACCAAAAAGAGGATTTATGCATGGTGGCAGAGTGCGTGACTTGAGGTATTTAATGAATGCTTTGTATCTTTACCAAGGAAGAAGATGCTATCTGGGCTGCTGCTTTCTTGATATATGCTAATGACCTATACCTTGGTGCATAGGACACAACCTCAAAATATGTGGATGCTACTTGGAAGTATTGTGAACCATGAGGAGGATAGGGTAGAACTTCAAAAGGACATGGGTAGGTTGGTGAAATGGGCAGAAAAATGACATAGAACCATAGGAACAGGAGAAGGCCATCCACCCCCTCAAGCTTGTTCTGCCATTCAACCAAATCATGACTAATTATCTACCTCAATGCCATTTTCCTGCATTATCCCCACCTCCCTTGATGTCATTAGTATCTGGAAAGCCATCAATCTCTGTCTTGAACATAGTCAAAGACTGAGCATCTACAGCCCTCTGGGGTAGAGGATTGAAAAGATTCACTACAGTCACTGGAGGAATGAAAAAATCCTTCCTTCGCTCAGTCCTAAATTGCTTGCCCATTATTGTGATGTGGGCTGGAATTTTACTGGCACACCTGTCCCAGAATCGGGGCGGGCGAGGCTCGCAGAACGGAATCCTCCGTTGGCCTCAGGCGGAATTTTACGAGTCTCGCCTGAGCGTGGTCATAAAATACCGGCCATGGTGTCCTCTTGTTCTCAACCCCAACCAAGGGGACACATCCAGATTAAATTTAATGCAGAGAAGTGTGAAGTGATTCACTTTGGTAGGTAGAATTCAGAGAAACAACACAAAATAAAGGATAACATTTTAAAGGGAGTGCAGGAGCAGAGGGACCTGAATGTATATGAATGCAATCATTGAAGATGCCAGGACCAGTTGAGAGCTTAGTTTAAAAAGCTTACAACATCCTACGTACAACATCAACAGGGGCACAGAGTACAAAAGAAATTATGTTAAACTTTGTTCCGACTGGTCCCTGGGCAAGGTCCCCCAATTTTAATGATTCCAGGCATAAACAAATTGTTGTGCTCCGGAATGAGATTTCGATTTGATTTATTGTTGTCACATGTATAGTACAGTGAAAAGTATTGTTTCTTGCGCGCTATACAGACAAAGCATACCGTTCATAGAGAAGGAAACGAGACAGTGCAGAATGTAGTGTTACAATCATAGCCAGAGTGTAGAGAAATATCAACTTAATGCAAGGTAGGTCCATTCAAAAGTCTGATGGCAGCAGGAAAGAAGCTGTTCTTGAGTCGGTTGGTATGTGACCTCTGACTTTTGTATTGTTTTCCTGATGGAAGAAGGTAGAAAAGAGAATGTCCAGGGTGCGTGGGTTCTTAATTATGCTGGCTGCTTTTCTGAGCAGCGGAAAGTATCGACAGAGTCGATGGATGAGAGGCTGGTTTGCATGATGGGCTGGGCTATGTTCACAACTCTTTGTAGTTTCTTACGGTTTTGTCAGAGCAGGAGTTGTACCAAGCTGTGAAACATCCAGAAAGGATGCTTTCTATGGTGTGGACATGCCAAATTTCCTTAGCCTCTTGAGAAGGTAGAGATGTTGATGGGCTTTCTTAACTATAGCGTAGGCGTGGAGGGACCAGGACAGATTGTTGGCAATCTGAACACCGAGAAACTTGAAGCTTTCGATCACTTCCACTGGTACCTAACCCACAGATGGAGGGCTAGGGGATTTTCACGGTAACTTCATTGCAGTGTTAATGTAAGCCTACTTGTGACACTAATAAATAAAAACTTTTTTAAAAACTTGAACCCACCGATTGTGGATTAAGAAGTCGAGGATCCAGTCACAGAGGGAGGAGCTGAACTCTAGGCCACGGAGTTTGGAGATGAGTTTCACAGGAATAATGGTGCTGAAGGCTGAGCTGCAATCAATAAATAGGAGTCTGACATAAGTGGCTCTGATATCCAAATGTTCCAGGGTTGAGTGTAGGGCCAGGTAGATGATATCTGCTGTGGACCTATTGTGGTGATAGGCGAACTGTAGTGGATCCAAGCAAACTGGCTCCCCTTCTTCATTCAACCCCATTGACTGGTTGTAACAAGATTAATTTATAAAAGATCTCTTCTCTCGTGGATACCATTTCCCAGTTCTAATGTACTTGTGTTTTAAAAGGAACCAATTCAACCAGGCTTTCTTGAATTAAAGTGAGTGTGAGCTTGTTAGTTACTAGGGGTGACACTGTGGCACAGTGGTTAGCATGCTGCCTCACAGCGTCAGGGACCCAGGTTTAATTCCTGGCTTGGGTCACTGTCTGTGTGGAGTCTGTATGTTCTCCCTGTTTCTGTATGAGTTTCCTCCGGGTGCTCCGGTTTCCTCCAACAGTCCGAAAGATGTGCTGGTTAGGTGCATTGACCATGCTAAATTGACCCTCAGTGTACCCGAACAGGCGCAGGAGTGTGACGACTAGGGGATTTTCACAGTAACGTCACTGCAGTGTTAATGTAAGCCTACTTGTGACACTAATGAATAAACTTTAAAACTTTGCTAAATTGTGAGAAGGAAATGATAAAATGCAACACAGATACACACAGGTTAGAATTGAGGACTGGATCCAAAAGTAAAATTTTTAAAAAATATACGTTTCAGTCTTTGGTTTTCTTGTGAAGAGTAGATGGTGAACTGTTGCAGCCATTAAGTTGGGCAAGTTTGGTTTGGAGATTCTTGTTTCTGCAGGTTAGCTGAAAGGAGTTGTCCTGTTTCCTTTTCACCTGTGACTTTGTTGACTTGCGACTTGCTTCCAGCAATCAGAGCGAGTGGGAAACTTTTTTACTTGCAAGCTCAGGAATGCTTAATGGATGTTCTTCAGCTGTGACCTTCAGAGCACACACTCGCACAGTAGGACTAGGAAACCAGACTGACACACAGAGACCAAGGTTGCAGTTGGTTTTTAACCCTGTTTCTTGTCTATTCCTGGAAGGGGAAAAACACAAAAATGTATTTTGCCCCGAACTATTTTCTTTCAACTCACATCATGTTCACAGTCTAGGGTAAAACTTATTGGAGATGGTTTCTGCTGAGATGGTAGTCAATCTTCATTATCTCTGCAGGATATTGCAGTTCAGTTTTTGCATTGCATCTCTTCTTTTGAAATGCATATTTTGCTTTGAAGTGTCTCTATCTTGAAAAGATGTGACATTTTGTTCTCTCTGGACATGTTGGTCAAGTGTAATCTACACAGGAATTCCAGCAAGTGATTATTTTGCAATTTCAGCCAATTTTTGCTTGTATGACCTTTTTAAAAAAAAAACAGATTTCTTCTTAAAGTTCAATATGTCCATAAGCAATTTGTGGCTGTGATCCATTGTCATGACAACTTGTATAAAACACTGGTTCGGCATCAAGTAGACAGTGTTGGGCATCACACTTCAAAAAAATTTGAAGGCAAAAGAGAAATCACGGAAAAGTTCCATGAGAATGGTTTTAGTGATGAGGAATTTCAGTTACGTAGAAATATTGGGGAAATTGAGGCTGTTCTCCCTGGAGAAGAGTAGATTGAGAGGGAATTTAATAGAGATGTTCAAAATCATGAAAGGTCTGGACAGAGTAGACAAGGGTGGAAGAACTGAGAACTGGAGGGTACAGACTTAAGGTGATTGGTGAAAGAAGTAATAGCGACTTGCAAAAAATCTTCCGCGCAGCCAATGGTTCAGCTCTGGAATATGCTGTCTGAGGGTATGGTGGAGGAAGGGTCAACTGAGGCTTTCAAAAGGGAATTGGATCATCACCTGGAAAAGGAAAGATTTTGCAAGGCTATAGGGATAAGGCCAGGGAGGAGCACTATGTGAATTGCTCCTTCAGAAGCCAGCACAGACATGGAAGGCAAAATGGCCTTCTTCTGTGCTGTAACCATACTTTGATTCTTGTAAAGTTACTTCACAATTCAATTATAAGATACTAAGCTAGGGAGAATAATAAATTGTGAGAAGATGATGCTGAGCCATTTCAGAGAAATATTGACAAATTACATTGGCCAAATGGGCAGGCACCTGGCAGATGAATTTCAATGCAGTGAAATGTGAGGTAATGCATTTTGGTTGAAGAAATATGGGGAGACAATACAGGCTCAATGGTACATCTTTGAGAGGAGTACAGGAGCAGAGGGACCTTGGGGTTCAAGTGCATATTTCTCTGAAGGTGGCCAGGCAAGTTGAAACAGTTGTTATGAAGGCTTGTAGGATCCTTGGGTTTATAAATAGAGGCATAGAGTATAAATAGAGGCATAGAGTATAAAAGCAAGGAAGTGATGCTATGTACCTCTACAAATAGTTGGTCAGACCACATTAGCAGCATTGTGTTCAGTTCTGGGCCCCTTAAGGAAGGATGTTAAGTCAGAGAGTGCAAAAGATATTTACTAGAATGATACAGGAATGAGGAATTTTAAATACAAGGGAAGATTAGAGAAATTGGGCTTATTCTCCTTGGAGCAGAGAAGATTAAGAGGTGACCTTATTGAGGTGTTCAAAATTATGAACAATTTTGACAGGGTAAAGGAGAATATTCTGTTCCCACTAGTTGTAATATCAGTGACTCGGGGTCAGAATTTCAAGATGGTCAAAGCTAGGAGTGAGATGAGCAGAAACATTTTGACTCAGAGAGTTGTTGGGATTTGGAATGCGCTGCTGGGAGAGCGGAGGAGGCGGATTCCATAGGTGGTTTCAAAAAGAGTTGGACACATATTTGTAAGCGATGAATTTAGAAGGCTATGGAGATAGGACTGGAAGATGGGACTAGCTTTGGGAGCTGGTGCAGACACAATGGGCCAAATAGCCTTTTCTGTGCTGTAAAATTCTATGATTCTATGAATGCAAATGTGGCAGTTCACGAAGTGAACTCCAGATCACTTTGGTTAAATACAGTACATGGCACTCTGGGGGACTCACTCCATTTACAGTACAGATTGGCCGAGTATTAATCCAATTTAAAAAGTAAAGGCTTGCATTTGCATAGGTACCTTCTAAATTTTAGGTTGAGATTTCTGGTTTGTGACACAACAGAAATTTACCTTTGACAGTAATGTACATTGCACATTCTTACTCAAAGATGTACTTGGTTTATCGGCACAGTGGTAGCACTGCTGCCTCACAGCGTCAGAGACCTAGGTTCGATTCCTGGCTTGGGTCACTGTGCGGAGTCTGCACATTCTCTCCGTATCTGCATGGGTTTCCTCCCAGTACTCTAGTTTCCTCCCACAGTCCAAAAGACGTGCTGGTTAGGTGCATTGGTCATGCTAAATTCTCCCTCAATGCACCCGAACAGGCGCCGGAGTGTGACGACGAGGGGATTTTCACAGTAACTTCATTGCAGTGTTAATGTAAACCTAGTTGTGACACTAATAAATAAACTTTAAAAACTAAACATATATTCTAATAATTGCAGGGTTTATAATTTTAGTTAAGATATGAATAATTATAAGGAAATTACAACAGTAATCTCATCTATATTACCCTCACCAGTTTAAGCTGCATTTATCAATAACTTGTGAAATTCTGTAGGCTGTATGATGTTCCCACGTAAGTTAGGACAGCACGTGAAATACAATTCATATTTAAATTTGAATAAATCATGTAATCAAAAAGCAAATACTATTTTCTTTCTTCAATGAGTGCTTACCATAATTCATTGGCATAATGGGTTGTATGTGTTTTATACGTGACTAATTTTAGATGGGTTCAGCTATTTTTTTAAAATTTAGAGTATCATAATTTTCATATTTCACTCTACATTTGAATAATTTTTCAATAAATATAAATATGCTTATAGCACAGGTGCTAATAAATGTATCAAATCTACAATACGTTTTACTGTGGAAGGGTTTAGCTTTTATCTCATCTGTATTGTTCCATGATTTTAATATATTTTCAAAATTGGCAAATCCTTATGAGAGCAAATTTTATTATTGCATGTACGGGAACTTGTAAAGCAAATTTAACTTTTAATGTCTTCATTTACAGAAGGTTTCAATCCCATTCCCAGTGGGGCAGTTTAACAATATATCTCAGTCCAGGAACTGACAGCCAAGAAGCCCTGCTGCTCCAGTTCAACACAAATAAAATTAGCTTTTTCACAATATTTTTGCAGATGTAAGATGACCATTGATTCAATGTAACCAGACGGCTAAGGCAATTTGCGAGACAGTTTTATCATCATTTCTCACCTCAATTCAACACTTGTGTTTGCAGTTGTCAGTTAGCAAGAGAAAACTTGGTACCACTACTGACAAATGATTAGAAATGTTAACAGTCCGTAAAAGTTTCCGGAAAACCATTGCAAGTGACCTTGGTCATTTAAAAACATTTCTGCATGGAAATGAATATTGCTTGTTGCAAAACGTAGTAAAGATGATGGATGACCACAATTTCCAATTAATTGCTGCACAAATCCCCCAACCATTTGATGCATACTGTTGACCTCAAAGAAAGAGTGACTATATTCCAGGTGAATGTTAGCTCTGGTAGTTTTTATGTAAACACAGCTTGAATGACGTCTTTGAATAGTTAGAAACATGGTTCTTTGGCAATTGTCCTAAAATTACAAACACTGTGAGGAGAGGATGAAGTCACCTATTCATTTCAAGTAATTGCTGGACACATGGAAGAAAATAAGGCCAGCTTGTCCGGCTGGGTCTTGTGAAGTTTAATTAGCGACCTGGGAAATCTGGTGCAGGCTCCCAGCAGAATGCAAACTCTTATTTGTTATCCCCTGTGTAATAGTGACGATATCTCACACAACTCTCTGTTTCTGAGGCTTATTGAACCCTAAAACTCGCAACTTGTTTACTCCCTGTGCTTTTCTCTTGTTCACCTTTTTAAAATAATTCAGCGGCTTCCTCATAATTCCTTGATGAATGACTTGAAAACAACTTGATTCTTTTTGAGATTTTGCCAGCTAGTGGCTGGGTTGGAATTTGCCTGCTTATTGACAGGGTGTCATTAATAAAACAACAATCCACTGAACCTAGCTATCGTTAATCTCATTTTGTCATGATGGTTAGAAGGAATATTCATCACA
Source organism: Mustelus asterias (assembly GCF_964213995.1). Lineage (NCBI taxonomy): Eukaryota > Metazoa > Chordata > Chondrichthyes > Carcharhiniformes > Triakidae > Mustelus > Mustelus asterias. The sequence goes on along the minus strand of NC_135807.1, from coordinate 70,217,884 downwards.
ATTATACAGTACAATTTGTAACACTGAGACTCTGCCTCTGTAGAGTGCATTTGAAGGGTTACATGGTTCCCGCAGATTGCACAGCATTATTTATGTTGCCTTGTATATGCTGTTCAAGCTAATACCAATCAAGTACTGTCAGGGTTAAAAAAAGGGCTAATTTAGGAAAGGATGATGCATTTTACCTGACCTTCAAAGTTAAAAGTATTTATTTTTTAGTTGGGAAGCACTGAACGCTGTAAGTAATCACTTTTCCTGTTTTATTAATGGATTAGGGAGTAAAAACAATTGGGACAATTCACCAAACTGCTTGAAAGATTTAACTATGGTCTCAAATGTGGATTAAGTTGTTTCCAATGGCTTGAATTTTGGTTTTAGGAGATATGTGAGAGTTGCCCAGGGATGGCGAGTCTACTGACTGTTTTATTTGGAATTCTCACGAGCTGGCCAGAATTATGATAGGAATCATGATTTATGGGGGTGAACGGTCAGCACAAAGCAACATTCTGCAGGGAGTCACCAAACTACTACAATTGTCTTTATTTCTAGCTGGGGTTACTGATGACAAAGGACAACATGATTGACAAGGTATTTCAGGAACTAAAAGAGAAAACGCTGGAAAATCCCAGCAGGTCTGGCAGCATCTGTAAGGACGTTAGCAGTCTTCTCCCTTGGTTTCTGTGGCTATGACTCATCTTTCATTCCCTCACCCTGCAGTATAAATATCTCCCACTTTCTAAGCCTTTTAGCTTTGACAAAGGGCCATCTGGACTCGAAACGTCAGCTCTTTTCTCTCCTTACAGAAGCTGCCAGACCTGCTGAGATTTTCCAGCATTTTCTCTTTTGGTTTCAGATTCCAGCATCCGCAGTAATTTGTTTTTCTCTAAGCTTTTTCAGAATCTTTCTTAATGAAAATGTACACCAATGTCGATAACAGAATGTAAAGTTTGTTACACATTTCTTCCCTCTGAACATGTTTTGATCAATTCTGTGCTGATCAAGTTGAGCAAGGTTGAGAAATAGGACACACCAATGGCCATCCCAATGTCTTTTCCCTCTTGCCAAGGCGACTTTGACAGTAGAACCTGGGAGGGTGTGAGGTTGCTGGCTGACAAGTTTCTGTTCCAGCCATTCTAGCCAAAGGTTGGATTAAAGTGGCAAGGGTTATCTGCTTGGCAGCGGCAGATGGTTACTTGTATGCCACATCTACTCATCAGCCCAAGCCTGAATGTTGTCCAGATCTTTCTGCAAGGACTTCTTCCGTATTTGAGGAGGTGTGAGTGGTGCTGAACATTGTGCAGGCATCACAGGATTTCCATTTTTCTCCAAATGATGGAAGGAATGTAACCGATGAAGATGATTGGACCTGAGGAACTCCTGCAGTGATGTGCTCGGAACTGAGGTGATGGATCTTCAACCACCACAACCATCTTCCTTTCTGCCAGGGATAAAACAAGCATAGAATTTTCCCCTAATTCCCATTAACTCCAGTTTTGCTAGCACTGCTTGAAGACATACTCAGTCACATGCTGCCTTGAGGTCAGATCGTTCCAACATGCCAATGGCTGGTGGTAAGAGTGGGAGAGACTCCTGGTCAGCCATGTCTGATGTGGAGTGACACCCTTCCAAGCAATAAGCCTCTGTGACAGACCAACGACCTATTCCAGGTTTCTATGGAAAAAGACTAAAGTCTTCCTTGTGAAACACTAAGTGCAGGAAGAGAATTGGAATTATGTCTGTGCAAGCTATTTGCCAGAGCACATATCTTCCAATAATTAACTTGCAGTGGTTTGTCCAAAAATGTCGATGTAACTTGTTAACACGGCGAAGTTCCTCTTCATCGTAAGATCGGCAGGCAGGGAGGGAAGATACTGAGCACCAGGAAGACCAAGTTAGTCTCTAGGTCCAATGTTGCTCAGCTCGGGCAGCAGACAGATTGAAAATTTAAATGGCCACAATGACTAAGGCTGATTGCTAAACAATTGGTTTCTTACTCAAAGGGGGAATTTCAAAATCTTCAGTGAAGATAAAGTGGGAATTGCCCCAATGACCCCAGAAATGTGCCAGCTGGAAGTCACAATATACTTCCAACGATGGAGCTAAAACCAAGATGAATCCAGGCTAATTAGTTTCTAAACAAAGATCCTGAACAAAAGAGCTATTTGGGACAGATGTTTGCCACTGAATAGCTGTCAGGATCTGACTGCAGCCAATTTGTTGTGGTGTCAATTCCCAGAGAAGAATGGGCTCTTCCCAGAGGCACAGCTGGACAAAGCTAATCCTTCAAATCAGATTTACCTTAAATATTTGGCATCATGTTAAATAAAATAGAGAGATTTGTTAATCCTGTCAGAAAGCCTCATGAATTCAGATGGCAACTTGGAGAAGAATCATTGTATTCACTGTAAGTTGTAACAGGCACTTTAGATAAAAATGATGAGTAATTGAGCTGCTGTCTGATTTCAAAGTGATGAACTTTGACACGATTAAACAATAGATTATATACTTTGTATCTGAACTTTTCAATATGCAGTGCAAGATTGATGACCTGCAGGTGAAAGACAATGTGGCTTAAATAGCTTCTTTTGGCTCACTTAATGGCTTGTGCTAGCTTTCGCTTACGTCTTGTGAAACAGATGAAAGAAAATCTTTAGGTAAATGATAGCATTTGGCAGTTTTTTGTAGCTGTTGAATGTGAATGAATTTAATCCCTGAATGGCCTTTGTGTTGTACGAACCAAATTTCTGGTATAAAGTAGGAAAACTATTTTTAATAAAGTTATTAACCTAAATGTACCGGTAGCAGATGTACACCAAGCCCAAAGTGAGTGAAAAATGAGGGTTTGCTTTTTATGAGTTTTCTACTGGGTCTGCACTGAGGGAGCTGTAGGCTCCCATTTTTCTATAGCATAGGCTGATGATAAGATTTGTATAAGAGTTAACCATTCAGCCCTTGAACTTATTCCACTATTCACTTTTATCATGGATGACCTATATATGTCAGCGCCATTCACCCATCTTTGTTTCATATTCTTTGATACCCTTAACCGTTGACCCCAGTCTTGAATATCTCCATTGAACCAGTATTAAAGCTGTTTGAAAGAATGGGTAACAGCTTTTTGCCAATCTTTATGTGAAAAGTTGCTTCCTGATTCTACTCTTAAATGGCTTATCTCTAACATTATCTGGATTTCCCTACAATAAAGGAAACACTTTCTCCTCATCTACATTATTTCATTCCTTTATCATTGTAGACGCCTCAATTAGATCACCTCTTAACACTCTAAATCATTAAAAATCAAACATATACCAAGACTCTTCATAATTTAACTCTTTCTACACGATATTATTCTTCTAATAGTAGAAGAACCCAAGTGGAAGCACTAATTTTACGTATCTGAAGAGTGCTGGGATATGTTCTTGTCTCAGACGTTCTGATGTGTTACATCACTGGCATAATGCGTTGCTCATGAGACCTGCTGGACAACATACTATATGTGTACAGTCACCGGAAGTATTTGAAAAACAGCCTCAATTACATTTTGGTATTTAGCTAGAGTTTGTTTTGAGGCATTTTTTCCTTTGAAAGGGAATGCTGAGGGTGGATCATAGGAGACTTTCCTCTGTAAAATAACTCACTAAGTTCCAATTCATGTAACTTCATGAACTCAACATTTCAAACCAACTACCCAACTCCTGTGCTGTCGTTATCCATATGACATTCCTTTGTGCGTCTGATTCTTTCTATCATCATGTTTCACCTTGGTGCTAATGTATTTGTTTAAGTTCTTAACCTTGATCTAGTGTTTCTCTAAGGAGTAACCTCAATGGGAGAGATGAATAAAGTGGCTGCTTGTTATGTTCTGATAAGAGCCTCAATAGACTTAAATGGTTTGTATCTCATTGTAGCTTAAATCTTGAGGTAAGTCTACTACAGGTTGCACCTCTCGTTCTGGTGCATGAGCCACATGTTTCTGCCTCATTTCTGCTATTTCAGCAGGAATGGAAAGAGGCAATTAGTTGGGCACACAGGTGCTACTACCCTGAGAGAAAACAGCATCATCTGTGTGCCTTCCCAGTAGAAGCGGACACCCGCTCTGCATTGCCAGTGATCTGATGTAAAGTTGACAAAACAGGAAAAAGCTAAAAGAGAGAGTCCTCTCAAATCTGACAGCCCTGATTGCTATGGGAGCTACTTGAGCATCCATAGAGGAAGCACATCTATCCTTGGCCCTCTGTCATTGTTCCCTCTGTGGTTGTTTCACAAGAAGACCCACAAGCTTAAATATGGCCTGTTGTCAAATTGTCCACCAGTGTATTTTGCATGCTGCCAGTTGTCTCCTGAGTTGATTCATGTTTGTCATCTGGCTGCCTAGCTATATGCGACTCACTCCTCCACTATCTCTAATACATTACTTAGTTATACCCTGCAATGCTTAAAACAGGAATGCTTATTTAAGTTTAGGTATTCGAAACTCGAGATGCCCAAGCTCTTCAGTTGAAAGCCAAAGGCCGGAAAGTTCTGACCGTTTATGCCGCTGGGATTTTCCCATCCTGCTGCAATGAACGGAGATTTGGCTTGGCACCAAATTCTCTGACTTCACTGCAGTTGAAGCGTGGCATGAACAGCCGGTAAGATCACGCCCAAAGTCTCCTGATCCTCTGTCCAGCACTATAAATTAAAACACGATTATTTATATAAGGTTAAAGCCAATCATACTCCAGAGTATTTCTGGTCTGTTTTGGACACGATTAAAAAACGTGGACTACAATGTCTTTATGTATAATAAAAGCAGACTATATCCCCCACAGTTTGGAGGTTGTAGCTTCTTTATACATTGCTGTCAGCAGAGATACATACTCAGATATTAGCAGTTACTCTATTTATAGTATCATACTCACTGGCTTTATCCTTGACTTGAGTTATGCTACCAAATTCTTCTTCAACACAGTAAGATATTTATTGCTGGCAGATGTTATGCCAGATTTACTGCCCTGAGTAACTAATATCTATTGGTAATTAAATATGCAGTAAATCATTAAAAAATCAAAATTCAAAAGTATTATATACATAAAGATACAGGAACCCCGAACATGCTGTAAAGGCTCAATTAGCATTTGTAAAGATATGTTTTGAATAAAACCGAAAACCTCTTGATTCACTAAATAAAGTCCTCATTACTGGCACAGCGATTCCATTAGGTTTCATCCTCTCAATGAAGCTTCTGTATTAAGACTTTGCAAAGCACCATTTCAAGTGGAAAATAGAACAAAGGCTTTATCTGATTTAGTACCAACATTTCGGTTGGATTACTCAACTCTTGCAAACTCCAGTTTTAACCTTTTCTGTGTTAAACTCAAATCTTTTACTTCTTTTGAGGAGCCATTTTAATCATACTCCATGCATATGTGCAGAGGCAACAGGGAAAATGCACAATATTACACATTTTGGCAGGCATGAACTATTTGCAAAATGATGCCACATAGAAAACATAGACAAAGTTACTTCTTAAGCATCAAAAAACATGGAATGTAATGCTATTTGATCCTTTATTCTCAAACACTCTTGAATCTCTCAGTAAATGAAACCAGTAATTCAGACATTTTCTAACATTTTCCATGAGGCTATTTGTAAATGTAATGCAGTTAACTGCATGTGTGCCGTTGATAACTTTGTGGGAACTCCCCATCCCCACATTTTTGTTCGAGAAAGGAGTTGTTAAAAAGGTAATAGACCTAGATTTTCCACGCATTGGTGATAGATAGATATCTCTGGAGTGTGGGTGAGGTACAATTGGAGACATGGGGCACAATTTTCCCCTGAAAAGTGTCATAACGGTGAGAATATTAGAGTGATATGCATCAGTCTGTCAGACATAGTTTAGACCACAATGGTCCCACTCAGTCACTTTTTGGGAGAGCGCTGAGATGTGTGCTGGTTTTGGGGGTGGGAGGGCCTAATCACATCGGTGGACCCAGCTGCAAAGCACTCAGTGCTGTTTTGGAATCTCACAGTGCACTGGGAGACCCCTCCCTCCCCCAACGGGCATCAGAAATCCCCCCTTCGGGATCGGGGCATTGGTTCCCCCCCTTCATGACCCTTGACAGGTCCCTTCTTCATGATCCCGACATGTCCTCACTTCATGCTCCACCCCTGTATGACCCCGCCTGCATGAAACCCCCCTGCATGCCCCCCCTGCATAGCCCCCTGTCATAGCCCTCCTCATTAGCCCCCATTCAGGCCCCAGCCCTTTAGCATTGCCCAAGGCACACTGGCAGCACCCAACTGGCACTGCTTGGATATCCAGTGGGCACTGCCAGTGTTCCCAGTGGGCATTGCCAGTGTGCCATGTGGGCACTGACAGGTGGGCACTGCCCAATGGGCATTGCCCAGACATGGCCCCAACCACCTGGGGGCTTCAATGGCCTCAGAGCCTCCCAGCATGGCCATCGCATCTGGTCTCCACTAGTAATGATTCTTGCCAGTCTCACATCGCGCCTGAAGATAGGAAGATTCTGAGAGCTGGAAGAATTCAGTGTCGAACAGGCTATGAATACTTAAATGCTACTTTAAATATGCTACTCAACTTTGCACCCTTTCTGGGTGCAATCCTGTTTGTTTCATTAGAAAGGTACTGGAATGCTTGCAAACTGCTTGGCTCCAGGCTTAAAACGAATTTTTAGGCTCAGAATACTCTATTCTGGAATTGGTGCAATTTGTGCCAGGTGAGGCAGAGCTGGAAAATCATCCCCATGATATGTGGCATGCATCCTGGAAAAGTTTTCAGACCCTGGGGGCGATTCTCCCATTCCAACATGCTAATGCTTTGGCGGGTCGGGTCAGGAGATACGCGCGTGCGCTGGTTCGTGGGATTTGCGCATGCATTCCCGACGCATGTGTATCTCTCACCGTTGGAAATCTGGCGTGCTCAGGACAACGCAGGAAACCAGCGGGAAGACCAGGTAAGTAATTTCAATCTGTCTTTAATGTTATTTGAATATTGTTATCGGGCCCAGGACTGAATTCTCTGGGCCTGAAAGCATCTCCCATCCCGCCGGTACAAATTCACGCCGGCAGGGTTTAGACTAGCTCCCCACTTTTGGGAAACTAGCAGGTGACCCCGCTGGAGTGAAGGGGGGGCAATCAGGGACCCCCAGGGGGTTGGGTGGCATGGGAGTGGTGTCCCTGGACATGGGCACTCTGGCAGTGCCAGCCTGTGCCCCCTGGCATTGCCCAAAGGGCAAAGTGCCCATGCCCAGGATGCAGCTTGGCACTGCCCACCGAGCATGGGGCAATGCCAAGGGAATGGGCCCTAGGGTGTGGGGCCTAGAGGGCGGGGCTTAGGGGGTAGTGTCAAGGGGCGGGACCAAGGGGGCAGAGCTATGGGAGTGGGGCCTAATGGGGTGGGGCTTAGGGGTGGGGCCAGCTGGGGGCGGGGATTAAGGGTGATCGGTGAGGGTGGGGGTGGGGGTGGGGGCTCCCGCTGCCTTTCTGCCATTGGGATCCGTCGGGGCTGGAGGGAGGCCAGTGATCGGGGTAGGCTTGGGGGAGGGTGCAGTCTGCCCCCCATGGTGGGTCTGCCGGGGTGGCCAGGGGTCTGCCTCATGGGGGGAGGTCTGCCTCCTGGGGGTTCTGCTGGGTGGGGGGTATGGAGAGGTTCTTCAATGCTGGTGTGCGACTGGAGATCGGGGCGCTCCAGGACGGGGGGAGGAGGGGGTTTCGGGGCTGGCCCGGGAATGCTTGTGGGGACCATGATTGGGCTGCGATCGGGCCCGATCGAGCTGGTCAGCAAACTGCAGGCTGACAGATCGGGGCCACTGCGAATGCGCAGAGTCCCAGAACTGTCAGACTCTGGCGTGAATAGGCCCCGCCCTTGAGATTTTAATGATATTCACGATTGTGACCTCTGCATTGCACAGAGGGCGGGAGATTCGAGTCTGAAACTGCACTGAAAAAACAATCGTGACTTACACCATTTTTCCCACAAATTCAGCACGTAGAATTTTTGGGGGGAATCGTCGCCCCCCCGTCTCCCCCTTATAAGGCAATACGTGCATAGCCCCATAGATTACAAAATTTCTGGCTGGAGAACTCTTCATAAAAATAGATTATTATTAAACAGACAAATAAAACACCAACAGATTTTAATTTAGTTATATTTAACAGTTTCGTATATGGTTTGTATCAAACATTAACAGAATCTATAGCCAAGTGATGGATCAGTAGAATATTGCAATCCCATTTGAGAGGGTTTCCACTCAGGGCCCTAACTCACTGATTTGCATTACTGAGAACTTGGGCTTGGATTTTTGTGTCTCTATCTGTGTCAGAATGGAGGTGGACTAAAGGAAATAATGGCAATGGGATGTTGATGCTGAAGTCCTGCCACTTTTGGGGTTCTGCATATTTTTGTTGCTGTGGGAAAGAGTTGAGAGGGAAGTTAGAGGAGCCAGTTCTTCAAATGGAAAACATTTTCAGACTCCGTTTTCATCGTTCCTTCATGCTGCACTGAAGTATTTTTGTCCTTCGCAAGGAGTCATGAATGCTGTTCTGGACTGAAGGTATGGAAACGTTACACAAAATTATGCTAAACTCTCAATAGTTTGTTTAAGTCACCTGGACAGCATTGTTCAAAGTGCTGGCCTTAAATTCGGGAGAGGGGGAAAAGGGAGGAATAGTGTTGGGTCACTTCAGATGCCACAACGATACCTGGCAGCAAAGTGGGCACCAGGAAGTCCTGCCAGGTCATCACAGAAATCGTGTCTTTCTGAAGGGAGCCACCACTTATAAAATGGGTGCAGCTCCCCCTCACATTCAGACCAGCGGCAGCTGAGTGCTGCAAGAGCAAGGGTCCCCTGGCAGCAGGAGGCAGGGATCAAGAGACATCAGCAAGAAGGGAGGACATGTTGTTATTCTGAGCACCGAGTTGTATAATTTGTAACTGGGATCAATGCAGAGCTGATACACCAGCTCTTTGTGTGCAGGAAGTATATCTACAAGAGTTTTACACAATATTTTAAAATGTCTACTCCATGCTTCTGGCTCTATCTTCCAGCTCTTTCTTGTTTATTTTGCACTGAGTCTACAACCAGGATTAACCAATAAAGCACAGTGATGATCAGTAGTAAACAGACTCACAAAATCAAATAGAGAAAAATTGAGTCCTAAACATAGGTGTATTGTGTTGGGCACAGCTTTGTCAATATTCTAACAAAGGAGAAGGCTGGGAATGTTCAGGTAGATCTGAGACATAGACATCTGTGCCATTGTGCTGGAAGAACTCGCACCTCAAACCAACAGCCAACTGGCCCGACTGAGAGCAGTCAGGATTGCCAGAGGCCTAATTTTTTTTTGTGGCTGTTTTTTTCCTGGACTCTACTACAAACCTGTGAGGCATATCACAAACAGCAGCCCACTTCCCTATTTACACATGTCCCATTCGCCTGGGTAATGGACTTCATTGCCTTTCCACAAACACAGACTTGTAGAGGGCAACAGGTTTGCAATAGCTGAGTTCTGACCCATGTAAGGAATAATTGATTGTTCACAAGTGACCATTCAGACACGGACCCTCACTGAACAATTGGGCTGGTGAAGATGCCCTTTAGATGCCTGGACTACTGCAGAGGCACCTTGCCATATCCACCTGTCAGGACCTCCAGGATAGTGGTTCTCTGCAGCAACGTGCACAATATTGCATCATAGAAAGTATCCTTTCTGGTTGTATCACAGCTTGGTATGGTTCCTGCTCTTTCTAAGACCGCAAGGAAATACAAAGAGTTGTGAACATAACCCAGTCCATCACTCAAACCAGACACTCATCCATTGACACTGTCCACACTTCTCGCTGCCTCAGAAAAGCAGCCAGCGTAATCAAGGACCCCATGCGCCCCGGACAAATTCTCTTCCACATTCTTCCATCAGGAAAAAGATGCAAAAGTCTGAGATCATGTGCCAACTGACTCAAGAGCAGCTTCTTCCCTGTTGCCATCAGACTTTTGAACCTGATGGCCTACCTTATATAAAGCTAATTTTTCTCCACATCCTAGCTATGACCTACTGAACTGAATGGTGGAGTGGACTCGATGGGCCGAATGGCCTTACTTCCGCTCCTATGTCTTATGGTCTTATGGTCTTATGATTGTAACACTATATTCTGCAACCTCTCCTTTCATTCTCCCCTATGTACTCGATTAATGGTATGCTTTGTCTGTATAGTGTGCAACAAACAATACTTTTCAATGTATCCCAATACAAGTGACAATAATAGATTAAATCAAATCAATATTGTGCAGATAAGGGGTTGCACTTTGAGGGAGAGATGCCAGGGAAGGGATCATGTTGGCTTCAGATGATGAGGAGGAAAAAGAGGAGAAAGAAGAGGAGGGAGAGGAACAGCCAGAAAGGTCAGAGAGTGAGACATCAGAAGCAGAGTGCGGTGAGGGAATGATCAGAGGATGGCATGCCCAGATGTCACTGGCGGTGTCCATGCAAGATGTTATTGTTGCCAGGGACCTCCAAATATAACAATGATTCACCTGAGTGACCATGAGGAGCTCAGAGCACCGCACGACGTGGCAAGGAAGAAAGACTGAGCCTTCAGGTGCAGGATACCATCTTTCACATTCCTAAATCACTGAGAGATGGACTATAATGGACTTTGAAAATGTACCATCAACCTGCCCCGCTCAATGAATGAAGCTTATTTCAGGTATGTCTACGTTTACCTGAGACATTCACTATCATGCAATCTCTAACCATGTTCATTTTGTGATGGTTGGGGAGAGCTACCGGTTGTTCCTCTTGTCACTCACTGACTGCAGCAGGAGCTCCAGGTCCTGGGTCACTGAATGAAGATGCGCTCAGTACCCGGCATGTCATTGATATCCTCCTCTGGGACATTCTGGCAATGACAACAAAGCACATGGCTCATTATGCATGATCGCCTCGTGTGAAACGTCACAATCCTGGGGCCCAGCTGGATATTAGTTTATTGAAAGTGAGTGGGCAGCTGGCAACATTACCGGGTGCAAACATTTTGAAAAAAAACCCTGCAGAATGGAAAAGGAAGAGGAGTAAAGGATGATACAAGTTACAGCAAGAAGAAACAATCCTGACTCAGAAGACCAGCTAGTAAAATCAGCATGGGTGGTGATTAAGAATAACAAGGGTTGAAAAACACTGTTGAGACTTATGGGCCTCGTGACAATAGTTATGCCATTGGACAGAACATTAAGCAAAAAATAATTTGAGCTTGTAGCAAAGGCAATGTAATAAACGGAATGACTTTAATCTTCATTTGGGTAAAATGGACCTGGAGCCTTGAAATTCCCAAGGTTGGAGAGAGTGGAAGTGCCTCTAATGTAGGGTGATGTCCTCTCATTGCCCCTCCTGTTTTTCCTCCAAAAACAGAAACAAACAGGGATTCTTCTGGAGAAACCCATTGATTCAATATCACGAATGTACAAAGCCAAATAAACCAGTGCCAGAACACTTTTCAAAGGGTGTCCTCCTAGAAAGAAACAATAGAATTTTGTTGGGATTCGGCCTTCATCGCCTTAGTGCTAATTTAATGGAGAAACTTTGGAAGCTGTCTGCTTTACACTCCAGTGAAATCAGTTGGGTCTATAATGAGGAGGGGGAGGGTGGAGAATGGGAAGCTGGGGCTGGCACATTACTGCTGAGGTGATGATGACTCAGAAATGTCTCCAAAACGCTTCTCTAGAGCTTTTTAATGCACTTTGGTAGTCAAGACAACCTGGCAGTGCTGGATGAATGAGCACCATATCGGCATAAACATAGGGATAGCGTGTGAATGTCTGAATCACATGGCTGAGAGTTAATTTTAAGTTAACTAACTGCAAACTGGCAGGTACTTGTAGCGTCAGCACATACCTGGTCAGAAACTTGGAAACAGCAATAAAGTTTAGAAATTTGGCATGGCAATTCCCTCTTTTTAATTAGCTCTGTCACTTTCTACCCAGTAAGAGTTTTAACAACACCAGGTTAAAGCCCAACAGGTTTATTTGGTAGCAAATGCCATTCTTTCTACCCATCCACCAGTTGCATCAGTAAAAAAAAGTCACCTTACGCTGCACAAATGAATGTGGAGTGGAATTGTCATTTAAAGAATTGACGGAGGAGTATGTGAAGAAAGAACAGAGTGGGAGAGAGGGTAGAATTTTGGGGAACCCCTGAGTTAATGGAAACAGAGTAGGAGGATACGTCATCAAGCACTGCACAAATAGAATTATTTAAAAAGTTACTTGATTCCAAAGGAAATGGAAGGACTGGAAGGGGGAAGGGTGCAAGCGTTTCGCTGCACTTGCAGCCGACCTCTAGAAATGCCCAGGCCCGTGAAAACCTTCCCCTCTTCTTTAGACAAGTGTCATGCATATGTTTTTGCCTCCTGCGCCATCAATTGGTGCCTTGATTCAATATCTGTGAAAGGAAGCACTTCTCACTATACACCACTCCATCAATACCACACCAGAGTATCAATTTAGATTATGTGGTAATGTCTCTAAGTGGAGCTTAAACCGACACCTTTTGATTCAGAGACAAGGGTGTTATGAGTCAAGAACCCCATTAATAAATCAGTGGTGGGAGGCTGCATGATAGTAACTGGTTAAGAGATGAACAATATTTGAACTGATCAAAGCCATGGAGATGTCCCAAGCAATGACAATGACAGATAATCATTTATGAATCTTACAGATTATAAGCTTGGTCTTGCCTGCTTGATGTCTTGCTGGGAGGGCATGCTCTGCAGTATAAGTCTGTGTGTAAAGTTTTAAAGTTTATTTAAAAACTTAAAGTTTATTTATTGTTCACAAGTAAGACTTATATTACGCTGCAATGAAGTTACTGTGAAATTCCCCGAGTCGCCATACTCCGGCACCTATTCGGGTAAATGTACCTAGCCAGTGCGTCTTTGAGACTGGGAGGAAACCTGGCGGAAACCCACACAGACAGGGGGAGAACGTGCAGACACCGCACAGACAGTGACCCAAGCCGGGAATGGAACCCAGGTCCCAGGCGCTGTGAGGCAGCAGTTCTAACCACTGTGCCACCGTGCTGCCGATTTACATAGTTATGAGTAGTTGATAAACATTTACTGTTAAACTATACAAGATTCCGAAACTCTTCATGAGATCTACTGAACTACACAGCACCTTCCAACAAGCTCTCCCAGAAGTGGGCGATCCACTCTACCAGATTACTTCTAATGTAGTGGATTAACCCTCACCCTCCCCACCAGCTGTGAGAAACACAATGGCAGCTCAACTAACATTCATAAAGAAACTAGCTAGAGACTGCAAGTTGTGAAGGCTCTTCCTCTGCCTTTCTTCATCCTCTACATAACTGGTTTTAAATGGCTCTCTCTGTGAAGCGCTATCAATTAGGCAAAAGACGACTTGTGTGCCAATACAACTGGAGGCTTTTATTCATTACAGAACCGGGAGCACATCCCAACAGATAACTGACCCGAACTGAACAAGGGGGAGGAAACAGCCACCTTTATACTAGGTGCCAAGGGGAGGAGCCGGCAGGGGATGTGTCCAGGCAGGACAAACACACAACGGTGGTCCAGGCAGGACAAAGGCAAAACTGAAGTCCACCACATTCACCCCTCCTTTAAAAAAAAACACGGGGTGAAGCGGAAACAATATCACAAGTTCCGACGATCTGGTGGCTTGATCCGCCATTGCGATCGTCGTAGTGCAGGTTGCAGAGTCGTCCGAGCAGGGAGCGGTGTCGGCCCAGGCTCCATGCAGTGAGCGTTGAGAGGAGGCGCCAGGTGGTGTGAGGCAGAACCATCCGTCGTCCTGTCCAGTAGTCGGGTACTGCGTGGCGACGGCACCAGCGACTCAAGTGAGCTGTACATAGGGGTGAGAGAAGTGAGCTGTGGCCCTGGTGATGTATGGAGAACAGAGGGAACTGGGGCTGGGGGGTGGAGGTACGTGGTGGGCTCTGGGCGCACAATATAGGAGACTGGGACTGAAGGGGGGGAGGGGCGTAGGGGTCTCTGGGCGCACAACACAAGGGACTGGGACAGTGGGGCAGAGGGACCTGGTGGCCTCAGGGGCACCTGCGGGTGCCAAGTCGCGGACAGAGACCGTGTCCTCCCGCCCGTCAGGGTACGCTACATAAGCATATTGAGGATTAGCATGTAGCAATTGAACCTTCTCGACCAAGGGGTCTGCCTTATGTGTCCGGACATGCTTCTGAAGCAGAACGGGCTCAGGGGACATCAGCCAAGCTGGGAGCGAGGTACCCGAAGAGGACTTTCTGGGGAAAGTGAACATCCACTCGTGAGGGGTCGTTTTGGTCGTTGTACACAAGAGTGACCTAATTGAATGTAGGGCGTCCGGGAGGACGTCTTGCCAACGGCTGACTGAAAGGCCCCTAGACTGTAGCGCTAATAGAACAGCCTTCCAGACAGTTGCGTTCTCCCGCTCTACTTGACCATTACCCCTGGGGTTATAGCTAGTGGTGTGGCTGGAGGCAATGCCTTTGGCGAGCAGGTACTGCCTCAGCTCGTCGCTCATGAGGACCCATGGTTGCTATGAACATAGGATGGACAACCGAACAGGGTGAAGAGCGTGTTCAGGGTCCGAATCACCGTGGCCGAGGTCATGTCCGGGCAGGGGAAGGCAAAAGGGAAACGCGAATACTCATCGATGACATTCAGAAAATAAATATTGCGGTTAGAGAAAGGGAGGGGGCCTTTAAAATCAATGCTGAGTGATGCGCGTCAATGAGCACATGGAATCAAGGCTTTAGTATTGAAGGCTTTAATACAGTAACAATGAAACTACTAACACGAATACACCAGTTCAGACTGAAGGGGTCCTGCCGGAGCAGGGGGTCTTATACCCTGCCACCGGAGGCGGGACCCCACTGGAATGTGCCATGGTAACACTTATAACAGGTAAACACCCTAACCCAACAACATAGTACAACCCCCACAGTAATAACACCCTAGCCCAACAGTAACATGGTAACAAACCCCAGTGGTGAACCAACGATGGTTCACCACATTCACCCCTCCTTTAAGACAAAAGGTGGCGGGGTGGACGAAAACAGACAATAACAAAAAAAAAAAAAAATCACAGGATTCACAAGTCCAGACGGTCTGGAGGACCGCACCGACGCTGCGATCTCCTCAACACCGGTTGCGAAACCGGAGCAGGTGCTTGTAGTGGTTCTCTCCAAGTAACGTGTGGCTGTCCCTTCAAGGACTCCCGGGCCGGCCGGCCCTGGTGAGGCGATGGTGCAGGGGATCCTGGAACGTTTGGTGGTAGTGGTGGTGGTGGTGATGATGGTGGCGCCGATCTCCGAGTCTCAGGCAAGCTGTACATGGGAGTAAAAGTGTTATGCACTGGTCCCGGTGCTGACCGCGCCACGTCTGGGGAAGTAATGAGGAGTAGTGGATTTGTGACTGGGGGAATAGGAGCGACAGGGGTTGCTACGTCCCCTGCGGGCGCCAGGTCTCTAATGGAGACAGTATCCTCTCGCCCGTCAGGATATGCCACATAGGCATACTGAGGGTTGGCGTGGAGGAGTTGGACCGGTTCGACCAAGGGGTCGGACTTGCGAGCCCTCACATGGCACCGCAGAAGGACGGGTCCTGGGTACGTCAACCAGGCTGGCAATGAGGTCCCCGAGGACGACTTCCGAGGGAATGAGAACATCCTCTCGTGGGGAGTAGCATTGGTTGCCGTACACAGGAGGGAGCGGATAGAATGGAGCGCATTTGGAAGGACCTCCTGCCAACGGGAGACTGGAAGGCCCCTGGATTTCAGTGCCAGTAGGACAGCCTTCCAGACTGTAGCATTCTCCCTTTCCACCTGTCCGTTACCCCTAGGGTTGTAGCTCGTGGTTCTACTAGAGGCAATCCCGAATGAGAGCAGGAATTGCCTCAAGTCGTTGCTCATGAACGACGAGCCCCTGTCGCTATGAATATAGCAGGGGTACCCGAACAGGGTAAAAAGTTCACTGAAAACCTTGATGACGGTGGCAGTTGACGTGTCCGCACAGGGGAAAACAAACGGAAACCGGGAATATTCGTCTATTATATTGAGAAAATAGACATTCCGGTCCGTTGAGGGAAGGGGGCCCTTAAAATCCACACTCAGCCTCTCAAAAGGGCGAGTGGCCTTGACCAAATGTGCCCGGTCTGGTTGATAAAAGTGTGGTTTGCATTCTGCGCAAATCCGACAGCTTCTAGTTACTGACCTGACCTCCTCCACCGAGTAGGGCAGGTTGCGGGCTTTGATGAAGTGGTAGAGTCTGGTGACTCCAGGATGACACAGATCATTGTGGAGAGCCTTCAAGCGGTCCTCCTGCATGATGGCGCATGTTCCGCGCGAGAGGGCATCCGAGGACTCATTGAGCTTCCCTGGACGATACATAATATCGTAATTATAGGTGGAGAGCTCAATTCTCCACCGCAAGATCTTATCGTTCTTGATCTTGCCCCTCTGCGTGTTATTGAACATAAACGCCACGGATCGTTGATCCGTGATCAGGGTGAACCGCTTACCTGCCAGGTAATGGCGCCAGTGTCTGACTGCCTCCACAATGGCCTGAGCCTCCTTTTCCACCGCTGAGTGCCGAATCTCTGGGCCTTGAAGGGTGCGGGAAAAAAACGCGACGGGCCTGCCTGCCTGGTTTAGTGTGGCGGCTAGGGCGAAGTCAGATGCATCACTCTCCACCTGGAAAGGGATGGATTCATCCACCGCGTGCATCGTGGCTTTCGAGATGTCGCTTTTCAAAACCTTGAAGGCCAATTGGGCCTCCGGCGTAAGTGGGAAGGTCGTGGACTTAATGAGCGGACGAGCTTTGTCCGCGTAGTTGGGGACCCACTGTGCATAATACGAAAAGAACCCGAGGCATCTCCTCAGTGCTTTCGTGCTAGCGGGCAAGGGAAGTTCAGTGAGTGGGCGCATACGGTCTGGATCAGGGCCAATGACCCCGTTTTCCACCACGTATCCGAGGATGGCTAACTTACGCGTACGGAATACGCACTTCTCCCTGTTATAGGTCAGATTCAGGCGAGATGCAGTGCGCAGAAAGTGTTGGAGATTCGTGTCGTGGTCCTGCTGGTCATGGCCGCAGATGGTGACGTTATCCAGGTACGGGAAGGTAGCCCGCAACCCATTCTGGTCCACCATTCGGTCCATAGTACGCTGGAAGACCGAGACCCCATTGGTGACACCAAATGGAACCCTGAGGAATTGGTATAGACGACCATCCGCCTCAAAGGCCGTATATTGTCGGTCCTCTGGGCGGATGGGGAGTTGATGGTAGGCGGACTTAAGGTCTATGGTAGAAAACACTCGGTACTGCGCAATCTGATTGACCATATCAGAAATGCGCGGGAGAGGATACGCATCCAGCTGCGTGTATCTATTAATGGTCTGACTATAGTCGATGACCATCCGAGGTTTGTTCCCGCTTTTGACTACCACGACCTGCGCTCTCCACGGACTAGCACTGGCCTGTATGATCCCTTCCTTGAGGAGCCGCTGAACCTCAGATCTAATAAAGATCCGGTCCTCAGCGCTGTAACGCCTACTTTTAGTAGCGATGGGCTTGCAGCCAGGTACCAGATTTTTAAAAAGGGATGGTGTCGTGATCTTCAGGATGGATAGATTGCACGCGGGGCGCTTTGGGCAATTTGGAGGCTGCGGCTGGTTCCCTACTGCCAGTGAAGGGAGTGGCCCACCGTACTGTAGGATCACACTCTTCATGTGGACCATAAAGTTTAGTCCGAGGATAATTGGCGCGCAAAGGTGAGGTAGCACAAGGAGCCTGAATTGCTCGTAAACTGTGCCCTGTACCTCAAGAGTTACCATACATCGTCCTTGGATCGGTACAGACCGGGACTGTGATGCCATGGAAATTGTCTGTTTGGCAGGGAGAACCCGGAGTCCACACCTTTTAGCAGTTTCAGGGTGTATGAAACTTTCGGTGCTCCCACTGTCAAACAGACAATTCACAGTTCTGCCACTAACCTTTACCTCCATCATAGAATGTTCCATTCTGTAATGCCTGGTCTGATCCAGAGAGATCGACGCCACCGTTGGCCCCTGGGCGTCACTGCATGCTGCCGATGTGGATGCTGAGGACCCCTGCTGGTCGCTCCTAGTCATCGTGGACCATGATGGCCGCCCCCATGAATCGCACGTGGGCGAGGGCGCCAAGCGCAGCGACTCCTGGTGGTCTTCCTCCTCCTCTGTTTGCCACGATGGCGCCGTCCTGAGATCGCACGTGGTCGGACCTCGTGGGTACTGCAACGCCGAAAGAGATGGTCTCCGTTCTGGAGGGTTACAAACTGCACTGCCGTTTTTAGGTCTGGACCTACAGACTTTGCCGTAGTGGCCTTTTTTACCGCACTGGCTGCAGATTGCCGTTCTTGCCGGACACTGTTGCCGTGGATGCTTGGCCCCACCGCAAAAATAGCATCGCTGGCCACCTGGAGCTGCCGCCGTCGTCGAATCGATCTGGGAGCGCGGGTTCGCGGGGCGAGGAGGGAGCAGAGCTTGCTCCAACCACGTTGACTGCACGTGGTCCTCGGGGTACAGCGCCAAGCTCTTCGACGCCGCCTCCAACCTCGCGGCCATCCCCATTGCCTGGGTCAAGTTGAGTTTCCCCTTTTCTAGTAATTTAAGCCTGATGTACGAGGACCCTACCCCTGCTACGAACGCGTCTCGGGCGAGGTCGTACATGTACTGCTCGGCGGAGACGTCCTTACAGTCGCAACCCCTGGCAAGCTGCAGGAGCTCATTGGCATAATCCTCTATGGTTTCGCCCGACTGCCGACGTCGTGTAGCGAGGAGGTAACGAGCATGTATCTCGTTGGGTGGCGTAATGTACCTATTCTTTAGGAGCTCGACGGCACCCTGGTAAGTGGGAGCTGCACGAATGGCTAGGTAAATCGTGTCGCTTACCCTCGCGTGGAGGACCTGGAGTCTATCACTGTCCGTAGTGATAGCTACCGAGGCTGCCAGGTAGTCCTCAAAGCACTTCCACCAATTCTCGAATGTGTTAGCTGCACCGACCGCACGTGGGTCCAGTGTCAGACGATCCGGTTTTAGAATCTGTTCCATACTCTCTGTTTACTGTATTAAATTGATGCGCGTCAATGAGCACATGGAATCAAGGCTTTAGTATTGAAGGCTTTAATACAGTAACAATGAAACTACTAACACGAATACACCAGTTCAGACTGAAGGGGTCCTGCCGGAGCAGGGGGTCTTATACCCTGCCACCGGAGGCGGGACCCCACTGGAATGTGCCATGGTAACACTTATAACAGGTAAACACCCTAACCCAACAACATAGTACAACCCCCACAGTAATAACACCCTAGCCCAACAGTAACATGGTAACAAACCCCAGTGGTGAACCAACGATGGTTCACCACACTGAGGCGCTCAAACGCGCGAGTGGCCTTTATAAGGTGCGCCCCACCTGGCCGATAGAACTGCGGCTTGCACTCTGCGCAGACCCTGCATTGCCTGGTAACCGAGGGAGTAGGGCAGGTTACGGGCTTTGACAAAGTGGAAAAATCTGGTGACACCCGGGTGACAGAGATCGTTATAGAGGGACTGTAGCTGGTCTAGTTGGGCACTGGCACATGTTCCACGGGACAGGGTGTCTGGGGGCTCATTGAGCTTCCCAGGCCGGTACATGATGTCATATCTGTAGGTGGAGAGCTCAATCCTCCACTGCAAGATCTTGTCATTTTTGATCTTGCCCCTCTGTCTGGTGTTGAACAGAAAGGCAACGGACCGCTGGTCCGTAATTAAGGTGAACCGTTGGCCCGCAAGGTAATGGCGCCAGTGCCGGACGGCTTCCACGATGGCCTGGGCCTCCTTCTCAACCGAGGAGTGTCGAATCTCAGGGCCTTGTAGGGTCCGGGAAAAAAAGGCCACGGGACGGCCCCTTTGGTTAAGGGTGGCGGCTACAGCAAAGTCACTTTCCACTTGGAATGGGATGGATTCATCCACCGCATGCATCGCGGCCTTCGCGATGTCCGCTTTGATGTCGTTGAAGGCCAGACGGGCCTCCTCCGCCAGGGGAAAAGAGGTCGATTTGAGAAGCGGACGGGCTTTATCCGCGTAACGGGGAACCCACTGGGCATAGTAGGAGAAGAAGCCCAGGCGTCTCTCAGTGCTTTGAGAGTAGTAGGGAGGGGAAGCTGCATAAGGGGATGCATACGGGCTGGATCGGGACCAAGGACACCATTTTCCACCACGTACCCAAGGATGGCGAGGCGGCGTGACCGAAAGTCACACTTCGCCTCGTTATATGTCAAATTCAGGAGAGTGGCAGTACGGAGGAATTTTTGTAGGTTGGCATCACGGTCCTGCAGGTCATGGCCGCAGATGGTGACATTATTCAGATACGGGAAAGTGGCCCGTAGCCCGTGCTGGTCCACCATTTGATCCATGGCCCGCTGGAAAACTGAGACCCCATTGGTGACACCAAAGGGGACTCGGAGGAACTGGTAGAGGCGGCCGTCTGCCTCGAAGGCAGTATATGGGCGATCCTCCGAGCGGATAGGGAGCTGGTGGAGGCTGATTTTAAATCAATCGTAGAGAAAACTCTATAGTGCGCGATGCGGTTGACTATGTCCGAGATGCGGGGAAGAGGGTACGCATCTAGTTGCGTATACCTGTTTATGGTCTGGCTATAATCAATCACTATGCGGTGTTTCTCCCCCGATTTAACTACGACCACATGCGCCCTCCAGGGGCTGGTGCTGGCCTGGATAATCCCTTCCTTGAGCAAACGTTGTACTTCAGACCGAATGAAGGCCCGGTCTTCCGCACTATAGCACCTACTTTTGGTGGCTATAGGCCTGCAATCTGGGGTGAGATTATCGAATAAAGGGGGGGGGTAATCTTGAAGGTCGAGAGACTGCAGGTGGTGCGCAGGGGGTGCTTAAGTAACGGCGCCTTGCAGACAGAGAGCGGGGAATAAGGGCCATCATACTGCAAAGTGACGCTCCTATGATGGGTGAGGAAATCTAACCCCAGCAGTACAGCTGCACAGAGTCGCGGCAGCACGAGGAGCCGAAAACCCTCGTAGACTGTGCCCTGTACCATCAGCGTCACCACACAGCACCCAAGGACCTCCACTGAGTGAGAATTCGAAGCCATGGAGATTGTCCGTCTCCAGGGCCGCACGGGAAGGGCATATCGACGCACTGTGCGAGGGTGTATAAAACTCTCTGTGCTTCCGCAATCGAACAGGCAGTTTTCTGCATGGTTGTTTACCTTAATCTCCATAATTGACTTGGAGAGTTGGTGAGGCTGAGATTGGTCCAGACGAATCGATACAACCGTCGAACCCGGTGAGTATTCATATTCGTCCGCGTCTGATGACGTCATGGATGAAGTTTCCCGCTCGGCGCACCTTGATGACAGCACCCAAGATGGCGACTTCCGCGCCGCTGACTGTATCAAAGATGGCGATTCGCGCGCAGCCACTGACTGCACCAAAGATGGCTGCGCCCGCAGAACACACGCGGCGCCACAAGGCTACGTGATCGGCTTCGCCTGGCAGACTTCGACGAAATGGCCTTGCTTACCGCATCCAGAGCAGATCGCATCCTTCGCCGGGCAGCGACGCCGAGGGTGCTTGGCTAGGCCGCAGAAGTAGCATTTGGGCCCCGCTGGAACAGCCGCCACAGTGGAACCGTCGATGGAACGGGGTGCAGGGTAGGCCCCGAGATTGCGGGAGGCTGCTTCTAGGGATTCAGCCATCGTGGCCGCTTGCTGAAGATCCAGGCCACCCTGTTCAAGCAGGTGCTGCCGAATGTAAGTAGACTCAACACCCGCGACGTAGGCATCCCGGATCAGGTCCTCCGTGTTCTGAGCTGCTGAAACAGCCTTACAGGCGCAAGCTCGAGCTAGAACCCACAGGGCGCGCAGAAATTGGGCGCACGATTCTCCTGGCTGCTGCCTGCGAGTAGCCAAGAGATGTCTGGCGTAGACCACGTTAGGGCTCTTTCAAAACTGCCCTTTTAAGAGTTCTATAGCGTCCACGTATGTAGTAGCGTCCCGGAATATACCGTAAACTGCATCGCTTACCCGGGCGTGGAGCACATGGAGCTTATCGCCGTCGGAGTCGACGACCGCAGAGGCGTTGATGAAGGCTTCAAAACAGTCCAGCCAATGGTCAAATTTATCAGAAACTCCGACCTCTTGAGGGTCCAATGTTAACTTGTCGGGCTTTAAAAGCTGCTCCATGTCAGTCAAAGGTAATGAATAAAATTGATGCGCTATCAATTAGGCAAAAGACTACTTGTGTGCCAATACAACTGTAGGTTTTTATTCACTACAGAACCAGGAGCATATCCCAACAGATAACCGACCCGAACTGAACAAGGGGGAGGAAACAGCCACCTTTATACTAGGTGACAAGGGGAGGAGCTGGCAGGGGATGTGTCCAGGCATGACAAACACACAACGGTGGTCCAGGCAGGACAAAGGCACAACTGAAGTCCACCACACTCTGGTTATCTATTTCAATGTTAAGCGTAAGTGAAGTAAAGGAAAAGACAAGAGCTGGGGATTTATGGTTCAGGCCATCGCCCATGGTAGAAATCATCATGGGTGGGACAGGAAATCTGATGGACAAGCCAAAGGACTTTTGATTTCAGGTGGGAATTTTTGTTCCTGGAGAGGGTAGAACCAGAAAATCCTAGCCAAGAACAAATGAATAAGCACAAAGATATGGGCAAGAACCTGATTTACATGCATTTTAATACATTTCCATATGATTAAAGACACCTCCTGCCAGCTTATTGAGCTGTATTTTCAAACAGCGCCAACATAGTGTCATGTCAGCACAGTTTATAACAGGTTCAGCCAGATATAAATCTGTCGTGGGGATCCACCCCCCCCCCCCCCACCTCCCCCCCCCCCCACCCCCCCCCCACTCCCACCGGGTGGGTGTAAAGGTTAGAATAGCCCTAGGGGTCAAAGACATGGCCACCCAGTGGCTTGGCAATGCCCCCTGGCACAAGTTGGCACTGCAGGTTGGCAGCATCCCCATGCTGGCCTGCCAATGCCAACCTGTGCCAGGGAGCAGTGCCAGGGGAGCGGTGGACGCCAGCGGGAGTTTCATTGGGGATTTATTTATTCATGATGGTGATCGTGAATGGACAGGGGATGCTGGAGGTGGCTGTGTGTGTGGGGGGTTGGGGGAGGGGGTTGGGGGAGGGGGTCCGATCTCAGGGAGGGGGGGGTGCTGGCATTGGCTGTTGTGGGAGAGAAGAAGTTCGATGTTCGGGGGAATGTGGAGGGTACGCCAGCATTTGTTGTGGGACGAGTGAGGGTAAGGGGGAAGCTCCTGGCATGGGCTGTTGTGGGGGAGGGGGGATGGGGTCCGATGTTTGGGGGGAAAGGGGGAGTGAATGCCGGCTCCAATCAGAGGTGGGGAGGAGGGGGGCGAATTCTGTCTCCAATCAGGGGGCGGGGGGGCGAATCAATACAGGGGGCGGGGGTGTGGGGGTGGAGGGGGGCCCCTGAGACCTCCATGGTGGCGTGTGGAGGGGGATCATTGTTTGTCCTGATTGGAGCGCCCCGTTCTTAGTGCAGTTGGGATTGGTCAGCGTGTTTGAGGCACCGCCCCCCCAACATGGCGGCATGAAAACCCGCCCACCTGTTTTTTTTGTGACAGATTGTGGTACGATCTGGAGAGAAAACTGGCGTGTTTCTCTGGACAGAAACACTCTGCCATTTTTTGGTAAGATTCCCCCCCAGTGCTGTTGAGAAAGAAACAGATTTAGGCTCATGAATCAGATATATCATTAAATATTTAAATTGTAGTAATATATTTTACCTTTAATAATTTCAATAGGTCCCCTCAGATTATCAACGCAGGTACACACATCAGCTGACTTTCAGTTTGTAAATAGCAATTATAATGTCACTGCCACTTTGTGGTTATGTTTTACTGGAAACACTGGAAACTCAGCAAATGTGAAATGATCTGTCGGCGCAGCCTCTCATTATTTGGATTAATCATCTGCAACAGCCTATAGTTTAGCCGTTCCAAATTTTATTCATAGAAATGTACTGCTGTGCTGGTGACCTATTTACTAATTTTAAATTAGTCATTTGATTGTATTATCATGCAGTGTCTTAATTAATTTTTGATTTCCTGATTATGAGATTCCTTTGCGACGTTTAATGGCAGCAATATTTTAATTCACAGGCTTAAGTAATCTAGTTTGTAAAATTATTATTGGTTATCTCACAAAAAACCCCTTTATCTGCTTTGGCTGAAAATACATTTTCAGCGGTGCATTCCTGCAGATACAATTATGTGACAAATGTCATGGGATTAACACCATCACCTCTTAAATTCTCTGAATCTCACACCACCCTGATTTGAACATATACCACCGGTCCTTCTTTGTTGCTTCATAAAATAGATTGTGTGAACACCATCCCCACAGGCATGCAGAGGTTCACATGGAGGGTCCATCACCATCCTTGCAGAAAAGAGCAACCTTGCCCTTATCGCCCACATGAAATTTAAATCGCAAGTCCAAATGTTAAATCTTATAATATCCTAAAATAAATAATATCAAAAATCGTACTGGAAGATAACAATGTCAACAAACGGGGGAGCATGAGCGAATGTTAGCTGGGTGTGTGTGTTGGCAACTTGCATTAACTGTACATTGTCTTCCATTAGCCTTATACATCCATGTTCCTGGTTATGGAGGGGAATTCTCCTGTTGATTCCTCTGTTGTCAATCCTTCCACCTCTTGCAACTTGTATCCATATTCAAGTTCAAAGCCCTTCAGTCTCCTCTTGACTCAGCTTGCCATTGTAGTCTGTCAGTGGGATTGACTATGCTGCATTGCTTCAAGTGAACCTTCAGTATGCTTGAGCAGCACTTTTGTTGTCTGTCTTGATTTCTTCTGTCATCCGTCAGTTTTTTAGAAAGCATCTGCTTCATTGACCATACATCATCCATCCTTTCAACGTACCCGACCCAATGGAGCTGAGCATTGATTATAATCGCCTCAATGCTGGTGCTGTCAGCACACTTCAGTATTTTGTTGTTAGTGATCTTGTCCTGCCATCTACAGTGAAATAAAATTCGATAGTGTCTTTGGTGAAACCATTCTGACTATTGAGAGCCTGTTTTCTATAGTGTCCATATTTCATATCTATACAAGAAAGAAATTGGCAAGGACAATTACCTTTCAGACACTGATTTGGAGACCAAAGTTTGTGGCAGTTCCCAAGAATTTCTTTGCCCTAATCTGGATGTTTTTCATGTTGTGGGCAGCTTGAGCACAATCACCTGGATACAGAAGCTCCCTGGTTTCTGCCTCTTTGCCTCTGATGGAGGTGTGTAGTCTAGACACATCGAAGAACTTCCCTGATTGAAATGTAACGTTGATGCCTGCAGACAAGTCTGAGATGGCTTCCTTAAGCATTACAGCAAAGAAGAGATTGAAGAATTGGGGAGCCACAACACATCCTTGCTTTACAGTGCTGTTTATCTGAAAAACATTTGACATCAAACCACAGGTGCAAACATGTCAAACCATGCCATCATGTGTAACGCAGGATTTTGACAAACTTGTTTGGACATCCTAACTTGAAGGGCAAGTTTTTTAAACATTCATTCACAGGATGTGGGCATTGCTGGCTGGGCCAGCATTTACTGCCCATCCTTAGTTGCCCTTGAGAAGGTGGTGGTGAGCTGTGGTGTGAAGTTCGACTGGCGAGCAGGTAAGTACAAGTGAGCCCAGATGATAGGGTTCGGGACACACTAATGAACATATCATTGATATTGAAATTGGCTTTGTGCCCTTTCTGGGTGCCAAGCCGATTTTGCCAGTGAAACAGGGCTGGTACAATCGTGGGAGGTGAGAAACCGGGCGCATTTCTCATTTTTCACCTCTCGCCCGATCGTACCTCCTTGCCCTGCCAAAAGACAGGCAGGAAAAGGTCATTGGATCACACCCACAGTAATCCTGGGAGGTTATCATCTCTGAATAAATCTAGTAGATAGTTTATTAGGGCGCTTGTTAGAATCTTTACTGCAATTGAGCGAAGACTTATTGCTCGGTAGTTGCTGCAATTTTAGGACACTTTCCACTCTAGGTGCTGATTATGTTGGCATCCTGAGGGACTGTGGATCCAGAGACGACTTTAGATCGAGGATCAGCTCCTTCTTTGCCAGCCTGACACTAGTTCAAAAGAAAACTGAACCTCCAGATTGCTTGGGAAACTACAATGAAATTGGAAACTGAAAACATATCTACTTACAATACAACACCTAACTATTGAAATGGAAAGAACAGTTTTTTTTGTATTTCAAAGCTAGTCAATGAAGGAATTCCATGATCAAGTGACTTTTTTCTTCTTTCCCCCACTTGAGATAGGTGTTGCCCTGTTAATGTCTCCTCTGAGAGGCTGTGAACCATATATACTTACCAAAGTATGTGTGGTTCGCCCAATTCTGCAAAAGTTCTGGGTGAGATTGGGAATAAGTGGGGTGGTTGTTGGGCCACAGGCAGAATAAATAATTAAGAAGTCAATGGTAGGTTGACCTTTATTACAAGGGCATTGGAATATAAGAGTAAGAAAGTCTTGCCGTAATTATACAGGATTTTGGTGAGACCTCACCTGGAATACTGTGTGCAGTTTTATTCTTCATTACTAAGGAGGGATACACAGACATTAGAGGGGTTCAATAAAGGTTCACTGGATAGATTCCATGGACGAGAGAGTTGTCCTATGAGGAGAGATTAAGTTGAATGGATCTGTACTTCCTGGAGTTTACAAGGGGATTTTATTGAAACATATGGTGCTAAAATGGGGAAGGCTAATTACAACAATATTAGGCAGGAACTGAAGAATGTAGATTGGGGGCAGATGTTTGAGGGCAAATCAACATCTGGCATGTGGGAGGCTTTCAAGTCTAAGTTGATAGGGATTCAGGACCAGTACATTCCTGTAAGGATGAAGGATAAGTATGGCAACTTTTGGGAACCTTGGATAACGAGAGATATTGTGAGCCTAATCAAAGAGGAAAATGAAGCATTTGTTAGGGGTAGGAAGCTGGGAACACACGAAGCAAGTGTGGAATATAAGGAAAGTAAAAAGAAACTTAAACAAGGAGTAAGGAGGGCTAAATGGGGTCACAAAAAGTCGTTGGCCAGCAGGATTAAGGAAAATCCCAAGGCTTTTTATACATACATAAAGAGCAAGAGGGTAGTCAGGGAGAGGGTTGGCCCACTCAAGGACAGGGGAGAGAAGCTATGCGTGGAGTCAGAGGAAATGGGCGAGGTATTAAATGAGTACTTTGCATCAATATTCACCAAAGAGAAGGACTTGGTGGATGATGAGTCTGGGGAAGGGTGTGTAGATAGTTTGAGTCAGGTTGAGATCAAAAAGGAGGAGGAATTGGGGGTCTTGAGAAACATTAAGGTAGCTAAGTCCCCAAGGCCTAATGGGATATACCCCAGAATACTGAGAGAGACAAGGGAGGAAATTGCTGGGGCCTTGAGAGAAATCTTTGTATCCTCACTGGCTACAGGGGAGGTCATGATGTGGAGATGCCGGCGTTGGACTGGGTTAAACACAGTAAGAAGTTTAACAACACCAGGTTAAAGTCCAACAGGCTTATTTGGTAGCAAAAGCCACACAAGCTTTCGGAGCCCCAAGCCCTTTCTTCAGGTGAGTGGACTCACCTGAAGAGTCCACTCACCTGAAGAAAGGGCTTGGGGCTCCGAAAGCTTGTGTGGCTTTTGCTACCAAATAAACCTGTTGGACTTTAACCTGGTGTTGTTAAACTTCTTACAGGGGAGGTCCCAGAGGATTGGAGAATGGCCAATGTTGATCCTTTGTTTAAGAAGGGTAGCAAGGATAATCCAGATAATTAAAGGCTGGTGAGCCTTATATCAATGGTAGGGAAATTATTGGAGAGGATTCTTTGAGACAGCATTTACTCCCACTTGGAAATAAGCGGCTGTATTAGCGAGAAGCAACTTGGTTTTGTGAAGGGGAGGTCGTGTCTCACTAATTTGATCGAGTTTTTCAAGGAAGTGACAAAGATGATTGATGAGGTAGGGCAGTGGATGTTGTCTACATGGACTTCAGTAAGGCCTTTGACAAGGTCCCTCATGGCAGACTGGTACAGAAGGTGAAGTCGCACGGGATCAGAGGTGAGCTGGAAAGATGGATACAGAACTGGCTCAGTCATAGAAGTGATGTGGAAATGCTGGCATTGGACTGGGGTAAGCACAGTAAGAAGTCTCACAACATCAGATTTAAGTCCAACAGATTTATTTGGTAGCACAAGCTTTCGGAGTGTCACTCCTTCTTCAACTCCTCACTCACCTGAAGAATAAGTGACACTCCGAAAGCTTGTGCTACCAAATAAATCTGTTGAACTTTAACCTGGTGTTGTGCGACTTCTTACTCGGTTATAGAAGACAGAGGGTAGCAGTGGAAGGATGCGTTTCTGAATGGAGGGTTGTGACAAGTGGCCTCAGGGATCAGTACTGGGACCTTTGCTGTTTGTAATATATACAAATGATTTGGAGGAAAATGTAACTGGTTTGATTAGTAAGTTTGCGGATGACACAAAGGTTGATGGATTTGTGGATAGAGATGAGGACCGTCAGAGGATACAGCAGGATATAGATCAGTTGGAGACTTGGGCGGAGAGATGGCAGATGGAGTTTAATCCGGACACATGTGAGGTAATGCATTTTGGAAGGTCTAATAAAGATAGGAAATATACAGTAAATGACAGAACTCTTAAGATTATTGATAGGCAGAGAGATCTGGGTACACAGGTACACAGGTCACTGAAAGTGGCAACGCAGGTGGAGAAGGTAGATGGGAAGGCATGCCTGCCTTCATCGGCCAGTGCATTGAGTTTAAAAATTGGCAAGTCATGTTACTGCTTTATAGAACCTTAGATAGGCCGCGCTTGGAATATAGTGTTCAATTCTGGTCGCCACACTACCAGAAGGATGTGAAGGCTTTGAAGGGGGTACAGAAAATATTTACCAAGAAGTTGCCTGGTATGGAGGGCATTAGCTATGAGGAGAGGTTGGAGAAACTTGGTTTGTTCTCACTGGAACGACAGAGGTTGAGAGGAGACCTGATAAAAGTCTACAAGATTATGAGGGGCATGGATAGAGTGGATAGTCAGAAGCTTTTTCCCCTGGGTGGAAGAGTCAATTACTAGGGGGCATAAGTTTAAGGTGTGAGGAGCAAGGTTTAAAGGAGATGTATGAGACAAGTTTTTTACACAGAGGGTGGTGGGTGCCTGGAACTCGTTGCTGGGGGAGGTAGTGGAAGCAGATATGATAGTGACTATTAAGGGGCATCTGGGCAAATACATGAATAGGATGTGAATAGAGGGATATGATCCCTGGAAAGGTAGGGGGTTTTAGTTCAGTCGACAGCATGGTCGGTGCAGGCCTGGAGGGCCGAAGGGCCTGTTCCTGTGCTGTAATTTTGTTTGTTCTTTGTTCTTTATATGAGAGGATGTGTTAGGGTAGATGCTGAGAGATTGTTTGCACTGGCTGGAGAGTTTAGAACAAGGTGTCATTGTCTCAGCTTAAGGGAATGGCTGTTCAGGTCTAAGGTGAAGAGAATGTTTTTCACTCAGAGAGTTGTGAGTCTTTGGAATTCTCTAGCACAGAGGGCTATGGATTCTCAGTTCTGAGTCTATTCCAGCTGAGATGGATAGATTTTTAAGGAATCAAGAGTTATAAATATCGGGTGAGGAAGTGGAGTTAAGGTTAAGCATCAGCCATTATCTTATTAAATGGTGGAGCAGGTTCAAGAAGCGATATGGCCTACTCCTGCTATTATTATGTTCTCACACAGGACTTTCCAGTACTTTGGATGGTATGGTATTTTTGAAGATGGGATAGTATTTTTCTTCCGAATGATTCCTCCCCAAATATTGGCATTCCAATCAAGAAACTGCAAGAATCCTTTT
Organism: Mustelus asterias; assembly: GCF_964213995.1. Lineage (NCBI taxonomy): Eukaryota > Metazoa > Chordata > Chondrichthyes > Carcharhiniformes > Triakidae > Mustelus > Mustelus asterias. The sequence goes on along the minus strand of NC_135807.1, from coordinate 70,187,868 downwards.
GGAAAGAAAGAACAGTGAAGTATCCTGGCTTCACAAAAAGACTGAAGGCTGCAAAAAGCAATTAGGTAGTAGTCTGGGGGTGGGATGTTAGGATCCCTTTGACTGTTTGAATTCAGATGGGCCAAAACGCCAAATTCATCCTTCATTATCTAGAGATCTTTGCTAATAATTCCACCCTCTAAAGTTTCCTTAAATAAATGTGTGAAGTTGTGATCTGTAACTATAAAGCTTACAAAGCACAGAAGCACCTCTTTAACAGTCAAGACTGAACGATTTTCATTTTAAAGTCCAGAATCGAGCCTCTCCTAATTTGGATCTGTTGCGGGCTTTGATGTCAGCCTTTTAATTGGCCACAGTTTTACCCTTCAAGTAACCAGACAAAGTCACAGAGTTCTCTCAAACAGCTGTTTTAATCAAGTTATATAGAGAGGTCCCTGGAAAGTCATAGGCAGTGTCGGTAACTGGCCAGAGACAGAATTCAGGAATATACAAGCAGTTATAGTTTCAAATTCGATTACAAGTAATTAGTATATACCAATCACGGTATAGAAGATATCTCTATCCACTCAGAGTTAGTGATTAAGGTTACATCATTCAGATATTAAAACCAATCACAATCACCTTACGCTTGCCTAATTATAATATCCAATCAGCGTGAGGTTTTTAATTGCATCAATTGGGTATTGTCTCAACTATCTTTAAACACCCCAGCTGTGTCTGAATGTTAGAAAACAAATCAACCCAATGTCTGCCTTAATGGCCTTTCCCCAGGCTAAGGCTTCTTCATCTTCCCCTCTTCTTCTTTTCTTATCTGGAAGGACAGTCATAAACACAAACCATCCTAACGTCTGCCATAATGACCTTTCCCCAGGCTTCTTCCCCCCTTCTTATGTGACAGACCGTCTTTGTGAAGCAGCTTGTTAGCTAACTGTGTGCAGGATATATATAATATATATATTGATTTAAACCCTTTCACTGGCCATAGTTACTTAATACGATATGGCCACTTTTCCCTTCCATAATTATTAGTATGGGTAATATTCCCTCTCAGGATCGGTCTGTTTTGGTGCCTTGGATAAATGTGTGATCAATGAATGAATTCATAGTGCCGTTGTTATTATATCATACTGATCACTAATCCAGACACGCACAGACACATGACCAGCAAACTCACTGCTAGTAATAGGGAGCTATTCCTAGGTAGAGGATCGCAGGATTGAAAAAGTGTACAACCTAATTTTCTTTTAAACTGCATAAAACAAAGCTTCCTGACGTGATAGATGAATGGCATAAATCCAGAAATCATGTGGAAGTCCTTTGGTAATATAATGTGAGCAAGTGGTGAGTCGCACTTTAGAATGTAAACACAAACCGGAGCAGTTCCTTTTCTAAGTAGATGTTAAACTGAAATCCCTGTTGCAATGGTTGAGGTGAAAGTGAACAATTTCAGGGCACAATTTGTAGAAGCTCAGGAATTCTCCTGATAACCTGTCCAATCTTTTCAACCTGTTCAGCTTCCAGTTATTTGCTGAATCATGCTGCATGTTGGCAGCTATATTTCCTTCCATAACAGTTGCTATAATTCATTGTTTTTAAGACAGCACAGTGGCACAGTGGTTAAACACTGCTGCGCCAGGAACCCAGGGTCGATTCTGGCCTTGGGTGACTGCATGGAGTTTGTACATTCTCCCTGTGTCTGCGTGGGTTTCCTTCGGGTGCTCTGGTTTCCTCCCACAGTCCAAAGATGTGCAAGTTAGGTGGATTGGCCATGCTAAATTGCTCCTTAATGTCCAAAGATGTGTAGGTTAGATGGATTAGCCATGGTAAATGTGTGGAGTTACGGGGATAGAGTGGAGAGGGAGACGCTATCCACTGTGCCACAAGACCTTCCGAGAAGATGATAAAGTGTCTTATAAATATTTTGTTTTTCCTTTGTTCCTCGTGTGTCAACAGGTTCCAGACTTTCCATTCTCTATAGGGTGAAGGGAATGGAAGGAGAGATCATCTCCAGATCCTCCCAAACAATCAGCTACTCTTAAAGCACAGTTACACATAAGGGAAAATTTTATATTGCCACCAAAGCAAAATACAGATGTAAGAAGGGTCTACTAAATGAGGAGTAGATTGTAAGAATTATTGAGTTCAAAACAGTGGTAGAGGAAGTAGAAACGATTAAAGTGGGGACCAAGTTAAGAGTTGCAAGTTTAATAAATAAACGTATAATACATAGAAATGTACAATACATAGATATATAGAAGCATAGAAAATAGGAAAGAAGCCATTCAGTCTTTTGAGCCTCCTCCACCATTGAATATGATCACGGTTGATTCTCTATCTCAATACCATTCTCCTGCGCTCTATACATCCCCCCCCGCCCCCCCCCCCCCACCCCCCCATCCCCACCCCCACCCCACCGTCACATATGAGTGCAAAGACTCTGGTAATAATTGTGCTATCAGGAGAAACTCGCCAGTATAAGTGGGAAGATTCCGGCAGAGCTGCAGGCAGGGAGTGCAGGCTGCCACTGAAGATTTTGGCTGGCTAGTGCTTGGGCCGACTGAAGGGAGAGGAAGCTCCTCTGAGGCACTTCCCTTCCTTTGGCAGTGGTTTTGGCACTTTAATTGTTACTTTCTAACCTCAGAGAATGGTGGCAACTGGGGTTAAGGGGGAAAGTCTGCTGGGGACTGAGACCCATTTCTTGCAGCCATTTGCAAGCGTCAGGTTGGGAAGGAATAATTCATGATAATCTCAGTAGCGACACTGGTTGGGACAATTTGCTCCTTCTCTCTTTGGAATAATGATAATTTTTTATCGTTTGTATCTACCTATCATTTCTACAGGTTTGAACTTTGATGGTTTGATTTCAATATGTTACAATTCACACAAACATATTCTTTAATTTCCAAGAGATTATCTGAACTTTTATTTAATTTTCTTGTCCAATTTTTAAAAGTTTCCGCACCTCTTTTCACAGCTTATGCTTAGATTTGCTTTCAGCTTCCTCCAACATTGTGAAGCTCCAGGAAAATACCCATAAAAAAACAATTTATTTAGAAATTTTTTGATAGTTTTTATCATCTTCAGAACATAAAATGACCTGAGTAAGATTGAGAATGATATATGCAAATTATAGAACAAGATATATTTGTGTGATATCAGATCTAGCATGCATGTGGGTGGGGGAGATTTTGAATAAAAGTAATTTTTCGCCAATACTAAAAATGTTAATAATAAATTAACTTCTATCTTGTTTCCCTTCCTGTCAAACTAAATTACAGTTATCATTTAATATTTCTTATCTCTGTGGCAAATAATACCTATTCCATAAGAAGTTTGCAAAAAGCAAATTCTATCTGTTTAGATGTAAAAGTTGATATGTTGGTTTTGATCTGCGTTTGAAAGTGTTTTTCTCTTTACAATGAGTGTCATGTATACGGTTTAGTTTTAAAATTCATTCTCAGGATATGGGTGTCATTGACAAGGCCAGCAATTATTGCCTATTCCTGGTCACCTTTGAGAGGTCAACCGTATGCTTTCTTCTTGAAATGCTGCTGCCCATGTGGTGAAGGTGCTCCCAATGTTCTGTTAAATAGAGTCTTCCCATATTTGGACCCAGTGATAATGAAGTAATTGTTATGGTGTCCAAACTGGGATAGTGCATGACCAGGAATAGAACTTGGAGTTGATTATTTCCATGCACTTGCTGCCCTTATCCTTCCAGGTGGTGTAGGTTGCAGGCTTGGGAAGTGCTTCAGTCGGTGTTTTGGTAACTTGCTGCAGTGCATCCTGGACTTAGCACACAATTGCGCATGTGCAATGGCTCCGATCTGTCAGTCTCCCTGTTTGCTAGCCAGCTCGGGACCCCCACAGTGCTGCCCCTCCAGCCCCCACCATGGTCTGATCGCGGACCCCACCACAATTCCCAGGCCAGCCCTGACCCCCCCTGCCCTGGAGCGCCCCGATGTTCAGCCCAACCCCCGCAGCAGTGGCAATCACCCCACCCCTCTCACCCCGGCAGACTTCCCCCCCCACTGATCCCCCCAGAGTCAAACCCCTCCCCCCCCCCCCCCCCGGGGGACAGGCCACCCCTGGCAGACCAACCCCCTCTGTCCCCCAGCTCACCTCAATCGCTGGCCTCGCTTCAGCCCAGACCGATTCCCAAACAGAGTGGCAATGGGACTCCCACCCCCACAAATCACCCCTAGGCCCCATCCACAATAGACCCTGTCCCCTTGGCACTGCCCGATGCCAGGTGGGCAGTGCCAAGGTGTCCCATGGGCATGGGCACTTTGCCCCCTTGGGCAATGCCGGGGACACAGGCTGGCACTGCCAGGGTGCCCTGGGGGCACCACCCCCCCCACCGCCTGGCCCCCTGGGGGGCCCCGATTGCTCCCCCTCATTCTGGCGGGATCTCCCGCTAGTTCCCCGAACGTGGGGAACTTCTCTGAATCCCGCCGGAATGAAGTACTCCTGGCGGGGTGGGAGATGCTATCGGGCCTGGCAAGTTCCGTGCCGGGCCCGATAATCTCATGCAAAATATATTTAAAATACATTAAAAAAAGATTCAAGTGACTTACCTCCCTTCCCGCCGGTTTCCAGCGCAGTCTCGACTGCAACTATTCTCCGGCTCTGGGAGACGCGCATGCATTCCCGAATCATGTGTGAATCCCGCAAAATGGCCGACACGCGATTCTCTGGACCGGACCCACCAGAAAAGTTGCGGGTCGCGATGGGAGAATTGGGCCCCAAGTTTCTTGAGTGTTCTGAGAGCTGCACCCACCCGGACAAGTAGACAGTACTCCACCACACTCCTGATTTGTGCCTCATAGCTGTTAGAGGGGAACACTGGAACAGAAGGAGGCCAGTAAGCCCTTTGAACCGCCCCTGTCTTTCAATGAGATCATGTTACAATCATATGTCCACCTTTGCCCTATATCCCTTGTTTTACTTGACCAACAAAAATCTACCCATTTTAGTTTTTAAATTAATAATTTATCTAACATTAATTACTATTCATGGAAAGGAGTACCAAACTCCTATCAACCATCAGAAATAGTTTATCCCAATCTATGCCATCTGCTCCCCTAAATATCCTGAAAACTTTGACCGATTCATCTCTTAACCTTCTAAATTCCAGGGAGTACAGATATAATTCTCGTAAGCCTGGGCTTCATGTCCTCCAAGACCAATATATCATTCCTCAGGGTATGGTGCTCAGAAATGCTCACCTCACTCTCGAGGTGGTTTATTCACTTCATACAGCTGAAGCATAACTTCCAACCCTTGTGCCCTGGTTCTCTAAATATTAGGTCAGCATTACATTAATCTTTTTGATTATGGCCTGCACTTGTTTGCAACATTTCAATGATCAGTGTATATGGACCCGAAAGTCACTTTGGACTTCACTGTTTTCAGCTGTTCACCATTGAGGAGGTCCTATCCTTTTAGATTTAATGTGGATACTGACCTCGCATTTGCCTAAATTGAAATCCATTTGCCGGTTTTTGCTCATTAACTAATCTATCAATATTTCTTTGTAATTTTATTCTTCCATCTACAATGCATACAATGCTGCCTATCTTTTTTGCCATCAGTAAAGGTGGACATGTGGTTTTCTAACTCATCACCTCAGTTGTTAAGAAATGAACACCGTGAATGGTTGAGGTTCTAATACAAATCCTTGCAGGACATCACTAGTCACATTCTGCCAATTATAGTGCCTGCTGCTTTTTGATTCGATTTGATTTGTATTAGTATACAGTGAAAAGTATTGTTGCTTGTGGGCTATACAGGCAAAGCATACCATACATAGGGAAGGAAAGGAGAGAGTGCAGGGTGTGGTGTTACAGTCATAGCTAGGGTGTAGAGAAAGATCAACTTAATGCAAGGTAGGTCCATTCAAGAGTCTGATGGCAGCAGGGAAGAAGCTGTTTATGAGTTGGTTGGTACGTGAGCTCAGACTTTTGTATCCTTTTTCCGACGGAAGAAGTTGGAAGAGAGTATGTCTGGGGTGCGTGGGGTCCTCGATTATGCTAGTTGCTTTTCCAAGGCAGTGGGAAGTGTAGACAGTATCAATGGATGGGAGGCTGGTTTACGTGATGGACTGGCTTCATTCATGACCCTTTGTAGGTTCTTGCAGTCTTAGACAGAGCAGGAGTCATACCAAGCTGTGATACAACCAGAAAGAATGCTTTCTATGGTGCATCTGTAGAAGTTGGTGAGAGTTGTAGGGGTCATAGCAAATTTCCTAAGCTATGATTCCTACTCTCTGACCAGAATTTTATCAGCCTTTGGCAATGTGCTGGGAGGCAAGGATGATGGTAAAATGGCACAGGAAAGCTTCAGGGCTTTGGCCCAACATCTTGCTGTCATGTCTTTTTCCAATGGCTGAAAGGTGGCAGGAGCCAGGTTGAGCCACTTAAGTTACCAATTAAAGGCCTCTTCCTGCCTCCATGGGCATTTTTCACGAGTCGTCGAGACGTGCTGCCGGATGAGAAGAGCATCCTGTGAAATCTGGCGGCCTGCTAGGTGGGGAAGTATATTCTGTTAGGCACTCCATAATCCTTGGAGGGGTCCCTGGCATTAATGGAAGTCCCTGAGGCACCAGTGGGCCTTTGCCAAATGACTCTCCCATCCCGCCAGCTGATTTTTGGGGCCTGCCTGCCTTGCCCCAGCATCCCCAAACCCTTCTTAATGTGCTTTCAGGATGCCTCGGTTATTAAGATGCTCTCTCATCACAGCTGCAGCCTCAGTAATGGCCATTGATGACAATGGTGCTGCTGAGGCTGCTGAAGCTCTGGTCTTCTGATTGGACCAGTGGTTCTTGGGAACAGGCAGATGTCCTGAATTGGGATGGCAGCCCCAGCAGTGCCACCTAATTGGTCACTACCAGGATTTAACTTCTCCAGGTCCTGCCATTGACTGAAGCAAGATTGCTTCCCGCTTGCAGTCCTAATGGAAAGGCCTCAACCACCAAAGGAAAATTCAGTCCTCTGTCTCTTTCTGCACAGTCAATTTCTTAATCAGGTCAATACTTCGTCATTAGTTCCATGAGCTTCAACTTTAGCTAACAGTCTTTTAAAAGGGACTTTATCAAATGCGTTCTAATGAGTTCGGGGACTACATCTAACCAACACGCATAGGTATTTCCCTGAGATAGCTTTGTGGAGTCAGGAGGTGAGTTTCTTATCACTAATTCCCACCAGGCTCCTCACACCAGACTTAATTCTCTGCTGAGATCATAATGACTTGCTTTTGTTCCAATGCTAGAGATGTAGTGGGAATGAGTCATCTATTGGAAACATAAATAAAATATTGTTTTGCCCGTATATGATTGTGGTGAACCATCGTTGGTTCCCACTGGATAGTACTGAGCCAGGGTCTGGCCAGTACTACAAGGATGTACATATGTTACTGTTGGGTTGTGTTACTTGTTGCTGTTGGGGTTAGGGTGGGGTTGTTACACCTTTGTACTGTAGTGTTGTGGTACATCCCAGTCGGGCTCCGCCTCCTGGGAGAGGTATAAAAGTCCCTGCTCTGGCTGGGACCCCTCAGTCTGGGATTGTGTATATAATTATTGGCTGCTTCATTACAGTAAATAAAATTGATGCGCGTTATCAAACACGAGGCTAGATGCTCGGGAAATAAAGGCTTTTATTTACTGTAATGAAGCAGCCAATAATTATATACACTATCCCAGACTGAAGGGGTCCCGGCCAGAGCAGGGACTTTTATACCTCTCCCAGGAGGCGGAGCCCGACTGGGATGTACCACAACACTACAGTACAAAGGTGTAACAACCCCACCCTAACCCCAACAGCAACAAGTAGCACAACCCAACAGTAACATATGTACATCCTTGTAGTACTGGCCAGACCCTGGCTCAGTATTATCCAGTGGGAACCAACGATGGTTCACCACAATGATATCCTATTAATTTTCAATAATACAATAGAAGGACTTCAGGTTAAGGATTAAAAGCATGGAGCCTTTCTTGAACACATTATATCGAGTTGGTAATTGTAATGATGAAGTGACAGTAAAATTAGGTAGTTTTTCAACATAACTTTCAAATTACTATGATCATTACTTTTCCTTTTTCATACATAGTCTTAATTTTTCTCAAACTCAGTAATATGACAGATAACTGAGACCATACGACACACTCAGCCTAAAATTAGGCTGTCTCGTGGATTAAAATCACGGTGCTAATTTGAACCACAATTCTTCCTTCTTTCAGAACAATTAGAATAGAAATTTCAACAGTTGTGATTTTGAGTTCAATTTGTTTTATAGGACATGGTGTTGCTGGTAAGGCCAGCGTTTGTTGCCTATCCCTTATTGCCCCTGAGCCGAATGGCTTGCCAGGCCATTGCAGAGGACAGTTAAGAGACAACTACATTGCTGTGGGTCTGGAGTCACATGTAGGCCAGACCAGGTAAAGGACGGCAGGTTTCCTTCCCTAAAAGACATTAGTGAGCCAAATGGATTTTTACAGCAATCAATGATAATTGTCATGGTCACCATTACCGAGGCTAGCTTTATAGTCCAGATTTAAAATAAAGTTAATTAAATATAAATTCTACAAGCTGCCATGGAGGGATTTGAACCCATTTTCCCAGACCATTAGGTTGGACCTCTGAATTATTGGTCCAGCAACATGACCACCTCATTATTCTATAGATCAAATAAGTTCAAATAAACACCGATTGGGAAACAGGATAGGCAGAATGGCTTAGGAGGCAGAGCAATAAAAATATTGCTAACTTTGTATGGTTCCACCAGGATTAAGCCGCAAGCTACTCAGAAAAAGTGAGAAGAAACAAAAAACTTCTGCTTAACTATTTTAAAGATTGATTCCTGCATGGAACTCCCCCACACCCCGGCCCCGCAAGCAATTACCCCAAATACCCCTGACTAACCACCCCCCCTGAGGTATTCTCCAGCACCTGCTCTCCCCCCCCCTCCCCACCCCCACACCCCATGGGATCCCTATTGACCCCCTAACACTCCTTGCATGCAGGACCTGACCTGAACTCTTGAGCTAGCTGGACGCTTCCCTCAAACCTGATCCCCACCCCCATGCAACCTGACCTGATCCAGCTAGACACCCCCACCTGACTCGACTCTCGACTCCCCCTCCAGATGTTCGACAACCGATGTTCTTGAAGTACAATACTATATTTTGCACCCTCTCCTTACCTTCTCCCTTACGTACTCAATGAACAGAATGTTTTGGTCTGTAGAGTGTGCATCAAACAATCATTTTCACTGCATCCCAATATATGTGACAATAATAAATCAAATCAAGCCAAAATCAAATATCGGACAATGAAGACTCCTTCCCCAATGACTGACTCACCCAAAACCCAACGTCTGACTGCCGCACCCCCTGCCTGACATGCTATCCCTCAAATCCTATCCACTTACCTTAGACAGTTACCTCCTCCCTGGCCTATCAGCTTCAATGGGACCTTGAAATTGGCTAGTACAGCTACAGCTGTAAAAAAGGGGATGTGTCCTCCTTCATTCTGATTCTGATGCTGGGCCCTAGTGGAAGCTGTGCTGCCTGGATCTCATCCTGCCTGAATCAGGAAGTTCAGGCAAGACAGGCATGGATGAAATTTGATGCAGATAAGTGGGTACACAGTGGCTATCTAACATTGATTGCCACTCCAAGGAAGTCATGACACCCCATTTCAAAACAAATTGAAGAAAAAAAAGATTTTCCATATTCGCTATAAAACATTACATTACAAGACTTCTAGGATCCCCAGTAATTGTTTGATACAAGTAGTCCTTTTGTGAAGCAGTCAGATCAGATCATTAATAATCCATTTGATCTGAAAGGTTTCCCTTTACTCTGGCATTTGTTTCATGCTTATGTATATAAGATTATTTATATAACAATTATCTGTTTAAGATTGAATGGGCAAATTGTTTTCAGTGTACCCCTCATATAGAGTTGCCCTAAAAAAAATGACAAATAGAACCCCATATCTGCTGCTTCCTCAAGACAGTAAGAAGTCTAACAACACCAGGTTAAAGTCCAACAGGTTTATTTGGTAGCAAAAGCCAGTAGCTTTCGGAACAAGCTGTCCTTCGTCAGCTGGGTGGGTGGGCGGGGAGAACTCCCACCCACCTGACGAAGGGACAGTCTGTTCCGAAAGCTAGTGGCTTTTGCTACCAAATAAACCTGTTGGACTTTAACCTGGTGTTGTTAGACTTCTTACTGTGTTTACCCCAGTCCAACGCCGGCATCTCCACATCATGGCTTCCTCAAGAGCCAGTGTTTCTCCAGCTATACTACTTTTAACACCCTTTTTTATTTTCTTAACTTCCCAGGATAAAGGGCAGCATTTCACCTACCAAAAATATTCTGAAACCCACTGCACTTAAATACACATCTGAAAGATCTGCATGAGAAGCATCACTAAAAATGATTAGTTTTGTGTTTGTTGGGTCACCCAAGAATGGAAATTTAAGAATACCTTTCTCCATATTTAATTTTGTTAATTGCTTTATTTGCCTGCATGACACCCTTGACTTTAGGATGCTTCGATGTAGTACTTAGTTTCAATCCATCAAAACTAGCATCCCGTCTTGTCAAAGTGTGTAACCAATTCAGCTGATGAATCAAGCTTTGCAACTGCGCTGTTCCTTCTTTAGATGGGACATCATGATTTAGCACGATTAACCAGGTTAAGAGTAAAACTCTCTAAATGGGATTGCTGTTTGAAAGTTATTCCAGACTGTGGTGAACCACTATAATACTGTCTGTATGTGGGATATGCCTGGACACGCCCCTGCTGCCTCATTCCGGGGATCCGCCCTCCTCGGGGTATAAAGGTGGCTGCTCTCCGCACCTTTTGCCTCAGTTTGGGTTCGCCATCGGTTTGGGAGTGCTTCTGTTCTTGTTAATAAAAGCCTGTTGTTTCGTAACATCTAGTCTTTGCGTGAATCAATGGTGCATCAATTTTATTAACAACATTTTTGAAATGGAGCAACTCCTGAAACCTGACAAATTGGATTTGGATCCGCAGGCAGTTGGCGCCTCTAACTCTTTTGATCACTGGCTGCGCTGTTTTGAGACCTTCATCGCCTCCTCCTCCTCCGCCGTCGTAACAGACATCGACAAACTGCATGTGCTCCACGCCCGCGTCAACGCTCACGTCTTCGCGCTGATCCGAGACGCAGAGACTTACCAGGAGGCAATCGATCTCCTCAAGAGCCAGTACAACCGGCAGCTGAACGAGGTCTACGCCAGACACCTGCTGGCTACTCGCAGACAGCAGCCCGGGGAATCGACTGAACAATTCCTGCGCGAACTGCGTGCACTCGGCAGAGCCTGCAACTGCAAGGCCGTTTCAGCCGCCCATAAGGCCCATGACCTGATCAGAGATGCCTTTGTCGCGGGCATCAGGTCGACCTATATCCAGCAGCGCCTGCTGGAACAAGGTGGGCTGGACCTGAAGAAAACTGTGGAACCTGCCGGCTCACTGAAGGTAGCGTTCCGGAACCTCGAGGCCTACAACCCCGACCACGAGGGCGCACCGTGGACACCGCGACCGCAGCCATCGCTGTACCCGGGAGGGCCGCAAACCTACGCCACGCCCTGTCCTGAAGCCGAACTGACCACTGCGGCAGTCCCCGGAGGCCCGAGGTGCTACTTCTACGGTCTGGAGAAGCACCCACGACGACGCTGCCCGGCGAAAGACGCGATCTGCTCTGGCTGCGGTAAGAAGGGTCATTACCTGAAAGTTTGCAGGGCAAAATCGGCCCACAGGCCCAGCAGCGCCGCATGCGATCCGCGGGAGGGACTACATTCAACGCCATTGACCGGGTGCGATCCGCGGGTGCCGCCATTTTGGACGCCAGCAGCCACGTGCGACCCACGGAGTCCATCATCTTGGACGCCATCAGCCACGTGCGACCCACGGGATCCGCCATCTTGGGTGACGTCAGCCGAGTCACGGGGGCCGCCATTTTGGGAACCATCCACCGCATCACCTAATCCGACAGTGGCCTCGGTCGTGTTGGACCAGTCCAGGCCTCACCAGCTCGCCTGGTCGATGATGGACATCAAGGTAAACGGCCACACTGCTAACTGCTTATTTGACAGTGCGATTACGGAGAGTTTCATCCACCCTAACACGGTGAGACGCTACGCACTGCCAGTACTGCCAATGCAGCAATCAATCTCTATGACTTCGACGTCCCGGTCAGTGAATGTCCTTGGGTACTGTGTAGCGACTGTACCGGGCACGGTGTACGACAGGTGCAGGCTCCTCGTGCTGCCACAGCTCTGCACTGCCGTACTACTGGGGCTAGATTTCATGTGCTACCTTGGGACCGTCACTATGGTGTATAATGGGCCTTTTCCCCCAATCTCTGTCCAAAATCCACAGCTAACAGACCAGCCACCGCGCACCACCTGTGGTCTCTCGACCCTCAAAGTCGCCCCTCCCTCGCTCTTTGAATACCTCACCCCCGACTGCAAGCCCATTGCCACCAAAAGCAGATGGTACAGAGCTGGAGATAGAGCGTTCATCGAGTCCAAGGTGCGACGCCTCCTGGGGGAGGGGATCATTGAGGCCAGTACCAGTCCCTGGAGAGCCCAAGTGGTGGTTGTCAAGGCTGGGGAGAAACTTTGCATGGTCATTGACTACATTCAGACCATCAACCGATACATGCAGCTGGACGTGTATCCCCTTCCCCGCATATCTGACATGGTCAATCAGATTGCACAATATCGGGTGTTCTCCACCATTGATTTGAAGTCTGCGTACCACCAGTTCCCTATCCGCCCGGAAGACCGCCAATATACTGCCTTCGAGGCGGATGGCCGTCTCTACCACTTCCTTCGGGTCCCCTTCAGCGTCACCAACGGGGTCTCGGTTTTCCAGCGTGAGATGGACCGAATGGTGGACCAGAACGGGTTGCGGGCCACCTTCCCGTACCTGGATAACGTCACCATCTGCGGCCATGATCAGCAGGACCACGACACCAACCTCCAAAAATTCCTCCAAACTGCGGCACTCCCCAACCTGACCTACAATAAGGAGAAGTGTGTATTCCGCACGCGCCCCCTCGCCATCCTTGGTTGTGTTGTGGAGAACAGGGCCATCGGCCCCGACCCCGACAGCATGCATCCCCTCCTGGAACTTCCCCTCCCCACCACCCTCAAAGCGCTGAGGAGATGCCTAGGCTTCTTCTCATACTACGCCCAGTGGGTCCCCAATTATGCGGACAAAGCCCTTCCGCTCATCAAATCCACATCTTTTCCCCTAGCGGCGGAGGCCCGGCTGGCCTTTGACTGCATCAAAGCGGATATCGCGAAGGCCACGATGCACGCCGTAGACGAATCCACCCCATTTCAGGTGGAGAGCGATGCGTCTGACTTTGCCCCAGCCGCCACTCTTAACCAGGCGGGCAGACCCGTGGCCTTCTTCTCGCGCACCCTCCAGGGCCCTGAAATTCGACACTCCTCTGTCGAAAAAGAGGCACAAGCCATCGTGGAGGCTGTGCGGCACTGGCGCCACTACTTAGCTGGCAAACGGTTCACCCTGCTCACGGACCAACGGTCCGTTGCCTTTATGTTCAGTAATGCGCAGTGGGGCAAAATCAAGAACGATAAGATTTTGAGGTGGAGGATCGAGCTCTCCACCTACAATTACGACATTTTATACCGGCCTGGGAAGCTCAATGAGCCCCCAGACGCCCTGTCCCAGGGGACCTGTGCCAGCGCGAACCTAGACTGGTTACAGACCCTCCACGATGACCTCTGCCACCTGGGGGTTACCAGGTTCTTCCATTTCATCAAGGCCTGAAACCTGCCCTATTCCATCGAGGAAGTCAGGTCTGTAACCAGGCACTGCCAAGTCTGCATGGAGTGCAAGCCACACTTCTATTGGCCAGACAGAGCGCACCTCATCAAAGCCACCCACCCTTTCAAATGCCTGAGCGTTGACTTCAAAGGTCCCCTCCCCTCCTCTGACCGCAACGTATACTTCCTCAACATCGTTGATGAGTATTCGCAGTTCCCCTTTGCTATTCCCTGCCCAGATATGACCTCGGCCACGGTCGTCAGAGCCCTGCACAGCCTCTTCACCCTGTTTCGTTTCCCCAGCTATATTCATAGTGACCGGGGTTCCTCTTTTATGAGTGATGAGCTGCGCCAGTACCTACTCTCCAAAGGTATAGCCTCGAGTAGGACCACCAGCTACAACCCCAGGGGAAACGGACAGATGGAGAGGGAGAATGCGACAGTCTGTAAGGCCGTTTTATTCGCTCTCCGGTCTAAAGGTCTTCCAGTCTCCCGCTGGCAAGAGGTCCTCCCTGATGCACTACACTCAATTAGGTCACTACTGTGCACAGCTACCAACGCCACCCCTCATGAACGAATGTTTGTTTTCCCCAGGAAGTCCTCCTCAGGGACCTCACTACCGTCGTGGCTGACGTCCCCAGGCCCTGTCCTGTTCCGGAAGCACGTGCAGACCCATAAATCAGACCCCCTGCTCGAAACGGTCCGGCTCCTCCACGCCACCCCCCAATATGCCTATGTGGCGTATCACGACGGGCGGGAGGACACGGTCTCCATTCGCGATCTGGCCCCCACGGGTATTACGTCCCACGACCCCTCACCCCCAGCTCCCAACGTCATCCATGATGCACCAGAGTCACAGCACGCTCATTTAGCCCCCGTGTACGGCACGCCTGAGCCCCAGGAGCAGCCTCCACACACCCGGCAGTCTGAAGGCGCTACGGACGCCTTCACCGGTTATGGACTGGCGTCTGACCCATCACCGCGGCCTCCTGAACCGGCACCATGGCTGACATTGCGGCGGTCGCAGCGACAGATCAAGCCCCCGGAGAGACTGAACTTGTAACTTGAATCAGTAACTTGTGACTGTCGTTCCACCACCTCGCCCCCGCCGAACTCTTTTTTTAAACAGGGGGTGAATGTGGTGAACCACTGTAATACTGTCTGTATATGGGATATGCCTGGGCGTGCCCCTGCTGCCTCAATCCGGGGCTCCGCCCTCCTCGGGGTATAAAGGTGGCTGCTCTCCGCCCCTTTTGCCTCAGTTCGGGTTAGTCATCGGTTTGGGAGTGCTTCTGTTCTTGTTAATAAAAGCCTGTTGTTTCTCAACATCTAGTCTTTGCGTGAATCAATGGTGCATCACAGACCTATCCTGCTTAATGTCTGAACCAACATACATAAAAGACCCTGAAGCCTGGCTTCCAGGGTGGGATTCTATGGCCTCGCTCGTTTTGAAACTGTAAAATCCTGCCTGAGGTAAACGGACCTTTCCATAGTCCGCCCCTCACCCACTCCAATTCCCCTGGTGGCCAGACAGTAAAATTCTGGCCCCAATCTTAAATTCCACCTTAAGCTTATTAATAACATTTTTCAAATGCCACAGTACCACAACATAAAACACATCAACATGCATCCTCAAGATGCCTAACAGTTTTCCTTTTAGACACCAATAAAATATTGTGGGATTTACTTTTAGTTGAACAGTCTACTTTCAGCAAAACAGATCTCACCACAAAACCCCACACCCTGAAGGCATTATTCATTCATTTAACAAAAACTAAAACTTAGATGAAACTTATTAAATTAAAATATTGTTCTGGGGCGAGATGATTCACTCCAGCCCCTGTGTGACCCATTGGTTGTGAAAGGCCTCATGTATACTGGTGTACACTGTGTGCTCCCTCTCCAAGGACACCAGTGTTCAACTGCAGTAAAGAGGCAGGCAACTGGGTCAAACAAGCCCCTCAGCCTCCTGCTTCCTTGACTTGCTCATGACCGTATTGGCCAGGCACAACAGCAGACTAATGAGGAGGTCTGCTGATCTGTCCACCCCCCACCAACCACCTCATCACTCTGCACTGGCTGGACAAAGAAATGCAAGCAAAACATGAAGAGTAGCCCCCTCAAATAATTAAGAGGGGGCTGAAACCTCACACATCCTACAGAAATATAGAACTCTGACTCCTCAAGGCTGCCGAAAATACTGGTGGCCTGGTAGTCCATGAATCGATTTAAGCTACGATTCCAAGGGATTGTTTCATGCAACGCTCACTCGCAAAATCCCAGATGGAGAAGAGAGACTCCCAGACTGAGAGCCCTCCACCAGGAGCCCTCACCACCTCTGGAATGGATGGAATGCCATAGCGTACCCAGGTGGCTGATGAGGGTGAGGAAGTGGAGGGTAGTGAGATGCAGCCCGTACAGGAAACACCTTGTGTAGAGTGGAATGGCAAGGAAGAGATGGCACAGATTATGGAACCAAGGCTCCCAAGGGAAGTTTTGAGCCGAGGGCTCAAGGTGAAATTCCATCCATGTGGGTTTCACTCAGACACAAGTACTCCGCATGCCTGAGCTGCCCTCACATCTCAAGTGCAGCTGGGGCTGAGCACCACATTTTTAGGGCTCTGGCCACGAACTGGGCATTCACCAATGCACACCATGCAAAGCTCATCTGGAAACAGCCAGCCTATTCCTTCATCATCCAGCATGTCCTCGACTCTGGTTACCTTGATAGTGCCAGTCACCTCTTCCCCCTGCCACAAGAATCCATATTGGTGGAGGTGCGAATTCCAGAGCAATGGCTCTCTGACAATTGCCACTATTCCTGACGGGAGACAACCAAAGTTTATTTATTAGTGTCACAAGTAGGCTTACATTCACACTGCAATGAAGTTACTGTGAAAATCCCCTAGTCACCACACTCCAGCTTCTGTTCGGGTACACTCAGGGAGAATTTAGTATGGCCAATGCACCTAACCAGCACGTCTTTTGGACTGTGGGAGGAAACCCACGCAGACACAGAGAGAATGTGCAAACTCCACACAGACAGTGACCCAAGCCAGGAATCGAACCTGGATCCCTGGCACTGAGGGGCAGCAGCGCTAACCACTGTGCCACCATGCCACCCCATGTTCCAGACCCTGATCAACCCCTGACAAAAGGCAGGCAACTCTCGCAAAGAGGCACAGAGAGCCCCCTCCAGACCAATAAACAGGTATTGCATGCGGAAGAAATACATAGCCAGTGCAGACGGTCTCAGAGGAGGCTCAATATCAAGGTACACTGGAAAGGTTTGAAGGCAGAAAGTGTTCACCAGTGCCTGACAAAGCCTTCCTATGCAGGAGACGCCACACCTCAGAAGTGAAACAGTGCATCCTTTTGCAGAATATGTCAATCAGCTTCTTCTATAACATAGTGATCAACTCAAAAGGAGGGATCAATCAAAGCGATCAATTGGTGCAACAACATGGCAACCATCAGTTTATTTATGACCAGCTCTTGACCACCTTGGACTGCACTTAAAGCAGTCCAGTCCAACATCCTAGGTGAATGGTGATTTTTCCCTCCAGCTCAGTTCACTAGCCAGGATCCGTCAAATGGGCTAAGATAGACTTTGAAATAGAGAAGGTAGATGGTGCTCCAGAAAAAAGATCTGAGCTCCCTGGGCAGAGAGTCTATCCACCTCTGTCTAACCAGGTATCCAGAACATTTACTCCAGCTGATCTTGGCAGAGGACACAGTGGAGTAGACTTGTTGGCACTTGTGCATCCCCTGCAGGTCAGCAGGGTCCGTGAACATGAGAAGAACATTATCAGCATCAGATGAGAGGAGAGCATCCACACCTGATTCACACAGAGCCAATCCCATTACCCTCCTCCACAAGGGGTGCAGAAAAGGCTCCATGCAAATGGAATATAATTAGCCAGATATTGCGTGCCTCCGACACTCCTCTCTGATTATGAAAACGAATCAAAGTCAAGGACACCGTAACCTTAATTAGATCCTCCATGGGTGGAAAGAAGTTGGATTCGGGCAACAAAATTGATTCCAAACCAAATTCCCATGGAATTCTGAGTAAGTATTCTTGGTTCACCCTGTCAAATGCCTTCTCTTGATCAAGCGGGAGGAAGGTGCTGACTGCCAAGTCCTCGAGGAAATGTAAGGCCAGGTCCTAGACCAGATGGATATTACCTGAAGAAGAGTCAGATAGATTCAAAACATTAACTCTGCTTCTCCCTCCACCTGTGCTGCCAGACCTGCTGAGTTTTTCCAGCATTTTTTTGTTTTTATTTTGGACATTATCATAGATATCATTATCATAGATGTTCAGCCTGGGGTTGTTTTGGACTGGTCGGGTGGATTATCTGGTCTAGCACGGTGACAAGGCCAGAAGACATAGCCTGTCAAAGATTTTATAATCTGTGCTGAGGAGAGAGGTTAGGCACCAGTTCATAAGTAGTCAGAGATCACGGCTCTTAGGTAGCAGGACAATGACTGCCCTGCACCAGAGTGAGACATCTCCGCCATCACTAAACGTTTCTCCAGGACCTGTGCATAGTTGTTCCCAGAGCATTCTGAAGAACTCTCATCCAGCCCCAGCTGTCGCGGGTACCAGGCAAAGTGGGGTATTGAGCTTCTCGGTGGTCCCTGTGCTTCCACTGCAGGTCCTCCCACAAAACTCTGCAAGCTAGTTGCATGGAACTGGAGAGAACAGAACATCCTAGTTGGGAGAACCTGAACCTTGATACTCTCGATATCTGAGATCTGACATTGACCTCACATACATGCCTCAGGTCCTTCAGCGCACTTCTTCTCTCAACACACCTTCCACCGGGATGGGTCCTCGACAGGTTGACTGAGACCAGACTCTACATTGAGTATCTCCTGTTCCAACCTCTCAACCCTGGACTTTCTGCCTCTCTGTTGATCCTCTTGCATAATCCTGATGAACAAGTCCTGAATCACTCATCATCCAGCAGCAGCTTGTTAAAGTCAGAACATGGACCACATCCAAGTGCGGAATGGAACCAGCTTCACCCACGCCAGACAGTGAACTGAGCCTGGCACCTACTGCACGGTAGCACAGTGGTTAGCACTGCTGCTTCACAGCTCCAGGGACCTGGGTTCAATTCCTGGCTTGGGTCACTGTCTGTATGGAGTTTGCACATTCTCCTCGTGTCTGCGTGGGTTTCCTCCGGGTGCTCCGGTTTCCTCCCACAGTCCAAAGATGTGCGGGTTAGGTTGATTGGCCATGCTAAAATTGCCCCTTAGTGTCCTGGGTTGCGTAGATTAGAGGGATTAGTGGGTAAAATATGTAGGGATATGGGGGTAGGGCCTGGGTGGTCGGTGCAGACTCGATGGGCCGAATGGCCTCTTTCTGTACTGTAGGGTTTCTATGATTTCTATGATTCTATGAAACCACCAGAATGCAGGAAATGTACCTTAGAAATGTAAAGGTGATCAGATTCTGGACGCTCCTACTCCAGTCTTCATGAAAGTGAAGACACTGGAGTCGTGATGGAGATTTCACCAACACCCACTATATCAAAGGTCCTGATCAGGTCCAACAACCTCCCTACCATCACTGAGCTGTGTGGGGCACCAGCACAATTTCTTGCTTTGAACGTTCTGTTGAAGTTCCTCTCCCTGAGGAAAATGCATTCACCAGTGTCAATGGAGCCAAGATGAGAAGATTCTTCTTCAAAGAAGTCTGCTTGCCACTGTCCATCCCAAGGAGATATGCAAAGTGAAGAGCCATATCCCTCAAATGGACAGTGAGATGGAGTAAATGACCTGGTACAGGCTCCTTGACCTCCAAGATCACAGGCTGAAAATATGGGGTCAACATGGTAGCCAACCTGCCAGAATTGGAGGCATGGTGACTTGTGTAGACCTCTCCACATACTCCAGGAACTATGAAGGTTTGTCCTCTGGAATTGGCTGAGAGTAATAAAACCTTTTTTTAATTGAAGGACTCTGAAAAGTGAGTTGAACTTCTGAGAGAGAGAGAGAGTGATTTAGAGGCAAAACTCTAGAGTTAAAGAATCTTGTAACCATGAGAGATCTGACCTGAGGTTGCTACACTTAATAGGCCAGAGCTGCTTGTGTTGTAAGGGGCGCTTGCAACCATACGGTAATTGGAAGAGGTTTGAAGGGACAACTTTGAGAGAAGAAAGTAGAAGGTCTATAAAATCTCAACCCATATACAAACCTTCAAAGTAATACGCAGACCAATCGGAGCATCAAAAATCTTGCTTGAGTTCTGGGGTCTAGGCCTAACGGGTGTAGATTCACTTTAGATTATAAGTAACTGAGTTCCATATTGTCAACATAACAGACTTCAAAATAGAATGTCTTCATGTTATTTGATCTTGGTGTAATAAAATTCTTGTGTCCTCAACTGTGAACCTAAGGTTTCATTCTTTTAGTAAATGCTTGAGGTTTCGGTTGCTATAAAAGCTAAATGTGTTACTGGTCTCTACCGAGATCACATTATTGAGGGAAGAGCAGCACTGCACTGAAATGTCAGCATTTAGACACCAGTGTTTCATTGCATCAGATTACCTCTTAAGTTGCTACATGTGTATCATCATATGTGCTTTTAAACTAGTGACAGATGTTTCAAACACCAATCATTGGAAACCAACAATCATACTGTAATGACTGTTGTATCGTTCCAATGTATTCAGAAAACATAGCGATAGATTGTAATTTAGAAAGGTTTTCTAGAGGGTGCATCTTTTTGGAAATAGCACTCAAATATGATAATGTACAGGTTATACCCCTCTAATTTACAATCATTGCTTTGCAACAAAAGCTTGCATTATCTTAAATTAATTCCAAATAACAATCCAATTTTTCTGCTGCAACTGCTACTTCTTTTTCTGCTTCATTTTTATTCAGGGCTGGGAGCGATGAAGTCCTGGAATAGAAATATGTTTACTTGTTTTATAGACTGGCTTAACAAAGAGCCAGAGAGAACAGGCAGATCTTGGCTTTATTGCATGTGCTCATGTTTAATGTTAAGAAATACCCTACACACAAAGACCCTTGGTGTCTGTTTTCATTGCCAGGCCTCTTCCAGTGTTTTTCAGTTTTCATATTTTCACACCAGAATCTGAATCGTGGCTGATGCAGACCAAATGTGACATGCTAACATCACGAGGTTATCTATAGTCAGGATAATCCACAGCGTCACCATTTGGTTCCATGCCTGCTGAATACAGTATCACTTGGTTGGGGATTTAGTATTCTTTATTCCTACTTAACTATTCAAAATTATACTTCCTTGAGCAAGTGGCCACAGCAGGTGGGAAAGGGTAAGGATGGGAAGCCTTAGCACCTCTTCCATGGGGAGGCAGATCTTAGAAACCCTACAGTGCAGAAGCGGGCCATTCAATCCATCGAGCCCACACCATCAACAATCCCACCGAGGCCATAACCCCACATATTTACCCTGCTAATCCCTCTAACCAACGCATCCTGGAACACTAAGGTGCAATTTAGCATGCACCTAACCTGCACATCTTTGGACTGTGGGAGGAAACCAGAGCACCCGAAGGAAAAGCACACAGACACAGGGAGAACGTGCAAACTCCACACAATCAAACACCCAAACCAGGAATCAAACCTAGGTCTCTGGAGCTGTGAGGCAGCAGTGCTAACCACTGTGCCACCATGCTGCCCATCTTATCCTTGCCTTCCTCTGCTTCAGAGGAGTGGTGCCTCCTTCTTCTTTTCTGGGAACAGTGCAGAGTAAAGGATACCTCCATTTTGACTGAGAGCTTCTGTTCCACACTATCCCTCTCATTTTGTTGCTGTTCTCAAGCCCAATCCAAGGATGTAGAGTTCCCACTGCAGCAGGCACAGCTTCAGGCTCAGGGGCAGTTCCTGGGGGGTCACCGCTGGATGTCGGGGGATGCAGTGACTGAGTTGTGGGCACAGGGACACTCATGGGTATAGGATCATACGCAGTCTTGCTGGCGGGCTCGGGGCACTCAGGGGCACAGGGTGACATTCAGACTTGCAGATTGGTGATTGTTTTCTTTGTGGCTCACCTCAATATTTTTGGTCTTATGCTGTGCGGACACTCTGGGCCCGATTTTACTATTGCGTTGCGCCCATTTTTGGGCGTGAAAACTTGGTAAAGTCGGGCGTGAGGCAAGTAGCGTGATCCGCGCCCACCTCCACACCGGGTCCCCTTTTACCAGGGTCCAAAAATGGCTGCGATCAGGACCGCGCGA
Organism: Mustelus asterias; assembly: GCF_964213995.1. Classification (NCBI taxonomy): domain Eukaryota; kingdom Metazoa; phylum Chordata; class Chondrichthyes; order Carcharhiniformes; family Triakidae; genus Mustelus; species Mustelus asterias. Next base: position 70,165,803 of record NC_135807.1, on the reverse strand, counting down.
CGGCCATTTAAATGCATTTGCTTGCATTTAAATTGACTTAATGGGCTGCACACCCAACCTTATCGGCACTTCCCCCTTTACCACCGTGTTTGCCCATCCAGAATCAGCGCAGAACAGACATGCTCTACAAAAGTCCGATTCGGACGCTCCAGTTAGTGAGGAGGTAAGTGCCAAGCATCCAACGTCTCTCTGCTTGAGGTCGGTGGGGGAGGGGGGAGGGGAAGGGGGGTCTGCTGCCAATCTACCTGAGATCGGTGGGGGAAGGGGGCCACGATCGGTCTGGGTGGTGGGGGTTGGGAGGATAAGGGGGTCAGTAATGGTGTGGAGGTAGGGCAATGTCTGTGGGGGCTAGGGGGAGGCACTATCCAGCCTGGGAGCGATGTGGCAGGGGAGCAGCATTCTATCTTTTTTCTCTGCACATGCGCAGTTGGAGGCTCCGATCGGAGCTGCAGGATTTCAGGCGCGTTAAGCCCCGCCCACAGGCTTGTGCAGCGCGATTCGGAATCGCTGATATTTTTTTCAGGCGGAGTGTGTATAGAGGTGTCTGAGAACGGGTCTAAAAGTCGGATCTGAAACACTCCCAGTTTCAAGTCTGCCCAGCACTTAGAATCAAAATGGTAAAATAGGGCCCTCTGTGTGGTGATTCCCCACACCCCAGCTAGGAGCAGAGATTTCCCTTGTGGGGTTTGGGATTGAGGGGTGGGGAGAGGTGTGGCAGTGCCAGTCTCAGCTGCCAAGTGTTTTTGGCAGCGTAGGAGGCAGGATGGTTTTCCCTTACATGCCTGACCTCCTTACAGATGAAGTACCACATACCATCCAACAGCCAGCAAATGTGGTATGTGTGCCCCTCATGCTCTATAGAAACCCCCTTCTGTGGGCTCCTCCTGCGCAACCTCACTTGACATCTGGTGCTGGAAGGAGTACATGAGTCAGAGGCTGCCTCCCTGAGGCCAAGCATGACTGGCACAACCCCTGACCTCATCTCCCCCAGTTAGCGAAAGTAGGGGATGAAGAACTCACCAGGGATGAAGGGCAGGACGTTAGAAATGATAATCCCCCAGTGCGATGACCTCTGCAGGATCCAACAAGAGGAATATCCTGTCTGTGGTGAGCCTCCTCTCAAGGACCAGGTGTACTGCCTGCTCGGTCTTCAGGAAGAATGCTACCTTCTCTCATATTTTGAAGCTGTGACGATGGCCTAGGCGATCCAGTGGCGATGCCTGAACATGGGTTTCAATATTCATATTGGGCTGGATGTGGCTCTTCACCAGATTTCATTTGTTATTCATGTCAAAGGTAATGGGGTCATGTAATAGAGACCACGTAAAAGGTAATAGGGGCGGCACGGTGGCAGAGTGGTTAGCACTACTGCCTCACAGCGCCAGGGACCCGAGTTCAATCCTGGCTTCAGGTGACCGTCTGTGTGGAGTTTGCACATTCTTCCCATGTCTGCCTGGGTTTCCTCCGGGTGCTCTGGTTTCCTTCCACAATCCCGAAGATGTGTGAGTTAGGTTGATTGGTCATGCTAAATTGCCCCTGTAAATATGTGGGGTTACTGGGATAGGGCCTGGGTTGGATTGTTGTCGGTGCAGACTCGATGGGCCGAATGGCCTCCTTCTGCACTTTAGGGATTCTATGATTCTTTGACAAGAGCAGTGGAGCAGAAGCAACCACTTCAGTATTGGTTTTTACAGACACCATCACTGGTAAAGACAGTGTAGTCTTTAAGTTTTGCAAGAGCCACACCCACCCCTACTCTCTGGTTTAATAACTGCTCCAGACTGTAGAGAGGGGCATGAAGATGTAAGGAATAAAGAGCATTCCTTTAGAAAGAAAATGGGAGCATTCTGCTTCCTTCTGCACAGTCCAAGGATTTCAGTAACAGTAAGCCGGGAGACCAAGTCTAAGCACAGAATCTTTTCACCAAGTAAAGAAAAAGAGATTGACAGAGAAAAAGGAGAGAGGAAGGTCGCGAGCTAGCTGGATGCTGTGGACTTGCATGGTTGCATCCTTTCAATGGTATCAGTTGTTGGTCTTCCTTTAGGAGAAGGGATATCTTCACCTGGGGCAGCTGCAACACACTCTCCGTCTCTCTCGCTCTCTCTATATCTGTCTCTGTTTCGATTAGCCCTGTGCCAAAGCTTTGTCTCATGATACACAGATGTTCAGAAAAGTCTAACTGAAAACTTCTTCATGCACAGACGCTGGTGAGTGGGAATGGCCATATAGGAAAGAATCACCACAGTGAAGCCTGACTCTAAAGTGCCTTTGATCTCGCTGAGTCTATTCCATTGCTTCCTCCTCCTCCTCCTCCACCTCTTCTACTTCACAGCATAAGAGGGATCTTTGCTGGGCTCAGTGGCAGACCTAATAAGCAGGCTGGTGCATGTCCACCGTAAACCCCTGGTTGAACAGCACATCGTGAAAACTATTCTTAAAGAGGCTTTAAAAACTGCATAATAATTAATTGCCACAAGTGTGGGTTCTGATATTGTTCCATTACTATTCAGATATTTCCAGTTTTGGCCAAGTGTTCTGTGGAATTAATCATTTATAACTTTGCCGATGCTTTCATTGTTGAAATAGCTGACAATGCTGAAAAGTAATTGAATGAACTCATAATTTATTATAGACTGTAATAATTCTTCATGAAATCCAACCATTTTAATGCATTAAAGCAAATTGAACAAACTATACTTCTGCACAGAACAGGATAGCTCACTCATTGTAAATACAGCTATTTAAGAGCATGGATAAACCAAGTAATCCTTGGAAAGGAAGATTGTGTTTTGTAACCATGGTGATAGCTGATATTTAATTTCTATATATAGTTGGACAGGATGTAGTATAAGATGGAGGTAATTCTATGCATCTAGTTATGTCATCCTGATATGCAAAACAAGCATTACTGTGAACTGCACGGGCGTTATTGTTAATTTTTAATGGATTAATTTTCAAAAAAACATAATTGTGTTTCCATTTCCCTTTCAGATTTTGGAATACAGTCACCTCCACATTGTTTCCTTCTTCCAGCAGAATGAGATGGTCTAGTCTATACATGCCTTCAAGACTGCTGTTAATGCCACTCTAACTGAAAGCAACAGGGGGTACACTTGAAATGAGAATTGTTCATCTGCATCCATCACAAATACAAAATGGAAACCATGGTTTGTAAAAGTGTAACTGAAGATTTCATATATTTTCCCGTCCAATTAGTTTCACTTTTCAAGTTTTTTTTGGTACTGCGTTTTTTTTTGCATGTAATAAAAGTTCTGGCTAGTACATATCTTTATGTCAACAAGGTGGAGGCATACGAGATTTCAATAAACATCTGTTGGTACAAATTTGAAGTTTATAAGATTGTTATGTTTTGGGCCTCTCTGTTTTATTTAATGTAAGATGAAGTACTGAAGAGGGTCATGGAATCTGCTGCAAATTCTGTCCACCAACAAGCTTGGGCCACTTGATTATTAAAGGCTGAAGAGGGACTGAGATGTCTTACTGGAAAGAAGGTGCAATTTTATACCTTTAGACAATGGCAAGAGCATCTATGTTGACTATGGGTAGATTGCCAATCTTCAAGTCTCACAAGAAGGTGCCAGGAATGTCAGGTTTTATAAACTGTCTATTTAGTTCTGAGACAGAATGGATTTTGGGGTCTACAAGAAAGCTAATTAGCATTTCTACCTGGATATAAGGCCCATGTGATTCATATTGCTATGGAGATGGGCTTTGAGAGTGGAAAAGTCCATAGCTAGCCATTGTAATATTAGCTTGCAGAATTTTGTAGGATATCACTGAACTTGACAACATCAAGTCAGTCTACAGCAATCAGAGGGAGAATGTGAGGAATCTCCAGAGTAAACCTTACTGTGAAAGTCAGTCTTGAGATTAGGAGTTATCCGGCTGGATAAGTAAAGAGCAAAAGGCCATTGGGGGAAGAAGTAAGTTTTGGACTAGTTCAAAGAGAATAAAATGTCCACTTAAAGGACAACATGCAGTATAACCATGATGTGGGATTTTTGACCATTTAATAAATTAAAATGGGAAACATTTCTGTAGTCTAGCATTTAGATTGCCTACAAATATGCATTTAGTCAATGTTGTTATTAGTTTGTTTGTTATATTAAAAGCCATAAAACTTGAAGTGTTGACATGTGATCCTTTCAGTCAGTCCCTGGAAATTCATATATCCTTTTAAATGTGATCAGGTTTTACAGGGATCATAATACTGAAGTTTATTTTATCATCTTATTTTAGATATTTTTAGCACAATAATATATAAAGCTGTGTAAGTAAAAAGAAGCATGCAATAAATATCTTTGGATCTGTGAAATGAATCCAAATGTTTTAAATGGATTTCACCCATCCATATAATTCACTGTATATGCTTTAAGCCATTATTTTACTTCAATTATTGCTATCCCCTGTGAAACAAGATACCTCTCAATGGAAAGGAGAGTATTTACAGATTCAGACCTGTTGGAAAGCAAATAACATTGAATAAGAAACATTCTGGCCTGTGTAAACTAAAGTGTCTTATAATATTCTGTACTCTATATTGTTACTCTATTTTCTGTATGAATCAGAATTTGTGGCATTGGTCCATACATTATGTAATAGCATCTAGTTATCTAACTGTAGGTGGAGAATAAGTTAGGAAACCAGACAAGTATTATCATTAACTAGAAAAAGTAGAAAGCAATATGATCTTGGTGTGTTGACGTGATGGCAATACACATATGTAAAAGCATGCAGAGACTATAATAGCATACTGAAAGGTAGTCATTTGCATTGAATCCATAATTGTACCATTAGTATCCTACAGTAAGTATTCTTAGAAACATAATGCTGCTGCCTCTGTGGGTTAGTCACTTCCTGTTTGCTAAAATGTTATTTGCACTATGTGAGGGTATCGGTACTGGGGAACAGAATACTTTCTCATTTAGGGCACTCAGTTTCAATATCAAGTATTCCTATATCAGATGCAGCAAAAGTTAATCAACCCTCTGCTCTGCCCCGTATCATGTCTTAACCCCAAATTAAGAATACTACCTGCTACTTCACAAGCGTGACATTTCTTCTTCTCCAAACAGACCAACATTGTTGTTCCCCTTGATTAATATTAACATTTTCGATACTGTTTGGCCCCAGAGAGCAACGCCGAGAAAAAGCTGGATTTAGACTAACCAAACTCACCGTAGGACTTTGAAGCTTGCAGTGGAGAGACAATTTCAGCTAACATGTGTGCTCTGATTCAAAGAAATGTCCAGAGGTGATGACGCAGTCTTAATCCATTGCATTATGCATTGGTCTTTCTCTGGAGGAGTTTTAATTGGCCAGGTGGTAATTGAGGATTCTATTGTAATCTCATTGATAACACTATGTGATAAAACTGGTTGGCAGCCACAGTGTAAATTTGGAATCTCTCATAAAACAGACTTGGAATCCAGCTTTTCACACGTTATTTGGACTGAAATGCTCAATAACACAAAGAAACTTGTGACAATGAGCTTATTAGCCACCATCTGTGATCCTTGTCGAGAAAATGCTGGAAAATCTCAGCAGGCCTGGCAATATCTGTAAGGATGTTGCCAGACAAAGGGTCATCTGGACAAAGGGTCATCTGGACTCGCAACGTCGGCTCTTTTCTCTCCTTACAGATGTTGCCAGACCTGCTGAGATTTTCCAGCATTTTCTCTTTTGGTTTCAGATTCCAGCATTTGCAGTAATTTGCTTTCATCTGATCCTTGTCTAATCATTTTCCAGGTCCTACATCCACCATTGTCATAATTATCAAATTTCATTGGCATTGTGATGATTAGATAGGGAATTAAAATGACAAATTAAATTGACATGGTGTCCTCTCATCACTAATACAGTTTCTTAGCTGCTTTGTGTTGCATGTAGAAATGACCTCCTTCTGCACTGTAGGGATTCTATGATTCTATGCCCAACTTTGACAAATCACTTTGAAAATACTCAACAAAATATCATTTGGCAAGCTTGTCCACCACTTGGTTGACATCCAACAAATATTTTATTGGTATTGTGAAAGAGATATCGGGGCAAATTTTACCCATTATCCTCATCTCATTTCTCGTCTGAGTTGATGGGTGAGCGAGTCTGGAAAATCCCACCCATCAACTCAGACAAGAGATGGGATGAGGACAATGCAATGTTATCCTAAGGTCCAACCTGAGTTAGTGACAGCCTGCAGTTAGGCTCAGATCCCTTTGCAGCTACTGCAATATTTATGCCAAGAATGGAAAGTTTGAACCCACTGCTATACAGCTTGAGGGTGGCTATCATCTTTGTTGTGTCTGAAGAAATGTTTCAGGTACTGCAAAATAGAAATAAGAGACTGGAGGTCAGTTAGGTGAGATCTCAGCCTCCAAAATGCTGCTCTGGAATTTCCCAGGAAACATCAAACAGGAGTAACCATGTTTGTTTCCTTCAGTACGTCCACGGTTTGTATTGAAATAAGGTGAATAGGGGCTTTCTAAGCTTTGTTTCCAACTGGTGGAGTGACCAAAGTTTGAAGTTTACAATTGAAATTTGAGATTAAAAATCAATAAACTGTAATCCTATTAAGACAATGGAGGACTACCAGCCAGGCAGAATATACAATCTGCATTCCACCCAAGTGGGATGAAAAGGATCAGAAACCCAAACCAACGTGAGGTTTCTGCCATATTGTCAAAGCACATCCTTGCTAAATTCATGAAAAACCGTGTTACGGTCAGACTTGGAGTGGTAGGATAGAGCAGTCAGTTTTACCCCTTCTCACGTGGCTGTAACACATCAGTTATACAAAATCTCCTAACTCTCTCCTTACTCTTTTAATGACAGTTTTAAATTGTCCTTGTCAATGAACTCCAAATCAGACAAAACAATATTTTTCTCGTCAAATTATCAATTTCCTATGCAATTAAAAGAAAACACTATTGAATTTTCTCTTTCTCTTCTCAAGTAGAATGTTTGCAGTTTCTCAAGTCTCTTCTTACAACTGGCATCATCCTAGTGAACTCATCTATGGCCCTAATGTCTTTTCCACAATGGGATGCCCAAAACTACACAGAGTAGTCAAACTGGTATAATGAAAGTCTCAGGTATTTTATCATTATTTCACTGTAAATTTGTGTTATGCTCCTCTCCCTAAATCCACAACTTTGTTAGCTTTTTAATACCTTTATCTGCCTGTATTTGGACTTGGATATTTGAACCAGTGGCCTTTCTGTTCACCCACACCTTTCAGTCTCTTTTCACTGAGTGCATAGTTCTATCATTGATTTTTCCCCCCCCCAAAATTATATTACCTTGCATATCGCCTCATGAAATTGCAGCCTGTGGTTACTCATTCCACCTCAATGTTGTAATGTGGGACTAGTCCATGTGCGCAAAAGTTCCAGGAAATGAGTGCTCGTCATTTGCTGAACTAGAATGTTTGGATGATGAGGTAAATGGTGAAAACCCCACAAACATCTACAGGTCTTCTAATATTCTCTTCAAACATCAGAATTCCATGTGCTGCCTGACAGGCTCCAGATACGTTCCGTGAATATACAACAAATGATACATTGGCGATTTAAAAAATAAATGATATGGTCCTACTTATGCTTTCCATGGGAGGCACTTCTTCTTTTCAGATGTCTGCTTTTGCTAATCATGCAGGGGATGTGCATTGGAAAGTCATTGTTGTGGCTCCCTATCCAGGAATCATTGTCATCCAGAGAGAGGTGAGAAGCACAGAAAAGTAGTGGGAAAAAAGAAAAAAAAGAGGGAATGTTTTCACTGCAGCTGGAGTCCCGCCAGTGGAGTGGAAAGATGTGGGGGCCGATTTTACCAAACCTTTGCGCCCGTTTTTGGGCGCGAAATGGCGGCAAAGTTGGGCGTCGGGCCTATGTCGCGATCCGCACCCGCGCCTTCACCAACGGCCGATTCGGCTGCCGTTCCGGTACGCGCCCAAATCGGCCGGCGCGAAGATTTAAATGCATTTGCATGCATTTAAATCGACTTAATAAAGCTCGCGCCCAACTTTACCATCAATTCCCCCTTTACCAGCGTTCGGCCCAATTCGCGTCCGCGCCTTTACCGACCTGATAAATAAAAGTCCAACTTGAACTTTTATTCGGCAGGGGAATCGCCGAGGCCCACCCTTCGCGGGCACCCCCTCTAACCACCCCGGCAGTCCCCCACCCTGGGATCGGACCCCTCTGGGAGGCAGCCCCCCTCCGCCCCCCCCCCCACCCCCCACCCCTGGGGATCGGACCCCTCTGGGAGGCAGGCCCCCCCGGCAGAGCACACTCCTAACCTACCTCGATCGTGGTCTCCCTCCACCATCCTTCCCGCTCACCTTCAGTCCTTCGACATCCTGCAGCACTTTCCTGGACACTGACTTCGAGCCACGGCTGGAGTGACCGGGCTTCACACAGGCCTGCTGGCGTCTGCCGGAGGAGGGGGGGGCGGGCCCACATCGCGCTCTTGGGGGGGGGGGGGGGGGGAGGAGAAGGGGGTGTGACTTATCATCCCCGGGGGGGGGGGGGCGGGGGCGGGGGAGGGGAGAGGGGGCTGTGACTTATCATCCCCTGGGGGGGTGGGAGGAGAGGGGAAGGGGTGTGATGGATCATCCCCGGGGGGGCGGGGGGAGGGTAGGTGGTGGAGGAGAGGGGGTGTGACGTATCATCCCCTGGGGAGGGGGAGGAGAGGGGAAGGGGTGTGACGGATCATCCCCTGGGCGGGGGGGCGCAGGGGGGAGGAGGAGAGTGGGTGTGACGGATCATTCACTGGTACACTACCGGCCACAGCCATCTCTCCCACTCTCTCGCACCTGCAGGAAAGAGTAATCTGTGGCTGGTAGTGAATCAGTGATGGTGCCAGGAGGGATCGGCCGCAGACACGCAGCGGAACCCCCCCGACCAGAGGATGATACGTCACACCCCCTCTCCCCCCCCAAGGAATGAGACATCACACCCCCTCTCCACACCCCCGCCCCCCCCAGGGAATGATACGTCACACCCCCTCTCCTCCCCCGCCCCCCCCCAGGGAATGATCCGTCACACCCCTCTCCCCCCCAGGGAATGATAAGTCACACCCCCTCTTCTCCCCTCCAGGAATGAGACGTCACACCCCCTCCCCTCCCACCCCCCCCCAGGGGATGATTATTCACACCCCCTCCCCTCCTACCACCCCACCCTCCCTCCCACCCCCGACCAGAGGATGAACGGCAGAGAGGCTCTCTCCGCTCTCTGCTTTTTGTTTTGCGCCCGGGCGCGTTCTGTCAGATTCTTTCCGAACTGCGGATGCGCAGGTCGGCGCTCCGACAAATGCAAATACGCTAGGCCCCGCCCACTAGACCCGCACCGAAAAAAGGCGTATGGGGGCGCTGGAGCGCGGCTGCCGGGCGCGCGTCTGATTTACGGCCACACCCGGCACTTAGTCCCGATTTGGTAAAATCGGCCCCGTGGACGAATCCATTTCGGTCAGTGGTGGGGCCTGGGGAGGCATATTTCTGGTGGCTCCCACCATCAGGGCTACTGATTAAAGAACTGCTGGCCCATCCAGAAGCCAGCATGTCAGCAGCCTCAGCTGTATGGTGGCCATTGCAGAAGCTGCAACTGAAGGGAGAAAGCGCCTCAATGTCGAGGCATCCGAGGAGGGAGTGGGGTTCGGGATTTATAAGACAGGCACGTAGGCATCAGTAATTGGGGGATGTGGGGGGAAGGGGGATACATGGTGCAGAGTTGGTACCAATGGCACAGGAGTGACCATTGTCACCTGGGACAGACAGAGCACGTGGAGTTCCCAGAAACGAGGAACCATCTTGGAGCCCACTGGACTGCCACGTTTCACTGAACTGTCTCCCCACATGGCGCCGGGTACTCCCAACAATAGCAAAATGCCTGCAGCGGCAGGAAGCTGTCCAGTTAAGTGGCTCAAATAGGCTCTGGGTGAGCGATCAATCTGCCACCTTTGCTGCCACTGGTAAAATGTCATGGCAGCAAAAAGACATTTGGCATGCCCACCAACATCTTCCCCAGCTGTTTTGTCAGCCTATCTGCCTCTCAGCTCACCTTCAAAGGCCTGGTAAAATTCCAGCCATATTCTCTGTAAGTGAGCTAAATAAATAAAAATATTCTGTTAAAATTGTAAAAAAAGATTTGCTTTTTTCAATACACTGATACTAAAGTTTTTCACTGCTGGACAATCATTCGGTTTGACATGTCTGCTTTGCAGAAGATCGTTCCAATGGTGCTTTTATTTACATAGTCATTCAACCTCATTTCCAAATAGGTACTTGGGAGTCAGACAGAATTACCAATATCCATTCCTTATTGCAGTGCTTAATAACTCCGTTCACCCCTTCTAGTGAAAATGCTTAAAGTTTGTTATATATTAAAACTGATTAAAATATTTACATTTTAATCTAATGCTGAAATTGTTGAACAAACATTAAATTATCATCACTTCACTGCAGTGCAAATTACACAGATTACATAGCTTTATAAATGCAAATAAAATGCAATTGCACATAAAAGGGTAAACATTTGCATCTGCATGCTGCTGTGTACTGATAAAATAACCCTCAATTAAATGGTGTGCAGGCAGATGAAGCAGAAACTGGCTATGAGAGATTTGCTTTCTTCAGTGATAATTGCAGACAAGGCAATGTTACAAATGGTTTTAACATATGAACTCACCATGAAGTTTTAAAGTTAGGCTTCGGTGTTAAAATATCTATTGTATCTACAAAATTGTTACTTTTGATATTAAAAATTACTGAGAAGCTAGGAGCTGTGGATGGGCTGAGAGTTTTAGGGGTCTGAGTACAGAAATCACTAATAGCTAGGTACAAAAACAAATTTAAAAGGCCAATGCTGGGTGGCATGGTGGCACTGTGGTTAGCACTGCTGCCTCACAGCGCCAGGGACCCGGGTTCAATTCCTAGCTTGGATCACTGTCAGTGTGGAATCTAGACGTTCTCCCCGTGTCTGTGTGGGTTTCCTCCGAGCGCTCCAGTTTCTTCCCACAGTCCGAAAGACATGCCGGTTAGCATTGCACATGCTAAATTCTCCCTCAAGCGCCGGAGTGTGGCGACTAGGGGATTTCCACAGTAATTTCACTGCAGTGTTAATGTAAGCCTACTTGTGATACTAATAAATAAACTTACATTTAAAAATAGAATGTTGTTCTCCAGCTTAAGGGTGTTGGAATACAAAGGGTTGGAAGTTATGCACCAGCTGTTAAGAGTTCTACTTAGACTCCATCTGGGATACATTATTCAGTTCTGGGCACTGCACTTCATTATGGATATATTGTCACAAGAACACTAGAAGTAGGAGCAGAAGTAGACCATATGGCCCATCAAGCCTGCTTTCAATATAATCCACTTTCCAGTATAATCCAACTCCACTTTCTTTCCCATTCCCCATATTGCATGATTCATAGAAATCATAGAAACCCTACAGTACAGAAAGAGGCCATTCGGCCCATCGAGTCTGCACCGACCACAATCCCACCCAGGCCCTACCCCTATATCCCTACATATTTTACCCGCTAATCCACGCATCCCAGAACACTAAGGGGCAATTTTAGCATGGCCAATCAACCTAACCCGCACATCTTTGGACTGTGGGAGGAAACCGGAGCACCCGGGGGAAACCCATGCAGATACGAGGAGAATGTGCAAACTCCACACAGACAGTGACCCAAGCCGGGAATCGAACCCAGGTCCCTTGAGCTGTGAAGCAGCGGTGCTAACCACTGTGCTACCGTGCCGCCCTTAGAGACCTTAGAGATTCCCTGAGAGACCAAAACCCTGACTATCCCAACCTTAATCGATGAAACATCCACAACCTATATCAATGAAGCATCCACAACCTTCTGGGACAGAAGATTCCAAAGATTCATGACCCCTTTGAATGAAAAGTTTTCTCCTGAATGATTGGTCCCTTATCCTGAGACTATTCCCCCCCCCATTTTAGATTTTCTGAACAGTGAAAACAATCTCTTAGTGTCTACCCAATGAAGTTCCTTCAGAATCTTGTATGTTTCAATTAGATCGCATCTTGTTCTTCTGAACCCCAGAGAAAATAGACCCAGTTTCCTCCGCCTCTCATCAGAAGAGAACACCATCATCCCAGGGATTGATTGAGTGAACCTTCACTGTACCGCCTCCAATGCAAGGATATATTTTCGTAAAGGTAGTGCCTAAACTGAACACAGTACTCCAGTCTCACCAAAAACCTATACAATTCCCACAAGACTTCTTTATTCCTGAAATCCCCTTGTAATAAAGGCCAACATGCCATTTGTCTTCCTAATTACTTGCTCTACCTGAATACTAACTTTTTAACTTCCTGGTATGAGCACACCCAAGTCTCTTTGAACATCAACACATCCATGTTTCTCACCATTTAAAATTATTCAACTTTTCAATTATTTCAACCTAAGTGAATAACTTCATAATTACCGATACTATAATTTATCTGCCATCCTGTTACACACTCACTGAATTAGTCTGTGTCTATCTTTTCACCTTGCTTTATATTTGCAGCAAACTTAAATAATGGGCCCGATTTTACCAATTGGAGCTTGAGGGCGGGATCCGGGCGTAATACGGATCCGAGCCCGGAATTCTCTTTGCAGCGCACCCATACACGTTTTGCCGGCTCCAGTCCGATTCGCGCTGTGGGCGGGGCTTAGCGCTGCCGGAACGATCGGAGCTCTGAACTGCGCATGCGCAGTTCGAAAAAAATCTGAAGCAGCGCGCCCGGGTGCAAAAGAAAAAAGCAGAGAGAGCGGCTCTCTGACCATCTGGGGGGGGGGGGGGGGGGGGTAGAGAGGGTGTGTGTCCGATCATCCCGTGGGGGGGTGCGGTGGGTGGGAGGAGAGGGGGGTGTGACGTATCATCCTCTGGGGGGGGGGGCGCGCTGCCACTCTGTGGCCGATCGGTGGGGACGGAGGGGGCAGGGGGTTCCGCTGCCACTCTGCGGCCAATCGGTGGGGAGGGAGGGGGCAGGGGTTCCGCTGCCACTCTGCGGCCTATCCCTCCACCCCACCGGAGGAACGAATCCCTCCTCTCCGGAGTGGCTGCATACTTCAAGCACCACGACTGTCATTATTCACCTCAGCGGAACTCCCTGCCCCCTCCTTCCCCACCGATCGGCTGCAGAGTGGCAGCTCCCCCCCCCCCCCCCCCCCTGCAGAGGATGATATGTCACACCCCCTCTCCTCCCATGGTCTGATTTTGCCATCAGGTTGCACCCGTTTTCGGGCGCAAAAACTTGGTGAAGTCGGGCAAGAGGCGAGAAGTGTCATCCACGCTCGCCTCCACACCAGTTCCCCCTTTACCAAGGGACAAAAATGGCCGCTGTCAGGACCACGCTCGAAATGGGCACGACGTCAATGTAAATGCATTTGCATGCATTTAAATTGATTTAATGGGCTGCACACCCAAGCTTACTGGCACTTTCTTCTTTACCACCATGTTTGCCTGTCCAGATTTGGCACAAAACAGACATGGTCTGCAAAGGTCCGATTCAGAAGTGAGTCAGGTCAGATGGCTCTCTGACTCAGATCGGTGGGGGAGGGGGAGGTGGTTCAGATGGCTCTTTGACTCAGATCAGTGGAGAGGGAGGGAGGTCAGTCAGATGGATCTCTGACTCAGATTGGGGTGTGCAGGGGGGGTGGGGGCAGGAGCAGGGGGCAGGGGGGGTCCACTGCCACTCTGCGTGTGATTGGTGGAGGAGGGCAGGGGGTGTCTGCTGCCACTCTGCATGTTATCAGTGGGGTGAAAGGGGGAGGGGCCCGCAATCAGTCTGGGTGGTGGGGGGTGAGGGGATAAGGGGGTCAGTAATGTTGTGGGGGTGGGGCAATGTCTGTGGGGGCCGGGGGGGGGGAGGCATTATCCACCTCGGGAGGGATGTGGCAGGGGAGCGTTTCTGTATCTATTTTTTCTGCGCAGTTGGAGGCATCGATCAGAGCTACAGGATTTCAGGTGCATTAAGCCCCACCCGCAGGCTTCTGCAGTGCGATTCAGAATCGCTTTTATTTTCTCAGACAGAGTGCGTATGGTGGTCCCTGAGAATGGGTCCAAAAGTCGGATGTGAAACATTCCCAGTTTCAAGTCCGCCCAGCACTTAGAATGAAAATGGTAAAATAGGGCCCCATGTCTCTTCATCTAAGTCATTGATATACATACTAACTAGCCTTTGAAGGGGATGTAGAGAAAATTCACCAGAATGATACTGGAGGTAAAAGGGTTAAATTATGATCACAGTTTGCAGAGATTAATCTTGTATTCCCTTGAAAAAAAATCTAATTGATGGGTTTAAGATAATCCTTAAGTAATTGAGAGGAAGGATGGAGAGAAATTTGTTCCACTGGTGCGTGAGCCTCGGGCAAGGGGACTTCTGTCCAATTTTCACAGTGTCATACTGTCACAGTGTCTGGAGCCATTTAAAAATGCTGGTCAGGAGTTAATTCCAGGATTTCCACCTGTGCTCCCATTCTCCTTATGCAGAGCAGTGACTCTGCACTCTACATTCCAGACATTGCTGTCCCTATTGTGGGGCTAGGCATCTCCTCGCCCCCTGAAACCTTCGTGGAGTTGGATCAGCTTCTCCATGAATCCTAGTTCACAGTCACTCAGAGGAGTCATGAACCATAGTCTGGATTCAGGAACCTTTTAAAAGGTAAGGTCAAAAGTTCTTACCCATATTTCCCATGCCCTCTTCATGTCAAATTATGCCAAGCTATCTCACTCTACCCTCCCCCATGGACCCTCATATTCTCCATGCCAACTCATGCCTTCACCCACCCCCAGTGGCCCCTCATTCATTTTTGGCCTGCTCAGTTGAATGATTACTGACCAGTTGCTCTTACGTCAATAGTTAAGATGTGGAGATGCCGGTGTTAGACTGGGATGGGCACAGTAAGAAGTCTCACAACGCCAGGTTAAAGTCCAACAGGTTTATTTGGAATCATGAGCTTTCGGAGCGCTGCTCCTTCATCAGGTGAAAGCTCATGATCCCAAATAAACCTGTTGGACTTTAACCTGCTCAAGAGTTAAGAAGTATTTAGAGCGCATTTTGTCTTTTAGAGATCTTGCTCCATATTTAGATCAGTTACAATTTTCCTATCAACCTCATAAATTAGTGAATGACTTTATTCTGGCTTCGGTCCATCTGGTCCAAAAGCACATGGATAGATTAGGCAACTATGCTCACGATACCTTTGTTCATTTCTCTTCAGCTTTTAATACCTTGCAACCACTCAAGCTTGAAGAAAAATTGAAAAACCTTGATATTAATCCTACTCTCCTACTTTGGATCAGTAATTTCCTTCACAACAGGACCCAAGGGGATTTACTCGGAGCCCATGTTAACGAATACTCGATCTCCTGGGAGCTGTGTACCTTCACCTTTTCATCCTCTATGTGAATGATTGTCAATTAGAGTATGATGACATAATGATCATGAAGTTATGCTGATGATACGGTGCTTGGAGGTCTCATCAGGAATAATGAAGAAAACTATAGAATCTTGGTGGAGAAATTCATAAAATTATTCTGTCAAACTGAACAAAAACAAGATGAAAAAATTAGCTATAGACTTTACGGAAATGCCAGTTAATGATATTGTTCCATGAAGATTCATGATGTGGACACTGAAATGGTTCCAAACTAAAAGTATGCAGCTGTCAAAGTAGATGATAAGTTGCAGTGGAGGGAACAGTTTATAGATGTAGTGACCAAGGGACATACATGATTATACTAGCTCAGAAAATTAAAATCCTTTTGAGTAGATTCTATAATCTTGAAACTCTTCCATATGGCTGTAGTTTAGAGCGCTATGCTTTATGGATCCCTCGCCTGGTATTGTTGCCAAAGGAAAGCAGATTCTTTAAGGGTATAAAGGTTACTGAACCAGGGAGCAGGGTATCTGATGAGCAGAGGATTCTTGATGGAATCTGCTCTCAAAGAATTTTGATGCGAGTAAAGATTGTCAGGTGTCATGAAGTTACAGCTCTTTATTTTTTGAAAAATAATTTTGAAAAAGATCTTCAACTGAAAATCTGGAATTTGAAATGACACAGAACAAACTGCTTTAAAATGTGAGGCCACCTTCCAAGGTGAAGGTGCGAAAAGCAAACAAGACACCGGCCAATGAAGTGTAAAGAGAGAGAAGGACATTTCAGGCAAATAGACATTGGAACCCAACACTATTTAAGGAAAATATAAAAAATCTGAAGTACTGGATTTTAATCAACTGTAATCCAATTAAGACAATGGAAACTGTTAGCCAGCCAAAATATACAATCAACAGACACTCAAACCTCCAGTAGAGGCTAAAAAAGCTCCATCTCCTGTTAGTTACTACAATGTTGAAATGTGTCAAATGTTTCTGCGATGAAACATCAACATGTGATGATTTGTTCTACAACGATGACTACAGCAGTCATGATAATCAAATTCCCTTGGAATATCCAGCAAGAAGGGTTTAAGAGTTCAGTTTACCAAGCAGAAGCAGAGGAGTCTGGAGATTTGCTAATGGAACAGTGCAAAAATCTTCTCCCTCTCTCTCTGTGGGACAAGGACCTCATTTAAATACATTTGAATAAATGTGAAATCATCAATGGGCCTCCCTGCCACATGATCCACCTCATTAAATATTCAAACCTCACTGATATGACCTTCTCATCGGGGAGATTTACAGCAGCTTCAGAAGAACATGATTCAGTTGAGGAGATCCCGCTGGGGATGCCAAGGTATAGGTTGGCACTGCCCTGGCACAAGATGGCAATGATACTTGGTAATGCCAACATGGCTGTGCCAACCTGTTCTGGAGGTATTGCTGGGACGGGCCTTCTGGGGAGCCCCATGTTGGGGAAGGGAGGGTCCACACTTTATGTGGTGGGTGAGGGGAGGGTCAATGTCTTGTGAAAGGTTGGAGGCTGGAAAACTTACCAGTGAATTGGGGGGGGGGGGAGCTGACCAACTGAGCCTATGAGGGGGAGAGTGCCTGCGATACTGTCCCAGTAATGGGGGTAAGGGGAAGGGAGCCCCCAATACTTTGTGCGGTTGCAGTCAGGGGGAGCCCTGATACCTTTGTGATGGGGGGGAAAGTCGACCCGATGTTTGTAGGGGGGTTTTCTCTATGTCTGTGGTGGGCTGAGGGGGGAGTTTAACTTCAGTGCTGATCAGGGAACCCTTAAAAATGGCATCTCAATCTCTGTGGAGCCGGCCTTGCCAGCGCTATCAGGCCCCATCCTGCCAGACTGACGGTGTGAACCATACCCCCAGATTTTTTCTTTTCAGAGTGGTTGAAGATCTGTGCATCTGGAGAGATATACACCGGTTTTCAGTCAGAACCTGACATTCTGACAAATTATGGGAAAATTCCACACTATAGACCCGATCTTACTGGCTGCTCACATCCCGCTGCCACTGCAAGTGAGGATGGAGAATTTAGCACTCAGCCAAATCTCTGTTCACTGCAGCAGGATCTGGGAATCCTGCCAGTGTGTACGGCTGGAAGATTCCACCCTCTGCCTCTGTCTCGCTCTCTCCTGGAATATGAGCAGCAAACACTTCAAGAAATTAGCTTAAAGTTTTTAAAATTTATTTATTAGTATTGTGTATGGAATCAGTAGAGATAGGCGAGGTGATGAATGAATACTTTTCTTCAGTGTTCACCAAGGAGAGGGGCCATGTTTTTCAGGAAGAGAAGGTGTTACAGGCTAATAGGCTGGAGGAAATAGATGTTCGGAGGGAGGATGTATTGGCAGTTTTGAATAAACTGAAGGTCGATAAGTCCCCTGGGCCTGATGAAATGTATCCTAGGATTCTTTGGGAGGCGAGGGATGAGATTGCAGAGCCTCTGGCTTTGATCTTTGGGTCCTCGCTGTCCACGGGGATGGTGCCAGAGGACTGGAGAGTGGCAAATGTTGTTCCTCTGTTTAAGAAAGGGAATAGAAATGACCCTGGTAATTATAGACCGGTTAGTCTGACTTCGGTGGTTGGTAAATTGATGGAAAAGGTCCTTAGGGATGGGATTTACGACCATTTAGAAAGATGCGGATTAATCCGGGATAGTCAGCACGGATTTGTGAAGGGCAAATCGTGCCTCACAAATTTGATAGAATTTTTTGAGGAGGTAACTAGGTGTGTTGATGAAGGTAGGGCGGTTGATGTCATATACATGGATTTTAGTAAGGCGTTTGATAAGGTCCCCCATGGTCGGCTTATGATGAAAGTAAGGAGGTGTGGGATAGAGGGAAAGTTGGCCGATTGGATAGGTAACTGGCTGTCTGATCGAAGACAGAGGGTGGTGGTGGATGGAAAATTTTCGGACTGGAGGCAGGTTGCTAGTGGAGTGCCGCAGGGATCGGTGCTTGGTCCTCTGCTCTTTGTGATTTTTATTAATGACTTAGAGGAGGGGGCTGAAGGGTGGATCAGTAAATTTGCTGATGACACCAAGATTGGTGGAGTAGTGGATGAGGTGGAGGGGTGTTGTAGGCTGCAAAGAGACATAGATGGGATGCAAAGCTGGGCTGAAAAATGGCAAATGGAGTTTAACCCTGATAAATGTGAGGTGATTCATTTTGGTAGGACTAATTTAAATGTGGATTACAGGGTCAAAGGTAGGGTTCTGAAGACTGTGGAGGAACAGAGAGATCTTGGGGTCCATATCCACAGATCTCTAAAGGTTGCCACTCAAGTGGATAGAGCTGTGAAGAAGGCCTATAGTGTGTTAGCTTTTATTAACAGGGGGTTGGAGTTTAAGAGCCGTGGGGTTATGCTGCAACTGTACAGGACCTTGGTGAGACCGCATTTGGAATATTGCGTGCAGTTCTGGTCACCTCACTATAAGAAGGATGTGGAAGCGCTGGAAAGAGTGCAGAGGAGATTTACCAGGATGCTGCCTGGTTTGGAGTGTCGGTCTTATGAGGAAAGGTTGAGGGAGCTGGGGCTGTTCTCTCTGGAGCGGAGGAGATTGAGGGGAGACTTAATAGAGGTTTATAAAATGATGAAGGGGATAGATCGAGTGAACGTTCAAAGACTATTTCCTCGGGTGGATGGAGCTATTTCGAGGGGGCATAACTATAGGGTTCATGGTGGGAGATATAGGAAGGATATCAGAGGTAGGTTCTTCACGCAGAGAGTGGTTGGGGTGTGGAATGGACTGCCTGCAGTGATAGTGGAGTCAGACACTTTAGGAACATTTAAGCGGTTATTGGATAGGCACATGGAGCACACCAGGATGGTAGGGAGTGGGATAGCTTGATCTTGGTTTCAGATGAAGGTCGGCACAACATCGTGGGCCGAAGGGCCTGTTCTGTGCTGTACTGTTCTATGTTCTATCACAAGTCAGCTTATATTGACACTGCAATGAAGTCACTGTGAAAATCCCCTAGTCGCCACACTCCGGTGCCTCTTCGGGTACACTGAGGGAGAATTTAGCATGGCCAATTCACCTAACCAGCACGGCTTTCGGACTGTGGGAGGAAACAGGAGCATCCGGAGGAAACCCATGCAGACACTGGGGGAGTGTGCAGACTCCATACAGACAGTGACCCGAGGCTGGGAATTGAACCCGGGTCCCTGGCGCTGTGAGACATTAGTGCTAACCACTGTGCTACCATGCTGCCCGATTAGGATAGCAAAAATTAGCATACCAAAATCTACCAATAAACTGAGATCTTGAAAAATTGCAACATCTGCTGCATCTGACCACAGCCAGCGAGTGTAAAACAGCTGCAACATTCACCAATCTATCCCTCAAGGACAAGCAAAGGACTTAACAAAATGGCAGAGTGTTGGTTCCGGCGTGTAAAACATGTTTTCCGCCAACGATGCCAGCATTTTTTGGCTCGAGTGGGTGAGTGAGTGGGTGAGTAAGTGGAAGAGTGAGGGATGAGTGTGTGAATGAGTGAATAAGTGAGGGGTGAGTGTGTGGTTGAGTAAATAGATAAATGAATAGGTGTGTGAGTGGGTGAATAAGTGAATGAGTGAGGGGTGAGTGTGTGGTTGAATGAGTGGGTGAGTGAATGAATGGGTGAGTGAGTGAATGGCTGAGTGGGTGAGTGAGTGTGTGGTTGGTTGAGTGTGTGAGTAGGTGAGTGAATGTGTGTGTGGTTGAGTGAATGGGTGAGTGAGTAGGTGCGTAAGTGGGTGAGTGAGGGGTCAGTGAAAGAAAGAGCAAATTTATTGCCTACTGAACCCAAGGGAAAATATAATAAAAGGCATTGATTTTGACAAAGGGTCATCTGGACTCGAAACGTTAACTCTTTTCTCTTCTTACAGATGCTGCCAGACCTGCTGAGATTTTCCAGCATTTTCTCTTTTGGTTTCAGATTCCAGCATCTGCGGTAATTTGCTTTTATAATAAAGACCATGATGGACCCACACACACAGTTTTCAGAAGTAAGGAAAGCAAAAAGATAAAAGAGTTTGAGCCTACACTCTCCGTCTGTGGGAATGGCAGTGCGTGATCAAAATCCAGAGCGCGTGATTCTCGTTGGCGAATTTCTGAGTTTCGATTTTACCGGCCCCTCACTGGGGGAGTGTCGTGAACCTCCATGGGAACCACAGAAAGCTAATTTTAATACATTAGCATGTCACCAGTGAGCACTCTCTCTGAAACTTTCCCCCTCACCAGGTAGCCATTTACAACAGGTCACCAGGCGAACCTGGTGCCTTCACCTCCAAGGGAGATTTCATCCACTCACTCACTCACCACTCACTCACTCACTCACTCACTCACTCACTCACTCACTCACTCACTCACTCACTCACTCACTCACTCACTCACTCACTCACTCATCCACTCACTCACTCACTCACTCATCCACTCACTCACTCACTCACACACTCACTCACCCATCTACTCACCCACTCACTCACCCAATCACTCACCCATCTACTCACTCACCCACATACACTCTCTGTCTCACTCACTCACTCACTCACTCACTCACTCACTCACTCAATCACTCACCCATCTACTCACTCACCCACACCCACTTTCTATCTCACTCACTCACACACTCACTCATTCACACACTCACTCACTCACACACTCACTCACTCACACACTCACTCACTCACTCACTCACTCACTCACTCACTCACTCACTTACTCACTCACTCACTCACTCACTCACTCACACTATCTATCTCGCTCACTCACTCAATCACACAGTCATTGAATGATTCGAGACCTTTAAAAATGTTCCTGAACATGGCAGCTAATGCATGGAAAGGGATGTACCCTCTCTTTGACTGCCTTCTCTATGCTTGCCGCACTTGCCTGGGAGAGGCTGCATTCTGTTGCAGCTGAGATTTGAGGTCCCAGCTGAAAATACACAATATATTCAGGGAGCAGAAAACTTTGGAGACAGCAGCAATGTGTCCAGTGGAACTGGGTCATTGTCTCTGATAGGATTAGAAAAGAGCAGTCCTTACTGTCATGTGTTGAATTATCAAATAAACAAAAAAAACATGTTTATATAACTCTGAATTCAAATTGTTTTTATGGCGTGAATCTTTTTCTATCTGAATTATAATAAAATGACAGGTAATTACATTCGCATCTGTAAGCTTTCGTATCAGTGCATACATCATTGGGACCTCTTTAGGGGCAGGTGTGACCTGTTTAAAAAAGACGGGTGGCACTTGAATCCCAGGGGGACCAATATCCTGGCGGGAAGGTTGGCTAAGGCTACTGGAGAGACTTTAAACTAGAAAGGTTGGGGGGAGGGAATCGAAATGAGGGGACTGAGAGCGAGGAGGTTAGCTCGCAAATAGATAAGGAATGTAGACAGGGTAAGACGGAGGTTAGACGAGGGATGGAGAAGGGAAGTGCTCAGGCTGAAGGTCTGAGATGTGTCTATTTTAATGCCAGGAGTGTAGTGAATAAAGTGGATGAGCTTCGAGCGTGGATTGCTGCTTCGAATTGTGATGTGGTGGCCATTACGGAGACTTGGATGTCTCAGGGACAGGACTGGGTGCTTCAGGTGCCGGGTTTTAGATGTTTCAGGAAGGACAGGGAGGGAGGCAAGAGAGGGGGGGGAGTGGCACTGTTGATCAGGGATAGTGTCACGGCTGTAGAGAAGGTGGACGCCGTGGAGGGATTGACTACGGAGTCTCTGTGGGTGGAGGTTAGGAACAGGAAGGGGTCGGTAACTTTGCTGGGTGTTTTCTATAGGCCGCCCAATAGTAACAGAGATGTTGAGGAGCAGATGGGGAAACAGATCCAGGAGAGATGTAGGAATAACAGAGTTGTCGTGATGGGAGATTTTAATTTCCCAAACATAGATTGGAATATCCCTAGGGCTAGGGGTTTGGATGGAGAGGAGTTTGTTAGGTGTGTCCAGGAGAGTTTCCTGACACAGTATGTGGATAAGCCTACTAGAGGAGAGGCTGTACTTGATCTGGTGCTGGCTAACGAACCTGGACAGGTGGAGGATCTCTCGGTGGGTGAGCATCTTGGGGATAGCGATCATAATTCCATCTCCTTCACGATAGCATTGGAAAGAGATAGGATCAGGCAGGCTAGGAAAGTGTTTCTCTGGAGTAAAGGGAAATACAGTGTCATCAGGGAGGAAATTAGACGGGTAAATTGGAAGGAGGCATTCTTGGGGAAAAGTACCGAAGGAAAGTGGAGGATTTTCAAGGAATGTTTGTCTGGAGCTCTGCATGACAACGTTCCGATGAGACAGGGGGGTGTTGGTAGGGTACGGGAACCGTGGTGCACGAAGGTTGTGATGAACCTGGTGAATAAGAAAAGAGAGGCGTACAGAAGGTTCAGAGAGCTAGGAGGTGTTAAGGATTTAGAGGAGTATACGGGATGTAGGAAGGAGCTTAAGAAGGAAATTAGGAGAGCGAGAAGGGGTCATGAGAAGGCCTTGGCGGGTAAGATTAAGGAGAATCCCAAGGCTTTCTACAAATATGTCAAGAGTAAAAGGATGAGATGTGAAGGCATAGGACCCTTAAAAGGTGAAGGGGGAAAAGTTTGTGCGGAACCGTTAGAAATGGCGGAGCTGCTTAATGAATACTTTACCTCGGTATTCACGGTGGAAAGGGATCTGGGTGGTTGTACTGCTGGTTTGCGGTGGACAGAAAGGATCGAGCATGTGGACATAAAGAAAGAGGATGTGTTGGAACTATTGAATGGCATCAAGGTTGGTAAGTCGCCGGGACCGGATGGGATGTACCCCAGGTTACTGTGGGAGGCGAGGGAGGAGATTGCGGAGCCTTTGGCGATGATCTTTGCATCGTCGATGGAGACGGGAGAGGTTCCGGAGGATTGCAGATGTGGTCCCTATATTCAAGAAAGGGAACAGGGACAGCCCGGGAAATTACCGACCGGTGAGTCTAACCTCAGTGGTTGGTAAGTTGATGGAGAGGATCCTGAGAGACAGGATTTATGATCATCTAGAGAAGTTTAGTATGATCAAAAGTAGTCAGCACGGCTTTGTCAAGGGCAGGTCGTGCCTTACGAGCCTGGTTGAGTTCTTTGAAAATGTGACCAAACACATTGACGAAGGAAGAGCGGTGGATGTGGTCTATATGGACTTTAGCAAGGCGTTCGATAAGGTCCCCCATGCAAGACTTCTTGAGAAAGTGAGAGGGCATGGGATCCAAGGGGCTGTTGCCTTGTGGATCCAGAACTGGCTTGCCTGCAGAAGGCAGAGAGTGGCTGTGGAGGGGTCTTTCTCTGCATGGAGGTCAGTGACCAGTGGAGTGCCCCAGGGATCTGTTCTGGGACCCTTGCTGTTTGTCATTTTCATAAATGACCTGGATGAGGAAGTGGAGGGATGGGTTGGTAAGTTTGCTGACGACACCAAGGTAGGTGGTGTTGTGGATAGTTTGGAGGGATGTCAGAAGTTGCAGCGAGACATAGATAGAATGCAAGACTGGGCGGAGAAGTGGCAGATGGACTTCAACCCGGATAAGTGTGTGGTGATCCATTTTGGCAGATCCAATGGGATGAAGCAGCAGTATAATATGAAGGGTACCATTCTTAGCAGTGTAGAGGATCAGAAGGACCTTGGGGTCCGGGTCCATAGGACTCTTAAATCGGCCTCGCAGGTGGAGGATGCGGTCAAGAAGGCGTACGGCGTACTAGCCTTCATTAATCGAGGGATTGAGTTTAGGAGTCGGGAGATAATGCTGCAGCTTTATAGGACCCTGGTTAGACCCCACTTGGAGTACTGCGCGCAGTTCTGGTCACCTCATTACAGGAAAGATGTTGAAGCCATTGAAAGGGTGCAGAGGAGATTTACAAGGATGTTGCCTGGATTGGGGGGCATGCCTTATGAGGATAGGTTGAGGGAGCTTGGTCTCTTCTCCCTGGAGAGACGAAGGATGAGAGGTGACCTGATAGAGGTTTACAAGATGTTGAGAGGTCTGGATAGGGTAGACTCTCAGAGGCTATTTCCAAGGGCTGAAATGGTTGCTACGAGAGGACACAGGTTTAAGGTGCTGGGGGGTAGGTACAGAGGAGATGTCAGGGGTAAGTTTTTCACTCAGAGGGTGGTGGGTGAGTGGAATCGGCTGACGTCGGTGGTGGTGGAGGCAAGCTCGTTGGGGTCTTTTAAGAGACTTCTGGATGAGTACATGGGATTTAATGGGATTGAGGGCTATAGATAGGCCTAGAGGTAGGGATATGATCAGCGCAACTTGTGGGCCGAAGGGCCTGTTTGTGCTGTGGCTTTCTATGTTCTATCACCTTTGTCACACTTACCTCCTGGTGTCACACTGTTGCCACCACACAATTTTGAATGGCTCAAATTAAAACAGCCACAAACCAGAATTGATTTTGCAGCAAAGCAGAACTGGAACCAATTTCTCTGTGGGGCAATTTGCTTGTGCTATTGCGGAGGGTTTAACTGAACTCGGCAGGAGTACGGGAACCAGGAGGTAACACTAGAGAAGGATATCAAGGTGCAAAGAATATAGGGAGAGAGATAGCACTACAGTGAGAAATAGTAAGATATTAGGTTGGTTCAGTGAAAGAAGGAATGGAATAAAGTCTAAATTAGGGTTACAGTGCACGTACGTGACCGAGTGTGATAAATATGATTGATGGGTTGGAGACACAAATTGCCACCTGGAAATATGATGTTGTGGTTATAACAGAGACCTGGCTCAAAGAAGGGCAGGGCTGGGTATTAAATACAAGGTGTTCAGGAAAGATAGGAAAGTAAGGAAAGGAGGTTAGGTGGCAGTATTGATTAAGGAGAGCCTTGCGGTGCTGGAGAGAGAGGATGTCCCAGCGTGGTCAGGGACACAATCTATTTGGCTAAAGCTATGGAACAAAAAAGGTGCAATTACTTGCTAGGTGTATTTTTCAGGCCACCATCTATTGGGAAGGATATAGAAGAACAAATTTGCATGAATATTACCAAGAAGTGCAAGAATTTCCAGTAGTTATAATAGTGGACTTGTATAGGGGCAAGTGTTCCTAAGTGTGTTCAGGAAAAAATTCTGCAGCAGTATGTTTCCAGTCCAACAAGAAAGGAGCTTTTGGAATGCTGCTCCTTCACTCACCTGATGAGTGAGCAGTGCTCCAAAAGCTTGTGATTCCAAATAGACCTGTTGGAATTTAACCTGGTGTGGTGAGACTTCTTACTGTGCCCACCCCAGTCCAACGCCGGCATTTCCACATCATAGCAAGAAAGGAGGCACAGCTAGATATGGTTATTGAGATTGAGTCAAGTGTCAGTCGATGAACATTTAAGGACAGTGACCATTGTGTCATCAGGTTTAGATTGACTTTGGAAAAGGACAAGGAACTATCTAGAGTAAGAATAATTAACTGGGGAAAAGCCAACTTAATGGGGTAAGAGTGGTTCTGGCCCAGATAAATTGGAATCAAATATTAACAGACAAAACTGTAACTGAACAATGGGCTGTCTTTAAAGACGAAAAAGTTCAAGTACAGTCAAACTATATTCTGACAAAGGGAAGTGGTATGGCAAACAAATCCAGAGCTCCCTAGATGACAAAAAAGGTAGAGATTAAAATGAAGCTGGAAAAGGGTGCTTATTGCAGATCTCAGGTAGATAGTACAATTTTGAACCAGGCTGAATATAGAAATTCAGAGGGTAATTGATAAAGCAAATAAGAGAAGTAAAGACGAAGTATGACAAGAGACTGGCAGCTAACATAAAAGGGAATCCAAAAGTCATCTTTAGGCATATTAATAGTAGAAAAGTGATACGAGGAGGAGTGGGGCTAAATAGGGACCAAAAAAAGGATTTACACATGGAAGCAGTGGCATGGTTGAAGTATTAAATTAATACTTTATATCTGTGATTAGCAATAAAACAGATGCTACCCAGGTTATGGTGAAAGAAGAGGTATTTAAACAGTTGAAGCATTTAAATTTGATAAGCGGGAGGTATGTGTGTATGTATTCTGTGTTGTAACCATTCTGTGAATCAGTGTTACTCGCTACAATACAATCAGTGAGAAGACAGCGAGGAATTACAAATATGACTAAGCCTGAATCAGTCAATGAGTCTTCCAATAATTAAAAAAAGAAAAGGAAATCTAATTGAATTACTAAAAGTGTTTTCTTAAATGATCAAACATTCCCCAAGCAGAAAGTGCATGCTTTATGATGCCCAAGGACACCTCTTATGATCTGATGATCTTATCCTTGGCATATGCATGTGGTTTGTTGCAGGATTCCTCAGCTACTTTTCTTGTAACTAGAGAACTAGGTAGAAATTTCAAGATAGGAAGAGATCATTTGGTGAAACCAATTCACTTTTGGGTTTATGCTCCATACAAATTCTTAATGAGATCATTATCCATTGCAGCAAGGGACATAATTCTTCGCCCACCAGCCAACCATTTACTTGACATTTCTTCTTGAAGTGGTCACTGATGGCAAAGTTCCAGGGGATGAATGACGTTATTGCTATTTCAAGCAAATTCTAACATCTATGTGAAAGTTCTTCACCTGGCTTCACACAACAAGACAGTCAGTGGCAAAGAGGTCTTCCTGTTAAAGGAGCTCACAATACTATCCAAAGCATATCCAACAGATTTCTGGTTGACATTCTGTTGAGTTAACATCTGACTGCAAACATGAATGATAGAACTTCCCCTCACACATAGGAAAATGAGATTTAAGAATGTTCCTGACTGGTTTCAGATTAGGAACCTTTTGCGTGTAAAGCAAACGCGATAACCATTACATCACAGAACCGATTCTTGGTACACAGATCCCTGTGGCTGCTTGAAATTAACCAATTGCAGAAAAGTGGAGTGTGGTCACACTTTCACAGCCATGGGCAGAGGCATTTGGGCAGATGAGATTAAGTTTAAATTTATTTGTTGGTGTCACAAGTAGGCTTACATTACCACTGCAAGGAAGTTACTATGAAAATCCCCTAGTCGCCAAATTCCAGCACCTGTTCGGGTACACTGAAGGAGAATTTAGCATGGCCAATGCACCTAACCAGCACATCCTTCGGATGTAGGTCATCATGTAACAACAACGCTTCTTGTTTTTTTTGGCAGCACTTGCTGCCACAGATTTCATATAATCTGTGTGGACTTTAAATTCTTTGTGGAGTGGAGTAATATCTTGTGAGCTGTGGCTCATTCAAATATCCAATTTCCTCCCTCCTGTATCCTGGTCTTCCTTTATTAAATGTGCAAACAGAAGAAAGCCATCGGGCGACTCAGACAAAAATATTGCAGGTGGGGCTCACAGCCTCTTGGGCAAATCCATCTCTAACCAAGTGCAAGAAAGTAACACTTTAGAATTGCTTCTGTAATTCCAGCAATTTCCCTGATAAGTTTCTTTAGGCAGCAGACTACAAAGTAAATCACTCGTTTCAATAGGAATCCTTTTTTCATTTTGTTCCAAGTTTCTCATGGTGCATTGGTAAAGCAAGTCATCAGTTTTGCAAACGCCAAATGCTGGTCACCCTCATTTAAATAATCCTCCAGTAGCATTGTCACAAGCTGCTTATGTGGTGTGGTGAAAATCGAACCCAGTATTTTTAAATTGCCGAGCTGATAATTTGCATTTATCAACTCATGCATGGAAATGTATTCAGTGTCTTATGAAAGGAAGTCACTTAGAATATTCACTCAAATCTGATAAATAGATGTTTTAGTCTGAAATTAATAAATCAGTGTTCATGGGTGCATAATTAATAACATAACATAACTGCTTCCTGTTCTAGGAACCAGGAAAATGAAGAATCGTGGGGGTAAATCTCATTTTCATGTGACAGAACAGACTGGCCACCTCTTGTAAAGTCTGCTGAATTTTCATACCATTGATTTCAATATGAAAAGAAACATGCAGATGCTATTGCCAGTTACTGTCCAGGCCAGGAAAGGGAAAATTATCCTGCACTCACTTTAAATAAGGAACTGGTGTTTATCATGTCTATTTATTCGAGATATTTTATCAACTAGGAAATCTATTGAACAAAATACAGCTACTTTTGAAATGAGCTACAATCTCCAAAATGATGACTTAAAATATTGACTAAAGTGTACCAGAATAAATTACACCTTTGGATGATGCATTATTAAAAATCTAAAGGCTTTTTGGCATAATTTTGTACGCTGCATAATTTATCAATGAACTGGTTAAAAGCAACCATGTGTAACTAAGACATTGTGACATTTCCCCAGCCCTAGTATTATCAATCAAATGCAAAAACCAACAAAGCGATCAAACATGCTCCT
The DNA here is from genome assembly GCF_964213995.1 of Mustelus asterias. Classification (NCBI taxonomy): domain Eukaryota; kingdom Metazoa; phylum Chordata; class Chondrichthyes; order Carcharhiniformes; family Triakidae; genus Mustelus; species Mustelus asterias. The sequence continues at coordinate 70,137,074 of NC_135807.1, read as the reverse complement.
GCTTTAATGGGTATGCTGTTGATATTAATTGGGGCAAGTTGGGCAGCCTGGACTCGTTTATTGAAAAAAAATGCCATTGAATTTATTTAAATGGAAAACAGAAGTTTGTTACATTTTGTGTGCTATGAAATGGTCAATTTTGTTCATTTGCTGTAAGAGACATTCTGCATGAATTTGTCAATGTTAGTGCTTCTCTCGGATGTTACTCTGTGTTTAAAAAGTTATTTCAATGATTTGTGTTTTGCCTGCACTTTGTATAGCCAGTAACGAACCGACGGTAATAATAAAGCTTTTGCCGCAGCACAAAGACATTGTTTGAAATGTCTGATATATGTTGAATTGGAACAGTACACTGATCATAGCAATATTGAAATCATTGTCATGCACAGTTAGTGTTTAAAGATACTAATCCACATGTAAGATCTTGTTGCCCTATATCTCTGGAAGCAGTGAAAAGTACAATATATTAATGAGAGTATTTGGCAGCGAAACACAGATTCAAATAAATATGAAAATCCTCAGGGAACTCAAAGACTACCTTGCTATGTATCAATAACTATATTTGCTATTTCATGCGTAGCTTGTGATGGAAATATATGAACAAAAAAATGAAGGAGCAGAGTAATAAATATAGGGTAGAGTCTGAAAGAAACTATTTGCCTGGCAATAGCAAACAAAGGAAAACGTCAAAATATTTATGAGATTGCTTTCTATAGTTCTATAGAGAATATGGGTGGAATTTTCCCAAAAAATGACTAAGGGCAAGATTTTCTGGTCCTGTCTGGAACGGGTGGGATGGAAAATTCGACAGACCATTTAAAGGTCTGTTGACCTCAGGCGGGAATTTCCAGTCTTGGTTCGCACACAGCTGGAAAGTCCTGCCTCCGTGCCATTTTGGGTGAGAAAACAGGTGTGATTCCCACCAGCATGTCCAGCATGAATCAGATCGCAATTTTCCCACAGTTGGTCATTTTTTGGGAGAGGTTCTGAGAAGGGTGATATCTAAACACGCTGGCAAGTCTGGCTTCACAGAGATTGGGTGCCATTTTTAAAGGGCACCCTGATTTCAAAGTGAAATTGAAGACCCCCTTCCCATCCACTATGGATATTGGGAGCCACCCCTGTCCATTGTAGGCATGTTTCCTCACCCCACTTTCCAAAGTAAATTGCCAGCATTGGGGCCTTCCCAATGGGTCCCCCTTCATGACCCCCCTTCATTATCCCCTTCGTGCACTCCGTCATGCACCCTCTTCATGTCCCCCCTTCCTGACCCCTTTCACGATCCCTTCATGATCCCCTGCATGCCCTCCTATTTCATTATCCCCTTCTTGCACCACTTCATGCACCCCCTTCATGTGCCCCCTACCTGACCCTCTTCACGATCCTCTTCATGATCCCCTGCATGCTCCGCCCACTTCATGATCCTCTCCTTGTACCCCTCGGGCCCCACCCCTTCAGGCCCCATCCCCATCAGGTCCCATCCCACTTGACCTCACCCCTTTGGTGCCGCCCCAATACCTTGGCAGTGCCCAACTGGCACCCTGGCAATATCCGCCCGGTAGTGCCTACCTGGCATTGCCCAGTTATGTCCCTGAACACCAGGAGGTTTAAATGGCCTCCTGTACCCCAGAGTGGCTATCACACCAGGTCTCTGTTTGTGGAGGGATCCTCCTGGGTTCCCACTGCACCTGAGGATCAGAGAATCCTGGGAGCAGGAAGAACCCAGCCTCAAACAGAATAGCCATATTTAAATACATATTTAAATATGCTAATCTGGTTCCTGCCCTCACTGGGTGAGAATCATATTATATCCGGGTGTAGTAGCTGGGGGGATTGCAATGGGGTTTCATGCTGGCGTGGAACGCATCTGTGATTTTCCAAGCCCTCGCTCTCCCAATGCGATCTGTGCTGGGCGTGACCCAGCCGGGAAATAGTAATATAAATACACATAAATTTACATCTACTCACAACAATGGAAATACTCCCATTAACATTCAATAGTTAACAAATAAAAAATACACAAATCATGAGCCGAGCAACAAACTGAATCAAAGAAAAAAAAGCAACGACTTATCAAAATTATGTTGAAAATGGATCACTGTGCTCACTATGAATATAAAAAGATTTAGGGAAAAGAGATTGAAATAGATAGTGCCAGCAGAAGAGCTGGTACTGATTTGATGGATTAAATGGCATCCGTTCATGATGAGGGCCCCATTCCTGTCTGAACCCGGCACAAATCAATACTTGGTTGGCAATTGTGGGCAACAATTCAGGCAGCAGGAGGCCGACACAAAGGACCCCTGGAAGGGCCCTCAGCCCTCAGAAGTCTGTCAGGTATGAAGTACAATGAGTCACAAGGAGCTGGGAATGAAACACGACAAGGCAGATCCATAGCTGTTTGCAGCAGAGAAGGGGATCACTCATGCTGTAATGTCAGTAGGAAGTCTTGTGGCGCAGTGGGTAGTGTCCCTGCCTCTGAGCCAGAAGCTCTAGGTTTGAGTCCCACCCAGGACTCGATGACCAAGGAAGGTATGTTGATAACTTGGCCAAACAAAGTTGAATGTTAACCTGCAAGTCCTTCCCAACCTGCCAATGAGACTCCTGGTCAGCCATGTTTAATGTAGAGTGGCATCACTCAAGTAATGAGCCTCTGGCAACAGACAAGCGGCTTTTTCTGGGAATAACCAGCTATGGAAATAGATGAAAGTCTGCCCTAGTGAACCAGTAGGTGCGAGAAGAGAATTAGAATTTCATGATGCAAGTTCTGTGGACAGGATTTTGGCAAGCTGAGGTGTCAATCACTAAATGCTTTGGGAAGTACATAATGTCAGTCCAGTTTGAATCCTACGATAGCCAAACCTGAAATAGAAGCTATATAAAAATTCTGCACTTCCTCCTGAAGAACGGAGTAAAAAAATTGGGTTTCAAAATTAGATTTTGTAATTCCCTTAGTTTGAGCAATACGGACGGTGTTTTGATGTCAAAATAGCTTCCAAAACACTCACCCTCCCTTCCACTATGGCCCACATAGGGCATTAGCTCACACTTTGGGAGCATCTGCAGCAGATTCTCACATCAGTAAATGTGTAACACTGATTTGACACCAGGGCTGCTATTTTCAACCTTGCCAAAATTTTCCCTTAGCCTTGCACATCTGAACATATGTTGAGCAGCAGAAAGGTTTCCCCTCCACCAACCAACATATCACTACTCAGCACTTTTAAAAGGATAGAAACATAGGAACGTAGGAACATAGGAATTAGGAGCAGAAGGAGGCGAATTCAGCCCTTCGGCCCTGCTCCGCCATTCAATAAGGTCATGGCTCATCTCTACCTGGTCTCAAATCCACCTCCCCACCAATTCCCCATACTCCCCTTATCGCTGTTTTATTAAAAATATATCTATCTCAATCATCAATAAGTGGTTACTTTCGAGTGACATTGAGGGTGATTTTGAGCCTGCACTCTCCATCCACAGAAATGGCAATGCGTGCACAAAATCCGGAGGGTGCGACTCATGCTGGCGACTTTCTGAGTTCCGATCTTATCAGCCCCTCGCTAGTGGAATGGCCTGAATCACGCCGCGGGACCGCAGAATGCTCATTTTAAAACATTAGCACGTCATTCACGAGCACTCTCTCTGGATATTGAGCCCGCACAGAATTTTCAGCGGGCACTGACATGAAGTTACGCTGGTGCCATTTACAATAGTGTCTACAGTAGCGTGAACCTGGCACCTTCACCTCCAAGGTGGGTTTCGGAGGTGAGCGCTCAGGCAGACAGCACCCTCTACAGTGTTCACTGCTTAGGGGGCTGATGCACTATCAATAAGGCGAAAGACTACCGATATGCCAATATAAGTGTAGGCTTTTATTCACAACAGAATCAGGAGCAGATCCCAACAATTAACCGACCTGGACTGAACAAGGGGGAGGAGACAGCCACCTTTATACTAGGTGCTGAGGGGAGGAACCAAACTGGAAGGGGATGTGTCCAGGTATGACAAACACACACAACGGTGGTCCATATAGGACAAAGGCACAACTGAGGTCCACCACATTCACCCCTTCCTTTTAAAAAACAACACGGGGGTGAAGCGGAAACAATATCACAAGTCCAGACGAACCGGTGGCTTGATCCGTCGTCGCGATCGTCGTAGTGCAGGTCGCAGAGTCGTCCGAGCAGGGAGCGATGTCGGCCCAGGCTCCGTACAGTGAGCGTCGAGAGAAGGCGCTGGGTGGTGTGAAGCGGACCGATCCGTCGTCCCGTCCAGTCGTCGGGTACTGCGTGGCGACGGCTCCGGCGACTCAAGCGAGCTGTACACAGGGGCGAGAGGAATGGGCTGTGGCCCTGGTGGCGTGTGGGGAACGGTGGGAACCGGAGCTGGGGGGTGGGGGGCTGCAACAGGCTCTGGGCACACTACATTGGGGACAGGGACTGAGGGAGGAAGAGGCGTAGCAGTCTCCGAATGGACGACACCAGGGACCGTGGGGCGGAAGGACGTGGTGACCTCCGGGGCACCCGCGGGTGCCAAGTCACGGACAGAAACCGTGTCCTCCCGCCCATCAGGGTACGCTACATAAGCATATTGGGGATTAGCATGGAGCAGTTGGACCTTCTCGACCAAGGGATCTGCCTTATGGGTCCGGACATGCTTCCGAAGCAGGACGGGTCCCGGGGACATCAGCCAATCCGGGAGCGAAGTACCCGAGGAGGACTTCCTGGGAAATGAAAACATCCGCTCGTGAGGGGTCGTATTGGTCGCTGTGCACAAGAGTGACCTAATGGAATGTAATGCGTCCGGAAGGACGTCTTGCCAACGGCTGACTGGAAGGCCCCTAGACCGTAACGCTAATAGAACGGCCTTCCAGACGGTTGCGTTCTCCCGCTCTACTTGACCATTGCCCCTGGGGTTATAGCTAGTGGTACGGCTGGAGGCAACGCCTTTGGCGAGCAGGTACTGCCTCAGCTCATCACTCATGAAAGAGGACCCACGGTCGCTATGAATATAGGCTGGGAAGCCGAACAGGGTGAAGAGCTTGTTCAGGGTCCGAATCACTGTAGCCGTGGTCATGTCCGAGCAGGGGAAGGCAAAAGGGAAACGTGAGTATTCGTCAATGATATTCAGGAAATAAACATTGCGGTTAGAGGAGGGGAGGGGGCCTTTAAAATCAACGCTAAGGCGCTCGAACGCGCGAGTGGCCTTTACAAGGTGCGCCCTACCTGGCCGGTAGAACTGCGGTTTGCACTCAGCGCAGACCCTGCATTGCCTGGTAATCGTCCGGACTTCCTCAAGGGAGAAGGGCAGGTTACGGGACTTGACAAAATGGAAAAATCTGGTGACACCCGGGTGACAGAGGTCGTTATGGAGGGACTGTAGCTGGTCTAGTTGGGCACTGGCACATGATCCACGGGACAGGGCGTCTGGGGGCTCATTGAGCTTCCCAGGCCGGTACATGATGTCATATCTGTAGGTGGAGAGCTCAATCCTCCACCGCAAGATCTTGTCATTCTTAATCTTGCCCTTTTGCCTGGTGTTAAACAGGAAGGCAACTGACCGCTGGTCCGTAATTAAGGTGAATCGTTGGCCCACGAGATAATGGCGCCAGTGCCGGACGGCTTCCACGATGGCCTGGGCCTCCTTCTCGACCGAGGAGTGTCGAATCTCAGGGCCTTGTAAGGTCCGGGAAAAGAAGGCCACCGGACGGCCCCTCTGGTTAAGGGTGGCAGCTAGGGCAAAGTCAGACGCATCACTTTCCACTTGGAATGGGATGGATTCGTCCACAGCGTGCATCGCGGCCTTCGCGATGTCCGCTTTGATGTCATCGAAGGCCCGACAGGCCTCCTCCGCCAGGGGAAAAGAGGTCGATTTTAGGAGCGGACGGGCTTTATCTGCGTAACGGGGAACCCACTGGGCATAATAGGAGAAGAAGCCCAGGCATCTCCTCAGTGCTTTGAGGGTAGTAGGGAGGGGAAGCTGCATAAGGGGACGCATACGGGCTGGGTCGGGGCCAAGGACACCATTTTCTATCACGTACCCAAGGATGGCGAGGCGGCGTGTCCGGAAAACACACTTCGCCTCATTGTATGTGAGGTTCAGGAGAGTGGCCGTACGAAGGAATTTTTGTAGGTTGGCATCATGGTCCTGCAGGTCATGGCCGCAGATGGTGACGTTATCCAGATACGGGAAAGTGGCCCGTAGTCCGTGCTGGTCCACCATTTGATCCATGGCCCGTTGGAAGACTGAGACCCCATTGGTGACACCAAAGGGGACTCGGAGGAACTGGTAGAGGCGGCCATCCGCCTCAAAGGCAGTGTATGGGCGATCCTCCGAGCGGATAGGGAGCTGGTGGTAAGCCGATTTCAAATCGATCGTTGAAAAAACCCTATAGTGCGCGATGTGGTTGACTATGTCCGCGATACGGGGAAGAGGATATGCATCTAGTTGGGTATACCTGTTTATGGTCTGGCTGTAGTCAATCACCATGCGGTGTTTCTCCCCCGATTTAACTACGACCACTTGCGCCCTCCAGGGGCTGGTGCTGGCCTGGATAATCCCTTCCTGGAGCAAACGTTGTACCTCGGACCGAATGAAGGCCCGGTCATCCGCACTATAGCGCCTACTCTTGGTGGCTATAGGCCTACAATCCGGGGTGAGGTTATCAAATAACGGGGGGGGGGTGATCTTGAGGGTCGAGAGACTGCAGGTGGTGCGCGAGGGGCGCTGCCGTGACGGCGCCTTGCAGACGGAGAGCGGGGGATAAGGGCCATCGTACTGCAGGATGACGCTTCTATGATGGCTGAGGAAATCTAACCCCAGCAGTACAGCTGCGCAGAGTCGCGGCAGCACGAGGAGCCGAAAACGCTCGTAGACTGTGCCCTGTACCGTCAGCGTCACCAAGCAGCACCCGAGGACCTCCACTGAGTGAGAATTCGAGGCCATGGAGATGGTCTGGCTCCAGGGTCGCACGGGAAGGGCATATTGACGCACTGTGCGAGGGTGTATAAAACTTTCCGTGCTCCCACAGTCAAACAGGCAGTTTTCTGCATAACCATTTACCTTGATCTCCATTATGGACTTGGAGAGTTGATGTGGCTGCGACTGGTCCAGGCAAATCGATGCCACTGTTGAATTAAAGAAGAATCCATCTTCGTCGCCGTCTGATGACGTCACGGATGAAGCTTCCTGCTCAGCTTGCCTTGATGCCAGTCTCAAAGATGGCGACTCCCGCACTTCCGGTGACCGCATCAAAGATGGCGATTCCCGCACTTCCGGTGACCGCATCCAAGATGGCGATTCGCGCGCAGCCGCCGCCTGCATCAAAGATGGCCGCGCCCTCGGAGCACACATGGCTCCACGAGTCTTCAGAAGCGGCTTTGCTCTGCAGACTTTAACAAAGTGGCCTTGCTTACCGCATCCGGAGCAAATCGCGTCCTTTGCCGGGCAGTGACGCCGAGGGTGCTTAGGGAGGCCACAAAAGTAACATTTGGGCCCTGCTGGAGCAGCCGTCGCAGTGGAGCCGTCGGTGGAACGGGATCCAAGGTAAGACCCGAGATTATGGGAGGCTGCTTCTAACGTTTCAGCCATAGTGGCCGTTTTCCGGAGGTCTAGGTCATCTTGTTCCAGCAGACGCTGCTGGATGTATGTAGACTCAATGCCCGCAACGTAGGCGTCGCGGATCAGATCCTCCGTGTTCTGAGCTGCTGAAACAGCCTTACAGTCGCATGCTCGGGCGAGGACTCGCAGGGCGCGCAGAAATTGGGCGCACGATTCTCCTGGCTGCTGTTTGCGGGTAGTTAGGAGGTGTCTGGCGTAAACCACGTTAGGGCTCTTTCGGAACTGCCCTTTTAGGAGTTCGATAGCGTCCGCGTAAGTAGCAGCGTCCCGGAAGATTCCATAGACAGTTTCGCTTACCCGGGCGCGGAGCACGTGGAGTTTAGCAGCGTCGGTGTCGATGGCCGTAGCGGTGTCGACGAATGCTTCGAAGCAGTCCAACCAATGATCAAATTTATCAGAGGCTCCAACCTCTTGAGGGTCTAAAGCTAACTTGTCGGGTTTTAGAAACTGCTCCATACTAGTAACTGTTGTGAATAAAATTGATGCACTATCAATAAGGCGAAAGACTACCGATATGCCAATATAAGTGTAGGCTTTTATTCACAACAGAATCAGGAGCAGATCCCAACAATTAACCGACCTGGACTGAACAAGGGGGAGGAGACAGCCACCTTTATACTAGGTGCTGAGGGGAGGAACCAAACTGGAAGGGGATGTGTCCAGGTATGACAAACACACACAACGGTGGTCCATATAGGACAAAGGCACAACTGAGGTCCACCACAGGGGCGCTGGAGAGGACTCAGCAAACCGGATAAATTCAACTTGGGGACAGGGTTGGGTTCCCAGAATCCCCATTTTGGGAAGAGAACCGAGAGGGGTCACTTGCAGGCCTTATCTATCGACCCTTCATGTTGGGGTGCCCGTGGCTTTAAAGGGATTGTGAAGGCTGCTATGCAGGCAGTGCTTCCCATGTCCTCCTTCCTGGGTTCCTGTCCATATCGCAGCTGAGGGAGTGCCCTTCCTAAGTGGGGGCTGGCAAGAGAGTGGGAGGAACATAGGGCAACACAGTGGCATAGTGGTTAGCACCGCTGTCTCACAGTGTCAGGGGCCCGGGTTTGAGTTCAGCCTTGGGTGAATGTCTGTGTGGAGTTTACACATTCTCCCCGTGTCTGCGTGGGTTTCCTTGGGTACTTTGGTCTCCTCCCACAGTCCAAGGATGTGCAGGTTAGGTAGATTGGCTATACTAAATTGCCCCTTCATATCCCAAGATGTGTAGGTTAGGGGGATTAGTAGGGTAAATACATGGGGTTGCGGCGATAGGGTGGGTGTGAGCCTGGGTAAGATGCTCTGTCAGAGAGTTGGTACAGACTCAGTGGCTTTCTGCATTGTAGGGATCTGTGATTCTATGGGATCTATAATTCTCACACTCCACAGGGATGAGGAGCTGGGTGAGTGCGGTTGTACCTCCAAGCTTGGTGGTAAGAGCAGACAGGGTGGAGGCTCTGTGGGTGAACAAAGTGACATTATTGACAAACGTTCAGAAAAAAATGGTGATCTTCCTTCAACAGTTCCTACGTTCACTCATGCCCATTATGTGCCTATGGCTTCTTAATCTTCTTCACTCTCTCACTAGGATCCACAGTTGAGGTTGAGGTGGCTTGCTGATCTCCACTCCATTTCGCCATTTCGCCTGAGATGACATTGGCAGATGTTCCCTGGAGGGGTGTGGGAGGTGGGTGGTGGGGAGGTGGGGTGGAGGGGTGGGGGGGGGGTCGTGGGGGGGGGGGGGGGGGCGGGGAGCTTGGGACCTTGAGGGTCCAGGTCTGCTTTCGTAACAAAACATTTAATACTTTGAAATGTTAAATGTCATCATTTAATTTAATTATCACATTCAATGTGACGGATGCTTTCGTGCACTATGGATGTTTGACTGCTTCCCCCCTCAGTGTCAGGGGCTGGAGATGTGTCGCTCACAGGGAGGAGGGTGTCAGAAGGGCTAGAGATGTATATGGACACTGGCTGGAGGGCCCCGAGCTCCTGCCGATCCTCTTCTCTTCTGGTTCCCGGGAGCCCCTGTGTTCTTCCAAGGGATGGAGGGGCAGCTGGAGTGAGATCCAGAAGCCCTGTTGTCCTCTGGCACTGATACTCATGGATTCCCACCAGTGCCTGCACCATGTTGAAGCCCTGCACCAGGGTGCACACAGCTCATGTCATGGAGTGCGCCAAGGTATTCACTGCGACGCCACCCTCGCAGTGTTGGCCTTGGTGCGCTGCAGTGACAGCACCATCTCCTCGGATAGAAGGAGATGGGACTCCTTAAATTGGCCTTGCAGTCCGAGGAGGACTGCTGCCATCCCTTCCTGAGTTTTGCAACTCTGCCTTTGCAGCTGGTGGCTCAGTATGAGATTGAGCAACAGCGTTTCATCATTCGCATGTCTCTGTAGGACTTCCCCCACTGCCTGATCAGGTGGTAGGTCTTGAGTATTCAAAAGCATAAAGGCAGATGAGTTGGGTTGGGGTGATGGAAGTGTGCAAAGCAGCAGGTGTGTGCCTACACTATCTGCAGCTTGTAAATTCAAGGAGATTGTGGAATGGGACGGAAGTGGGATTTTGGAGGAGCATACCGCCATTGTCAATGGTTTGAGCCCATCACTCAGTCTTGGCCATATGGATGGTAACCAGCACGATTTCCTTCATGAAGGTGATAATCTGCAGTCATGCCTGCAACCTGCCATTTAGATGTTGCTGTCTGCGGTTATGGTCCACTTTGTCCAAAAGCGATAAAAGTGTGTCTGTAAATGTGGTGCTATGTATTTAGGTAATGTGCCAAGCAAAGATGAATAGCTGGCAGTGTGTGCAAGCTGTGAGGGGTGAGTACACGCTCGCAGCAGTGTGTGAGGAATGAGTCATGTTTATTCGAGAGATTGTTGGCATGTTAGTGAAGGGAGAGGTGGTGAAGGGATCAGCATGTGAGGCCGATTGTTCCTTTGTAAGGATGCATGTGAAGATGCACTCACTGATCTTGAATACTTGCGCGAGAGAACTAAACTTCTTGTGAACCTGCATGCAATAGGAGCATACTGCTGGCATTGACTGTGACAGCTCTCTGCTCTGACTGCCTTGTTAGTGTCTGCTTGCAGGGTCCCCGAGCCTCTTTAGAGAACAGGACCTCTCACTTCCTGTGAATATTCTACACCTTGGAGCATGCTGTCTGGCCTGTTGCATAATTTTTCAAGGATCTCCCTGCTTATTAACATCTCTTTCACCACTTCTAGTCCTTGCTGTAGCCAAGAAACAACTTATCATTAAGAGGTGCACCTGGCATTAAGAAGTACAGGTGAGCTCTAAGTGTTGCTTACCTTACAGGAACTTAACTGTCCTGCTGAGGAAGGTAACAGTTGTCAAGCACTAAGCGGCACACCATTTAAATGAGCCAGCAGCATAAGGTTTGCATGCTGCCTGCATTACTTTGAATGGGCACGGGTTAATCAGGCTTCACAATCCCTCCGCCTGTTTTCAGGGACTATCGAATTTTTTGCCCTTGATATCTTGACATTAAAAGAAGTGAGGCATGAACTAAGAACTGTAGACCAGTTAATGTAACGTTGGTAATGGAGAAATTGCTCTTCAGAACATTTTAATAGATGTTATTGATGTTGGTTTAAAAGGGCAGTCATGAGTGGTCAGCATATAAATTAGCAAACAAAGACTATACAGAGGTTAAAGTGTACCTGTATTTTCAGAACATATTTAAAATTCTATTTGTGAGAAGTTTAGTGAAGATTATGATTCATCAAATTAATAGTTAATGTGTTGGACCGAATAGATTCTTTCACTTTTAAAATCAAATTAACAATAAAGGAAGGAAAACATGATAAATAGAAATAACTATTTGCAGAAAATAAGTTGCAGAGTTCTCCTGTGCTTTTTCTAATGCTTAACCTATTCACAATTGATGTGGAGAAATATACTGCTTTGAAAATAGAATTTCCTGTTGATTCCCAGCTGTGTCGTCAGGTAGTTAGTATGAGAATAATAGATAGGATTCAAAGAGAATTGGCTAAATGAAATAAATGGGCTCAGGAATGGCAGATTGTAATGCAAAGGAAGGTGAAGTATATACTAGTGAAAGGGGCTTGTTAGCTTGGGTGGAATTGTGATGTACTTGATTATAACTGGAAGTGTGTTAAGGATCAAACTGGTCTTAGCTTATAGAGGAGAATAGGCTCCTAGTGAATTGGCAGCTGTTTTAGACCACACTTGCATGGAAAAGAAACTTGGCTGTGGTGTAAAATAGACTGCCCCTTCATTATGGCTCCATTGCCTGGGGAGCAAGCTCAGTATCCCTACACACTCAGCGCTAACTTAACTCCAATGCATGAATAGAGTACTTAGTCAATATTTCGCTTATTGTGGCAGCTCATGCCATGTTGATTACCTTCCTTAAAAAGAGTTGAACAAATATCTGTCGAAGAAGGGAATTGAAGATTCTAAGGGTGAGCATAGATGTTCAAATGGAGCATAATGGCTCATGTGCTGACAGGACCATGGAAATGTCATCCGTGGAATATAATGAGCCAGATTTGAATAATGTAAGTTGTCATGTGAGACTGATATCCTGGAGTTTTCCTAAATTATTTTAGAGAGTCAGGGAGATATTTCACAGAGCTTTATCTTGTCGGGTGTGTTATTCAAATCCCTCAAGAGGTTGAATACAATGGGCACAGTTCACAATGCAGCACGGTTTACAATTGTTCACGTCCTGTGAAAGGAATGGGTCTGATCTGCTGAAAGTCTTTTTTATTCCAAATTTTGTCTTACCAAGGAAAGTTTCAAATCAGAAAATAGAGAAATGAATTTGTTAATTTGAGTTACTTATATTTTCAAACATTGAATTGAACTGGAACTATAGAGTAGGCTATCTAAATGTAGTATAAGTCATAATTTATGTTTAACACCATTGTTAACCTTGGTATGGTCATCACTCTCTTGGCTCTGAATAATAAAAGTTCTGGGTTCAAGTCCAGCCTTGAGCTTCTAATCTAGGCTGACATTTCAGTCTAATAGTGACGGGGTACTACACTTTCTGACATGTTGCCTTTTGGATGAGATTGTCCTGTGCTTCATATGCCTATACTTAAACAAATCAGAGAAAAAAGTTCACAATCTGATTCCTACAACAAGGAGATTATGATCTTAATGTTCCTCTCTCATAATTCAAGCAATGTCAGGGAAGTTCTTGAAAACCTGACCAACGTGGATCCCTTAAAAACTGCCATGGAAAATATTGTAACCAGAATTTATCTCATGACCTTTGGTGGGATATTGTTGCAAATACATTAGCTGCTTTAGTTTGATTCTGTGGGCAGAATTGAATCCAGCCCATCGCAGCAGGAATCATGGCAGCTGCTCCCACTTCATCAAGGGCGAGGCTCCGCGTCAGTTTCCCGGAGGTGGCAAACCTCCCACTCCCACCACGATTAAGTTGGAGGGTGGATGTGGCTGCTGCAGGATTCCCGGCTGCCAATGGTGGGATGTCAATTAGACTTATTATTGAGCCAGTTGACACCCATTATCACTGTGTTCATCCTCAATTCAGTGCTGGCTGGCTCAGGGCTTAAATGGGTTTCACTAGGCTTTCCTACGCCTCCTGAAAGCTACCCAACACTATTGGAGATTGCGGGTTGGTTGAAGGCGGGGAGGTCCCTCAGTGCCAGGCGCTGTGTCTGATTGAGGGACTTGGCATTGGGAGGGGGAGGTGCTAAAAGCAGTCCCCCTTGCCCTTACCTCTGACCTCCCTGCTCTCCCCCCGACCCCATCCCACCAACAACCCCCACAGTGCGATCCCCATCCCACCCTCTCTCACCTTTGGCCTGGCGTTTCTTCAGCAAACCAGGACCTCTGTTGGGTGCATTGATGGTGGCAGCTGCCACTGTTCCTGGTGGTGCTGACGGCAAGGAGAAGCTTCCAGTGCCACCGTGGCACAGTGGTTAGCACTGCTGCCTCACAGTGCCAGGGACCTGGGTTCGATACCTGGCTTAGGTCACTGTGCGGAGTTTGCACGTTCTCCCAGTGTCTGTGTGAGTTTCCTCCGGGTGCACTGGTTTCCTCCCTCAGTCCAAAAATGTGCAGATTAGGTGGATTGGCCATGCTAAATTGCCCCTTAGTGTGAGGGGGATTAGAAGGGTAAATACCTGGGGTTACGGGCCTAGGGCCTGGGTGGGATTGTTGTTGGTGCAGGTTTGATGGGCCGAATGGCTACTTCTGCACAATATGGATTCTATGATTCTATGATTAGACAACAGCATTCGGCAGACTGGATTTCCATCAGCAGGGCCTTGACGGCTGGGTGAGGCTCGATTGTGGCCGCATAGAGCACTTAATACCATTGGCCTTTCCCCATTGAACTGACGGGGGTTCCCTGCCAGCTATCCAACTGTTGGCAAGACACCTGTCAGACTGATTGAATTCCATCCTACATTTTAGAAGTATTTAATTGGCAGTAAACCAGTTTATGTGACCTAAAGATATTAAAGATGTTATAAAAATACCACCTCTTCCTTTTGTCCAGCGAATAACAAAGATTTCTTCTCCACTAAAGAGTAAAAAGGATGCTAGAGTTAAAAGATTCATTTCAGATCCAGAATATGCAACACAAATAATAGGATACTCCGACAATAGGAATGCAGAAACCAACAAGCATTGGAGGTGCATAAGAGTTATGTGGATCCTTTTGGGAAGTTTCATGTTGAAGGTTTACCATTAGCATTTTGTTTTTATCAAATGGTTACTGAAAGTTGCATTTTATAAATAGCTTTTTTTTAATACAGTCTCAAACTTAATTTCACTTGGACTATTGTAAATGTGAAGGGTACTTTAATCCCCTAAACCTTTTGAATGACATTCGTACCATGATGAAAATCTCACTGTAAGGAATCACAATAATATTTAAAATGATGAGCAGGTACAGTGCCAAACGATAACTTTTCATAAAATCAGGTGAGTATTCTACTTTTTTTGCCACTTCAAATAATAGCAAGCAGAAATAAGAACGTTATCAATACTGACAATTTTTCAGAAAAATAATTAATTCCCTGCTTGTTTACTCCTGCAAGTGGCAGCATTATCACCTTATACCGACAACATCAATGAAATAAGGAGAGAAACAAAGGGCTTAATTATTTAAAATACATGGGGGGTTGGCAGGTAATTCTCCCAGCCCGTAGTGCTGCTTTAGCAGCAGAGCAGCCTGGGGGATATCAGTGGAGGCCACTTAGTAGGCTTCCCACTGTGCGCCATGGCGATTGGGGGGTGGGGGGGTTGGAGGGGCAGCGATGCAAGTTGCGGGGCTGGCCAGCAATTGATCGCATGCACAGTAGCCCGCTGAGCGCTATGTTATTGGCCTCTCCAGCGGGAATAGGGTCCCGCTCACTGATTTTCAATGTGAATCTCGCTCGGGCACTCTGCAGTGCTCAGAGTGTGAGAGATTCATTTTCAAAATTCAGCTACAAAAACCAGCGGGAATTATTCCAGTTTTGACCTGAATTCGGCACCTAGAATTTTTTTGGGAGAATCCTGGCCATGCTGTTTTGACATCAATGACTTAGCTACTTCTGGCGACTGCATGCACATCTGAATCAATTATTCCAAAAGGAAAGCAATTAATAAAAAAATAGATTAACAGTCTCCACTCCCTGCAATTAATATGATTAGTATACCATAGAATTTGTACACCCATAATGTCCAAAGAGTGTTACAGAAAGATATAGATACTAAGAGCTAGGGGGGCTGACAACAGACATTGTTAAAGTTGAAGGTTTTGAAAAGACTTTTGCAGCCAACATCTGAAATGTGTGAAAGTTATGTCAATGTCTGCATGACATCACTTTGTCATCATCTTGCTATGTTTAGGAGGTTCCTGTCTATTTTGAACGTTACCTGTTATAAATTTCAGGAGAAATTTAGCCAGTTTCACAAATGGGCAGAATCAGGCAGAACTGATCACCATCCAATGTTATGCTCCATAATACTTGATAAGATCCAATTACCCAGATGTATTATGTGTACCAATAGTCAGGATGACATCTAAACTGCAATTGGTTCCATTGCTAATTATCTGGTGTAACACTCTTATATTATCGCACCCACATTGAACAATGTTATGGGTGACCATCTGCTGAGATTTTAGAAGTATAAATAAATTTAATCTGGTATTAATTTTGTCTATTACACAGTGCAGGAGATAAATTGAATAAGATGGCTTGATATATCAAGTCTGAACTATTCTCACAAAGGGTCTAAGTTTAAGTTTATTTATTAGTGGTCACAAGTAGGCTTACATTAACACTGCAATGAAGTTACTGTGAAAATCCCCTAGTCTCCACACTCTGGCACCTGTCTGGGTACACTGAGAGAGAATTTTTAGCATGGCCAAAGCATCTAACCAGCACGTCTTTCGGGCAGTGGGAAGAAACCAGAGCACCTGGAGGAAACCCGCAGATACAGTGAGAATGTACAGACTCAGCACAGACAGTGACACAAGCTGGGAATCAAACCCAGGTCCCTGCGCTGTGAGGCAGCAGTGCTAACCACTGTGCCACAGTGCTGCCCCATCACAAGAAATATTAAGTTATCTTTTCACCCTGTAGAGCGTCCCTGACCTGTTCAGTGTTTCTAGCAATTTCTTATTTTGTCTCTGATTTCCAGCCTCTTCAGTTTTTTTTCTGCTGGGCTTAATTAGCATCCTTAAAAATGAATTGTAATTCTATCTGTTGAGAAATAGAATGACATAACTTGATTCTTTTAGGGAAAGTCAGAAGAAAATTCATGTTCCATGAACAAGGTACAACATGTGGAGATGCCGGCGTTGGACTGGGGTTGGCACAGTAAGAGGTCTCACAACACCAGCTTAAAGTCCAACAGGTTTATTTGGTAGCACAAGCTTTCGGAGTGCTGCCTCTTCATCTGGTGAAAAGAGGCATATGAGATGGGAGTCTGTGATCGAACATTTACAACTTTTATAGATGCACCATAGAAAGCATTCTTTCTGGTTGTATCACAGCTTGGTATGGCTCCTGCTCTGCCCAAGACTGCAAGGAACTACAAAAGGTCAGGAATGTAGCCCAATCTATCACGCAAACCAGCCTCCCATCCAATGACTCTGTCTACACTTCCCACTGCCTCAGCAAAGCAGCCAGCATAATTGAGGACCCCACGCACCCCAGACATTCTTCCACCTTCTTCCTTCGGGAAAAAGATACAAAAGTCTGTGGTCATGTACCAACCGACTCAAGAACAGCTTCTTCCCTGCTGCTGTCAGACTTTTGAATGGAGCTACCTTGCATTAAGTTAATCTTTCTCTACACCCTAGCTATGACTGTAACACTACATTCTGCACCCCCACTTTCCTTCTCTATGAATGGTATGTTTTGTCTGTATAGCGCGCAAGAAACAATACTTTTCACTGTATGTTAATACATGTGACAATAATAAATCAAATCAAATCAAATTTGTACATAGATCGAGGTTTGCTGACAGTTCCTTGTTCTGACTTTTTAATGTTCCTATTAGTGAGATTTACTTATAACCCAAACAGAAGCTGCAGATTTATTTGATTTGATTTGATTTATTATTGTCGCATGCATTAATATACTATGAGAACTATTGTTTCTTGCACGCTATACAGACAAAGCATACCGTTCATAGAGAAGGAAATGAGAGAATGTAGTGTTACAGTCATAGCTAGGGTCTAGAGAAAGATCAACTTAATGCGAGGTAGGTCCATTCAAAATTCTAATGGCAGCGGGGAAGAAGCTGTTCTTGAGTCAATTGGTACGTGACCTCAGACTTCTGTATCTTTTTTCCGACGGAAGAAGATGGAACAGAGCATGAGTGGGTGCGTGGAGTCCTTAATTATGCTGGCTGCTTTGCCGAGGCAGCAAGAAGTGTAGACAGAGTCAATAGATGGGAGGCTGGTTTGTGTGATGGATTGGGCTACATCCATGACCTTTTGTAGTTCCTTGCGGTCTTGGACAGAGTAGGAGCCATACCAAGCTGTGATACAACCAGAAAGAAGGCTTTCAATGGATCATCTGCAAAAGTTGGTGAGAGTCGTAGCTGGCATGCCAAATTTCCTACGTCTTCTGAGAAAGTAGAGGCGTTGGTGGGCTTTCTTAACTTTAGTGTCAGCATGGAGGACCAGGACAGGTTGTTGATGATCTAGACACCTAAAAACTTGAAGCTTTCGACCATTTCTACTTCGTCCCCATTGATGTAGGCAGAGGCATGTTCTCCTCTACGCTTCCTGAAGTCGATGACAATCTCTTTTGTTTTCTTGATATTGAGGGAGAGATTATTGTCATCACACCAGTTCACCAGATTCTCTATCTCATTCCTGTACTCTGTCTCATCATTGTTTGAGATCTGACCCACTACAGTGGTGTCAATTTAATTAATAAAATTGGTACCCCCCATTGTCTGGTCTCTGAAATGGATCCAGACACAAGGGGTTGTATATTTACCTTAAGCTCACTTAGATGCAAAGGCAAGATGATAGTATGACACTAGTCTGAACTGAGCAATGGTCACTCCCATCATCATGATGAAGACAAAAAGTAAGAAGTTTCACAACACCAGGTTAAAGTCCAACAGGTTTATTTGGAATCACGGGTTTTCGGAGCGCTGCTCCTTCATCAGGTGAGGAGCAGCGCTCCGAAAGCTTGTGATTCCAAATAAACCTGTTGGACTTTAACCTGGTGTGGTGAGACTTCTTACTGTGCCCACCCCAGTCCAATGCCTGCATCTCCACATCATGAAGACAAAAAGGAATGTTCTATTTCTAAGTCTTGTTCATCCTGGTGATGAAGTGGAAAGCTGATTCCGTTCACCTGAATGACCAGAGACAAGTGCAGGATCGAACACATTCCCCCAAGTACTGACTCTATCTTATACATCCAGAACAATTTTGCTGAGGTAGAAATGAATCAGCCCTGGCTCTTACTGCTTGCCTCTGGATGATTTGCTAGTGACTTTAAGTGATCAGTCTACAACAGCTGGATTTCAGTGCTCTCTATTAACACAACTTGCAGTATAAAAACTCACAAAAAATTTGTGGGCAAGTGGAAGTGTAATAAACATTGAGTGCTGTTTGTTGTCTGATGAGTATCCCTGTCAATTGCTATTATTCTTTACAGAGAAAACATCCATCCCCAAGAAGTGAAAAAATGACAGATTACAACAACCGCTGGTTTGGCTCCCAAATGTGTCAAGGTTCATGATGATTGAAATTCTAACTGTGCAGTATTAATAGCTAATGAGTCAATATGTTTTTGTGAAATGTTACTATTTTAACAAACGTTTATTTAAAATAAGCAGACTAATGCCTCCATTTAAATAGTGACAAAGGAATGTCATGCAAATATATTAATATGTTTGTTATTGGTATTATGTAGCACAACTTCAATGCATGAAATCTATAACAAATGTTTATGTACATTCCAGGTGTCAGAATAAATTGCTGAATTAACGACAATCTCTTTTATCCACTGGGTAGTGAAGTTTCTCCTGATTTCATTATTGGATTTATTAATCATTATCTTATTTATCCAAAAATGGAAACATTTAGTCTGTTGAATTTGTTCATAATTTTAATATTCTCTATTAGGTCATCCCTAAGCTTCTCTTTTCCATTTAGTTTTTCCTGATATCTCTGACTCCTCAATTCTCATGTCGTTCTTGAGATTCCTTTTAGGACATTCTCCAATTCCTTTATATCCTTTTTATAAGATGGAGGCCAGAACTGAGTGCAGTACTCCACCAGTGCTCTAACCAAAGTTTGATACATAATTTCTTTGCTTTTCAACTCTAACCCTGTTGAAATGAACCCCATTGTTGTGTTTGCAATTGTATGGCCCTTTTAATGTAAGACATAAGAAGTAGGAGCAGGAACAAATCATTCATCTCCTTGAACCTGCTCCACCTTTATGTACAGTTATGGGTGATTTCCTAACTCAATTCTATTTTCCTGCCCACTCACACCTCATATCCTTTGATTCCCCAAAAGATCAAAATCTGTCTTTTCCAACTTTGAATATATTCAATGATGGAGTATCCACAACCCTCTGGGGTAGAGAATTTCAAAGATTCACAACCCTTTGAAGAAAAAATGTATTCTCATCTCAATACTAAATGATCAGCCCCTTATCCTGAGACTGTGGCACTGTGTTCCAAACCATACAGCAAAGGGAAATGACTTCTCAGTGTCAGCCTTGTTGCACCTCTCCAGAGCCATGCATGTTTCAATGTGATCACTGCTTATTGCTCAGAGCTCTAGAGATTATAAGCCCAATGGATTCACTCTCACACCATAAGAAAGCCCTTTCATTCCAGGAACCAATTTACAGTACTGGCTCTAAAGCAAGCATATCATTCCGTGGATTATGGAGACCAAAACTGCGCACAAGACTCTCCAGATATGATCTCACCAGCACATTATACAATATGTATACGCCAAAGATATGCGCGTTAGGTGGATTGACCATGCTAAATTGTCCCTTAGTGTTAGGGGGACTGGCTGGAATAAATGCATGGGGTTGTGGGGATAGAGCCTGGGTGGGATTGTGGTTGGTGCAGACCCGATGGGCTGAATGGCCTCCTTCTGCACTGTAGGATTCCATTCTATGTGACGAAAAGTGAATGCTTACTTTTTTTATAAATTAGCAGTCAGAGGTCAGAGGTCAGAGCTTAGGGCCTTCTGCGCATGCACCAGCTGAGAAATGGCTGCAGATCTGGGCATTTTTTATGTTGTTCAGACCTTTCACCCATGTGCTAGCTGATAAATGGCTGCACACATGCAGTTGGTCTTTTTATGTTCTTTTGGCTGGGAACCAGCCCTGCCCACCTACACGGAAGAAGAAAAAAGAACCAACAGCATGAAATTGCAAGTCAGGTGACCTGAACCAGAGTGCCATTCCAGAGAAGGTGTCGCAGGGAACAGGACACGGGGAAGAGGACAGGGAGATGTCCTGGAAGAAAATCCTGGGCAGGAACAAAGGCAGGGATCAGAAAGAGGTCCCAGAAGTCAAGATAAAAGAAAGGGGCAGACAACAGGCACCAAGTTAAAGAATGAGCTGCAAGGGGCAGATACTTTGGGGCGGCACGGTAGCACAGTGGTTAGCACTGCTGTTTCACAGCGCCAGGGACCTGGTTCGATTCCTGGCTTCGATCGCTGTCTGTGTGGAGTTTACACGTTCTCTCCGTGCATGCGTCGGTTTCCTCCGGGTGCTCCAGTTTCCTCCCACATTCTGAAAGACGTGCTGGCTAGGTGCATTGGCCCAAACAGACGCCGGATTGTGGCGACTAGGAGAATTTCACAGTAACTTCATTGCAGTGTTAAAGTAAGCCTTACTTGTGACTAATCAATAAACTTTACTTTACTTTTACTTTACTTTACTTGAAGTGAAGAGAGCCTGAGGGAAACCCTGAAGATCCGAGGAGGCATCCAAAGGTTGGCGACTGTGTGTTATGGGCTGTGGGAGTAAAGGTATCACTTTGGAGCAATGGTGTTCTACTTGGCACAGCTGAGAATCTGAAATTGTGCTTGGAAAGTGAAGTTTGAGTATACTCGCAGATCCATTAGAATTTGATTTGATTTGATTGATTCCTGTCACGTGTATTAGCATACAGTGAGAAGTATTATTTCTTGCACACTATACAGACAAAGCATACTGTTTATAGAGAAGGAAACAAAAGAGTGCAGAATGTAGTGTTACAGTTGTAACTAGGTTGTAGAGAAAGATCAACTTAATGCAAGGTAGGTACATTCAGAAGTCTGATGGCAGCAGGGAAGAAGCTGTTCTTGAGTCGGTTGGTAGTTGATCTCAGACTTTTGTATCTTTTTCCTGACGGAAGAAGGTGGAAGAGAATATCCGGGGTGCATGGGGTCCTTGATTATGTTGGCTGCTTTGCTGAGGCAGCGGGAAGTGTAGACAGAGTCAATGGATGAGAGGCTGGTTTGCATGATGGATTGGGCTACATTCATGACCTTTTGTAGTTTCTTGCAGTCTTGGGCAGAGCAGGAATCATACCAAGCAGAAAGAATGCTTTCTATGATAGAACATAGAACATTACAGCGCAGAACAGGCCCTTCGGCCCACGATGTTGCACCGACCAGTTAAAAAAAAAAACTGTGACCCTCCAACCTAAACCAATTTATTTTCGTCCATGAACCTATCTACGGATCTCTTAAACGCCCCCAAACTAGGCGCATTTACTACTGATGCTGGCAGGGCATTCCAATCCCTCACCACCCTCTGGGTAAAGAACCTACCCCTGACATCGGTTCTATAACTACCCCCCCTCAATTTAAAGCCATGCCCCCTCGTGCTGGATTTCTCCATCAGAGGAAAAAGGCTATCACTATCCACCCTATCTAAACCTCTAATCATCTTATATGTTTCAATAAGATCCCCTCTTAGCCGCCGCCTTTCCAGCGAAAACAATCCCAAATCCCTCAGCCTCTCCTCATAGGATCTCCCCTCCATACCAGGCAACATCCTGGTAAACCTCCTCTGCACCCTCTCCAAAGCCTCCACATCCTTCCTGTAATGTGGGGACCAGAACTGCACACAGTACTCCAAGTGCGGCCGCACCAGAGTTGTGTACAGTTGCAACATAACGCTACGACTCCTAAATTCAATCCCCCTACCAATAAACGCCAAGACACCATATGCCTTCTTAACAACCTTATCTACTTGATTCCCAACTTTCAGGGATCTATGCACACATACACCTAGATCCCTCTGCTCCTCCACACTATTCAAAGTCCTCCCGTTAGCCCTATAAAAGTTGGTGAGAGTCGTAGCTGACATGACAAATTTCCATAGTCTTCTGAGAAAGTAGAGGCATTGGTGGGCTTTCTTAACTATAGTGTCGGCACGGGGGGACCAGGACAGAAATAAATCTCCGGTAAGATTGAAATCCTGGAGGTGGATCCTTATTGAAGCATTATGAATGGGAAAGTTCATTGAAGAGAATTCAAAGGCAATTTCTTCAAACGTGGAGAAATACAAAATTTCAGTGGTTACAAATTTCAGTGAAACTGGTTGGCTCACAATCTGACAAACATCTGGGTGGGTTGTTGAGAAATCTATGGAACCTGTTTTAATTACATCTGTCATTTACTTTGGAATGTAACGTGTCTGACCACAGTCTGCCTGTTAATTCACTTACCTTATAATATAAGATAGGTATAGTAAACTGTTTTATCTTTCTGAATTTGAATTTGAATTTAAAGATATAACTGGGTTTGAAGGAATAGTAAATTTTTGATTCATACTCTTGTGTTCATATTGAGAACTTTCCAACCTTTTTGTCTGGTGTAATATGGTTCATTTTTATTGTTTAATAAATATTTTATTCTTTGTGTTAAAAGCTCAGCAACAGACTTCTGTGAATTTACTCAGTAACTTTCCTCCACAGTTTCTAAAAAAAGTAAAAAGTTAGGATCTATCAAGCCAGGTTTTATTCTGGGATCTGATGTGTCTAATATTATCATCAGCTTGGATTGTAACAAATTGTAGAAAGACTTCTTGTTCTTGTACACAGTTCCCTTGCATAAAGACCAATATGATTTGCTTACCTGATTGCTTTATCTACATGCAATGTTTTGTATTCCTTGAACAATTACACCTAAGTTTCTGTAAACATTAACATTTACAAATCTCATGCCCTTTAAAAAATATTCTCTTTTTCTATTAGTGAGTAGTCTCAAACTTCCCCATTATATTCCATCTGCCATTTTGTTACCCACTCACTTAATCTGTCCATAACTCTTTGTGGCCTTTTTGTGACCTCCTCACAGCTTACATCATTACCTAATTTTGTATTGTCAGCAAACGTGGATACATTATTCTTGGTTTCTTTGTCTGAGTCATTATTGTAAATTGTAAAAGATTGAAGCCCAAGCACTGATCCTTGTGGCATTCCACTCATTATAAAATGCCAAATTAAAAATGTCTAAATTATCACTATCACTGGCTCCTGTCCATTAACCAATCTTCCATTCTCACTAATATGTTACCCAATTCCGTGAGCCCTTATCATTTATATTAGCTTCTAGATATTTCAAATACTTTTTGGAAATCCAAATATACTACATCCATTGGCTCCCCTTTATCTAACCTACTTTTTTCATCTTCAAAAGACTTTAATATATTTGTCAAACATGATTTTCTGTTTGCATAACAATGCTGATCCTGTCTGATCATATTATGATTTTCTAAATGCTTGATAAATGACTTCCATAACAAGACTCCAGCATTTTCATGACAATGGTTGTCAGGTTATTCAGCTCATAGTTCCCTGTTTTCTCTCTCCCTCCTTTTTTTGAATAGTTGATGTTACATTTTCTGTCAAGAAAATGAGGAATTATAATACTTTCTTGTGGTGACATCACTGTCATATTTCATATGTACTGTAAAACAGGTTGGTGGATGTGTGATTATTGTAATTGGATTAAGAGACACAGGCTGGAAATTTCTGCCATTCACACCAGCGGAATTTTACGATCTGGCCAAAGGCACACCTCCGCCACACGTTTCCCAATGGAGAGGGGTGCATTCAATGGGAAACCCCATTGACAATGGCGGGACTGGAAGTTCCCACCGCCAGCAAATGGTGAACCGCTGAGATACATGTGGCGGGTTGCACGGAAAATCTCACCCAGAATGACTGCAAGGGTCTAAAACAACTATCAGAAGAGATTTTGATATGTTAGTGAACCAAGAGGAACTTCAATAAGAATTTATACAAGGCAATAAAATAAATAATTTTGAAGTGGGTTGTTTGAGTTCAAAGGGGGTCATATACAAATTGTAAAAAAATGGAAGTAAGTGAGGCAAAGATAGGGTAAGTTTACTTTTTTTAATATAGGAAGTAAAGTAAAGAAAGAAATTGATCATTTCTGGCATAAGGGCATTTCTGAGAGTCTCAGTGAAGCAATAAAGGCTAGCAAGATCAAAGGGAAAGAACACATTTAAGAAAACACGGAAGCCTGTGTGAGCAGCTAGATGTTCAGATCTTCCAGTAGACAGCACAATAGCTGGTCAGGTTTCCTAGAAGACAGTGCGGACAAAGCCAGACATATAAATCTCAGGGTGTCCTTAAGAGCAAATGAGCACTGCATGGTATAATTATTAGAATTCTATCAATTTAAAAATCGAGAAAGATTGTTGTCAAGCAGAAAAGGGAAGGTTACTTCTGAATGTAGGTTAAGCTAAGATCTAAAGGACTGTTAACTGTGTGAAGCCATTTTTTGTATAATTGTGTAAAAAGTGTAATTTTAACATTTTTTCTTTCTTTTTAATAAACATTTACTTTAATATAATATAAAATCAGTAAATTGGTCAGTTGCCACATTTTCTGATTTCAGAACTCCTCCTTACAACATACAAATTGTAAAGATTGTTTTGGCAGCTGTTTCAAGTTTTCCTTTGTGAATTGGGCAGATCGGCATTTTAACGATCAGGTTGGCCTCAACAAAACTGGGGTTCCTCTGGGATGTTAAAAGAACTATTCCTTGGTTGGCCTGGATTTGGTGAGTTTAAAGACCATGCGAGTGAGGCAAATACTGAATCAGGAGTGGTATTATGAGATTTTAAAGTGGGAATCTGCAAAATGGCTTTGATAATTGCTAAGGCTTGCCTTGGAGTAGAAGACATAGCCTTGGGTGGTTTACAAAAAGTAACTAAAGCTAAATTAATAGAATTGGCAAACAAGTTACAATTAGGATTACCTGCAGCGTTAAGGAAATCAGACATATTTGAAGTAAGAGCACAGAATAGAATAGAATAGAAACCCTACAGTGCAGAAGGAGGCCATTCGGCCCATCGAGTCTGCACCGACCACAATCCCACCCAGGCCCTACCCCCACATATTTACCCGCTAATCCCTCTAACCTACACATCCCAGGACTCTAAGGGGCAATTTTTAATCTGGCCAATCAACCTAACCCACAGATCTTTGGACTGTGGGAGGAAACCAGAGCACCCGGAGGGAACCCACGCAGACACGAGGAGAATGTGCAAACTCCACACAGACAGTGACCCGAGCCGGGAATCGAACCCAGGACCCTGGAGCTGTGAAGCAGCAGTGCTAACCACTGTGCTACCGTGCCGCACAGCATTTAAAATTCGAAGGAATACCCAAGAGACCAAGTTCTCCAAGGGGTGAGTCATTGGAATGGGCTCAGGTCCAATAACAAATGTAACAATTAGAAATATAGAGAGATAGAGAAAGTCAAAGAATTGAACTGGAGGAAAAAGAGGGAGAATGGGCATGTTTAAGGGAACAGAAAGAAAGGCGAGAGAGAGAGAGAATGGAAATAGTGAAGTTAGTGAAGGAGGAAAGAGAAAAGGAGAGACAGAGAATTCCAGCTTAAAAAGCTGGCAGTTAAAGGAGAGGCACCAAAAGGACTTATTTCTAGAGCAGAACCCAGTGGGGAGATGTTTTAATTTGTACAAGCTCTTCCAAAGTTTGAGGAAAGAGATTTGGAAGCATTCTTTATCTAATTTGAGAAGATAGCTAAACAGATGGAATAGCCAAAAGAAATGTGGACATTGCTGTTACAGAGTAGGTTGGTAGGTAGAGTTAATGGGGTGTATGCATCGCTGTCAGAAGAAATTTCTGGGGAGTGGGGGTGGAGGTCCTCACCGGCGAGGATCATGTATGGTCCCCAGGAACAGGGACCAGAGGAGGGGTTAGATGCAGTGGAGAAGGCTATTCTGAATGCAGATGAGTTGGTTCCAGAAACATATAGGCAGAAATTTTGAAATGTAAGAAAACTGCCTGGACAAACTTATATCGAGTTTGAAAGAATCAAACAAAGTAATTTTGACCCGTCGATAAGGATATTAAAAATAGAGTTAACCTATGAAGCACTAAGAGAAGTATTGGAAAATTCACTTCCTTCAGCAGTAGGAACCCATGTGGAAGAACAAAGGTATTAAAACTGCTAGGCAGGCAGCAGGGATAGCAGATGATTATGAGCTGGTCCATAGATCAAAACCTTTCTTTCGACGTAGTTTTAAATCTGAGAAGATAGAAAATGGGAAGATGAGAGAAAGGTAGATAGTCAAGGAAGAGAAGGGACATCTGGAGATTCAAATGAGATTTCACCTCAGACTAGGAAGGAAGGTGCTGAAAGTGGAAGGGATGTAAGAAAGTTTAAAGGGATGATAGTACTGGCTTGTCATGCCGGTCAATCGGTGTGGTGAGCTGGTAATATCGGGAGAGAGGTGAAAAATCTGGTTTGCACCCGGATTCTCACCTCCCGTGATCTTACCAGCCCTGAGCTGCCTAGCTGGATTTAATATTCATGTGCTTATTTAAATGTTATTAGTGAGCCCAGGACACAATTATCCAGGCTCACTTGTCTTAATGGCCTCGCCAGTGGAGGTCCTCACCGGCGAGGATCATGTATGGTCCCCAGGAACAGGGACCAGATGTGATGGCCTAGTCAGTGGGACTGGAGGCTATTGAGGCCATCTGGGTGGTCAGAGGCAAGAATGGGCAGTGCCCCTTGGTTTATCTTGTCCTAAAATTTACAGCATATTTCTTATTCCTTACTACTGTAATAGGTTTCCCATGCAACCCCCAATATATTGACTTTAAGTGCCCAATCTTATTACAATGAAAAAGATTTAGGGGGTGATCTTACTGAAACATTCTAAGGGCCGAACGAGCGTGAAAACAAGAGAGTTTCAGATCCGCTTTTTCGGTGAGAGAAAAAAATTGAATCTTATGACATTTAGAAAAAAAAGAGGCAAAGTGTGAGTCTTGCCAGTAGGGGGAGTGAACGGAGTCTATTCACGCCAGGTAGCTGGCTGCTGACTGCTAGAGGGTGCTATTGCGCATGCACCCTGATCTCCCAGTACACTGTGTCAAGAGGAGATTGTCATTTTCATCCCCTCCCCCCACAGACATCACCTCCCCGTCCCCCGATCGCGGCCTCTGATCGTGGCAACACCCCAGCTGGTTCCCAGTATTGACTCACCCCATCCCGGCTGATCGCTGCCCTTGTTCACCCGGCCTCCAGTCAATTGCCGCCCCTGATTCCCCACCCCCGCAGCCAATTGCTGCCCCCATTCAACACCCTAGCCAATTGGCACTCCCATTCACCCCCTCCTCCTAGCTGATCAGCGCCCCGATTCCCCCATTCCTTATTCGATCCCCATCCCATTCACTCCCTCTGGTCAATCGCTGCCCCAGCAATCCCCATTGCAGAACGAAACACTCACATACTTCCTCCTTCAGGCCCCACCCACTTCAGGCCCAGTACCTCCCCTTAGGCCCCACCCCTCACTTTAGTCCCCACCGCTGGCCCTGCCTGGTGCCCAGTGGGCACTGCCAGGGTGCCAGGCTGGCAGTGCCAGGGTGTCCGGTGGCCAGTGCCATAGTGCCGGGCTGGAACTGCCAGAATCCCTCTCGCAGTCAGTTGGGTAGCTGGAATCATATTTTGCCTCTTTTTTTTCCAAGTGTCATTGGATTCGATTTTTTCTCTCGCTGAAAAAGCAGAGCTGAAACACTCTTGTTTTCACGCTTGTTCGGTCCTTATATGTATATCACTCCCTATATGTTTTTCATTGTAATGAGGTTGGGCACAATATACTGGGGGTTGTATATGAAACCTATTGCAGTCGTATGGACTAAGAAATATGCTGTAAATTTAGAGATTTTAGGACAAGATAAACCAAGTTTTTTCAAGTGGAAAAGAGAACCCAAGTGTTAGCTGAAGGTGTGAAAAGATGTTCACAGGCTGCTCCGTAAGACATGCTGGTTAGGTGCATTGGCCATGCTAAATTCAAACGAATAATGAAAGTTAGGTGGCAGAATTGTTTGAAGGTTTCATCGGTGAGAGAAAATCTTTTAATGTGTACAAGGTGGAAATTACAAAGATATCAACATTTTAAGGGATACAAGGGCTAGTATCCCTTAAAATTATGGCATAGTGATATTTGCTGACCAGGGGAGATATTGCAGGAAAAAGTATTAGTAAATGGGATTCATAGGGAAACAATAAATTTTATAAGGTAAATTTGAAAAGCAAATTGAAAACGGGTGAGGTGATTATAGGAGCAGTGCCTATTTCATAGGTTCAAACTATCCAAAGAAATGTTATAGCTCGGTCACAGATTTTGGTGATGCCTACTGGTTGTTGAACAGCTGTGGAAATGCAATCAACAGAAGTGTTGCAGGAACAAAATCCTGTTTTGTTTTCAGACTGGGTGGTAACATGATCACAACTCATGAGTTGAGACAGGAGGAGGAGTCTAGAAGACAGGGCAAAGAGACAAGTGCAATTAGCTGAGACTAACTTTCATGGCTGAGTTGAACCCAACTCTCCACATTCATGATGAAGGGGCAGCACTCCGAAAGCTCATGATACTGGTGTTGTGAGACTTCTTACTGTGCCCATCCCTGTCCAATGCTGGCATCTCCACATCATAACTTTCATAAGATTGCTCAGGAAAGGAGACTGGAGAATGAAGTTCATATGTTTAATTGAGTGAATCTGGTAAAGTTACAGCACAAAGATCCAAAATAAAGCAGTTATATCAGACAGCTTACTCAGAAACAGAGGCAAAGTGTATTACAGAATGTTATTATCTTAAGGATAAAGTATTAATGAGGAAGTGGAGTCCTTCTCACATTCCGGCAAATGAGAAGTGGACAGAAATACATTAGGCAGTAATACCCACGATGCCAATTCTGTAGCAGGATCATTTAGGTCTGAAACATTTAGACTTACTGAGTTTATCCAGCATTTTCTGTCTGTATTTCAGATTTCCAGCATCTACAGTATTCTGCTTTTATTATAGGTAGTAATACTATCTGGATACAGATTGGGTATTTTCTGAGTAGCTCATGAAGTTCCAGTAGGTGGGTATTTAGAAATAAAGAAAACCCAGGCTAAAATACAAAAACATTTTTATTGGCCTGTGCTGCATAAAGATGTAGTCAAGTTCTGTCTAATACATCACACATGTCAGAAGGTTGGAAAACTTCAAGCAGGAATTAAACCTGCATCTTTAATTCCTGTTCCAGCATTTGGAATTTGGGAGCTTGGCATTTACCATCAGCCGTACATTAACATTTGCTAACTTCCTGTCTGCTAGGACTGCTCTCAGGGAATTTTGGTAAATCATTTCACCTCCCTGCTTTAGAACCCATGGATATAGACCATCAGATCCTGGGGAATTGTCAGCTTTTAGTCCCCTTAAATAGGTCTACTTCATTTTCTGTGCGAATATTAATCATTTCAAATTGCTCAATCTTAAAAGCCTCTTAGCTTTTCTCTACCTCTAGTTTGTAATTTGTGTCTTATACTATGAAGACAGACACAAAATATTTGTTCAATGGCTCTGCCATTTCCACATTTCCCAGGATAATTTCTCCCGTCTCAGTTCTAAGGATCCAATGTTTACTTTAGCTACCCTTCCTATTTTTATATATTTATAAAGGATCTTAAAATCTTGTTACTTTTTAATGTCTGTGGCTAGTTTATTTTCAAATTCTATCATTTTCCCTTAACTTTCTCACTTAAATTCTTTGCAGTGTAATAAACGTTATTTGAAAATCTTCACTTCCCTAGTAAGCCAATGATGCAACTTTCTCGCTGGGCTTTTGTTTATTTTAGTACAGCATGGGCGTGATCTTATCGACCATTCACGCCACGCTCCTGCAGTGGCGAGGTCAGAGAATTTGGCACCAGCCAAATCACCATTCATTGCAGCGGGATGGGAAAATCCCACCAACGTGAACGGCCGTAACATTCCGGCCCATGATCCCAGATTGGGGTTGGAGCAGCCAACATCAGAATCCTTACTCCCTTTGATAAGCCTGCCATCACACTGGTTGGGGAGGGTGTGGGGCGTTTATTGGGCAGTGTACACCCAAGTGAATATCCTGTACCAGCTCATGCCGCAGACAGTGATGGTGTGAGTGCTTTGTTCTCGTTTCAAGTCCTCTGTATTGCACTAATTTTCTCTTCTCTCATTCATAGATACATCTGGAAAGCCTTCAGAGACCCGTAAGCCCACCACTCAGCCCCAGATCCGGAGGCACCTTAGATGAGGAAATTGAAAAAAACCAACCTTGTAGAGCAGTCAGAGCACTCACTCACAGCCTCCATTAGCACACACCTTGTGAGGACCAAAGTTCTAGGGCAAACTCAGGGTCACAACCTTGTGAACACAGCACACAATCCCATCCACAGTCGGTGGAGACAGGGACAACAGAAGTCGCCAGCACTTGGAGGACTGCTGGAGTCCACAAGTCGACTAGGTCCGAGTCAGATGATGAGCCTCAGGACTCAGTCCTAAATCAATTGCTGGAGCTGCGCCGACGATCACGGGAACATCAGGGAGGGATATCAGCTGCTTTGCTCAGATTGCAATGGATATTGGAGAAGTCCATCCACATTCAGTCCGAGGTAAAGGTGTTGGCATGCCAACATGCTGAGGCCAACACTGGGAGGCTGGCGGCTGCCATGGAGACATCAGTCCTGCATCGCTGCAGGAGGCTTCATTGCTATAGCCCTTGGTGGCATCATGAGAGGGGGGCAGGGCAGTTCGATCATACTCCAGCTGCCCCTTCTCAAGGAGTCAGCCACTGGCCCTTGGGCACCCATAGGGAAGAGGAGCAGCAGCTGGATGGCACTGGGATATCCGACCAGGTGACTCTGGCAATATCCATCCAATCTCAATCAGCTGCACAGGCTGAGGAGGTTCACCTGCCCCAGAGCAGAACACCCAAAGCAGGCCAGTGCCCTACATCTCTCAGCCCTCCAGGGGGAAACCTGCCGAAGTCATCACAGATAGCACTGTGTAGCAGTAAGCAGCTTTCCTCCATCTCTGCTGCAGATGTTGGGAAGCACCAAGATGTAGGGGTGGAAAAGCTAAGAAGTATGAGGAGCACTATGGTGGAACAGGTGTTAATCACATGCTTGTAATGTTACCAATGTACAAGATTACAACACATTTCACAACTACTTTTGCCTCCTTTGTGTCACCCCCTCTGATGAACTGCATCGCTAGCACCACGATCCCTCCCCCCAGTTATTGTAGATGTCACTCTCTGACGCCTCTCATCTTTGTGATCTGTTTCCAACGCACAACAGTGCGTGCCCATTCTCACATCATTCCTGACATCAGTGATGCATTATCCTTCATGTAATGTTTCCCGTGGGAGAACCTGGTTCACGTGCTTCGCAGGATCACGCATTGTTAATTCTTGCCTGAGTAAGATTGAGGCTGATGTGTACTCCCAGCTCGTCGGCTTTCAGGAAAGTTCAAGGTCCAGTATAGGAGGAGAGATGTTGAAACAGATGAAGAAGCCCATGTATACTGGAACACCACGTACTCTGTAATGCAGCAGGGTATACGAGCTATATCTCCCTTCTCAGAGCTTAGATACGCTCTGTGTGCCAATCAAGTTTTTTAAAAATACTTTTCCAATTCAATCAAATCAAATCCAATTCAGAGTCTCAACAAGTTGAGACATTTCAGATCCAGGCTGACAAGACAGGGCGAGCAACCAAAATCACCCTGTCCTGGGCCTGATCTACATGAGCCAAGCTGATTGGAGAAGGGGGAGGTTCCTCCTCCAAGACTTGAGCTCATTTGCATCTTAGCCAAAAGGCCGAGATGCCGCTTTTAAAAGTTGCTTCATATGAAACATATGAAGCTTCAGTGTAACCTAATGACCTCAACCAAGTGCAGCATCCTATCCATACTACACTTGATCTTAGCCAAAAGGCCGAGAAGCTGTGTGCCAATCAAGTTTCCGAATGCACATGTGGCAGGCTCACCAATAATTGTGAGGACGTTGCCACCTCAGTGTGCCCAGGCTATACCCTCGCATCCACTTTATGGTCATGCTGCAAATACCTACTGTGAGAGTTTGTTAGCTTCCAGTTGTCCATCCAGTGACACAAGGCTCAATTCATAATGTATAGATGCAATGCTGTGTGTAGCCTGACCTCAACACTTGCTGAGGTCAGTGATGGCGATTGCAAGTGGTGAGATATTGTGCTCAATGAAGCTTTAGAGCAAGCTCTGGAGGCACACATGGTGGATTAAATATCTGTTGGCGGAAGCCATTGGGTAGGAATGAGGATGTTGTGAGTATGATGTGTGCTCTTTATTATCAAGCGAAGACAACCTTGAGGGCTTCATGCTATCCAGGCCTCTTGCAGATCACCTGGGATCCCTGCCATGATGGGGGGGACTGCCTTTGCTTAAGAGAAGGTATTGTAATGTGTAGCAGGTAACTTTTATAAACTCGACATCATCAGGTGGTTCACTTCCATGGAAAGTTGAGGGTGGATGCAGGACAGCATCCCTAACTGTGAGCAATGGATGTCAATGTGATTCAGAACAAGGAAACATAGTAGGATCAGACATGTCTAAATGGATCTCTGGAAATTTGCATTCCATCCTTGGCAGCCTTGGCCTGAGTGCTGCCACTCAGTGAGATCCTCAATGTTGCACAATTGCTGCTGTTGGATTTCCTGGAGGAGTTTGGTGACATTGGAGGCATGAAGTGACAAGCCCAGTGAGGATAGTAGAGCAGTTGCTGCTTCTTGGAGGCTGCGATAGCAACCAGGATGCATGAGAGATGCTGGAAAAGGCAGCACCTTCAGATGTCTGTCTCTGGGACAACCTATCCAGTTAGCACCCCATTTCAGGAAGGAGAAAATCTCCATTACAAAGGAGGAAGTGTTAGGTTTGTTAGAGAATATAAAGACTGACAAATCCCCAGGGCCTGATGGAATCTATCCAAGGCTGCTCAGGGAGACGAGAGGTGAAATCGTTGGGCCTCTGACGCAAATCTTTTTCTCGTCACTGGACACAGGTGAGGTCCCAGAGGATTGGAGGATAGCCAATGTGGTCCCGTTATTTAAGAAGGGTAGGAAGGATAACCCGGGTAATTATAGGCCGGTGAGCTTGACGTCCGTGGTGGGGAAGTTGTTGGAGAAGATTCTTAAAGATAGGATGTATGCGCATTTAGAAAGGAATAAACTCATTAACGATAGTCAACATGGTTTTGTGAGAGGGAGGTCATGCCTCACTAACCTGGTGGTGTTTTTTGAAGAAGTGACCAAAATGGTTGACGAAGGAAGGGCCGTGGATGTTGTCTATATGGACTTTAGTAAAGCGTTTGACAAAGTCCCTCATGGTAGGCTAGTGAAAAAGGTTGGATCCCATGGGATAAAGGGGGAGGTGGCTAGATGGGTGGAGAACTGGCTTGGTCATAGAAGACAGAGGGTGGTAGTGGAAGGGTCTTTTTCCGGCTGGAGGCCTGTGACTAGTGGTTTACCGCACGGCTCTGTATTGGGACCTCTGCTGTTTGTGATTTATATAAATGATCTGGAAGAAGGAGTAACTGGGGTGATCAGTAAGTTTGCGGATGACACAAAACTGGCAGGACTTGCAGATAGTGAGGAACATTGTCAGAGGCTACAGAAGGATATAGATAGGCTGGAAATTTGGGCAAGGAAATGGCAGATGGAGTTCAATCCTGATAAATGCGAAGTGATGCATTTTGGTGGGAATAATGTAGGGAGGAGCTACACGATAAATGGAAGAACCATAAAGGGTGTAGAGACGCAGAGGGACCTGGGTGTGCAAGTCCACAGATCTTTGAAGGTGACGTCCCAGGTGGAGATGCTTGCCTTTATAGGACGGGGCATAGAGTATAAGAGTTGGGGTCTGATGTTGCAGATGTATGGAACGTTGGTTCGGCCGCATTTGGAATACTGCGTCCAGTTCTGGTCGTCACACTACCAGAAGGACGTGGAGGCTTTGGAGAGAGTACAGAGGAGGTTTACCAGGATGTTGCCTGGTATGGAGGGGCTTAGTTATGAGGAGAGATTGGGGAAACTGGGGTTGTTCTCCTTGGAAAGACGGAGGATGAGGGGAGACTTAATAGAGGTGTATAAAATTATGAAAGGCATAGATAGGGTGAACGGTGGGAAGCTTTTCCCCGGGTCGGTGGTGACGTTCACGAGGGGTCATAGGTTCAAGGTGAAGGGAGGGAGGTTTAACACAGATATCAGAAGGACATATTTCACACAGAGGGTCGTGGGGGCCTGGAATGTGTTGCCGGGCAAGGTGGTGGAGGCGGACACACTGGGAACGTTTAAGACTTATCTAGACAGCTATATGAACGGGGTGGGAATGGAGGGATACAAAAGAGTGGTCTAGTTTGGACCAGGGAGCGGCGCGGGCTAATTGTTCCTTGTTTCTCGTTTCAAGGCTTCATTCTATGATCATCTTGCTGGTGCCAGTACAGAGCGAGACTGCGGATAGTTGGGAACCTGTCTCGGGGGCAGGGAATTCAGATGGTGTTCGTGGAAGTGGAAATGACTAGGGTTGGGAAGCATTTTCCGATCAGGGCCATTGTGATCTCCTGGACTCGTTTCGATCGCCTCAGGGGGTCGGAGAGGAATTTCCCAGATTTTTTTTCCCCATATTGGCCCTGGGGTTTTTCACTCTGGGTTTTCGCCTCTCCCTGGAGATCACATGGTCTGGAATGGGGGCGGTGGGGGTGAGTTAATAGGTTGTAATGAACAAAGCATCGTAGCTGTGAGGGACAGCTCGGTGGATAGGATATTGGTATGTAGATAGGCTGGAAAATTGGGCGGGGATCCTGGATTCAGGATTCAATCCTGGACCGGGGAGCGGCGCGGGCTTGGAGGGCCGAAGGGCCTGTTCCTGTGCTGTATTGTTCTTTGTTCTTTGATATCTTCTTCTGAGGTTTCACCAATCCTCAATGTGAAGCTCAGGTGTAAACACTCACAATCAGGGAGAAGTGGATGGATGAAAAGTGAGGACAGCCACAATGTTGTTCTTGTGGGCTCAGGATGGAGGGCACTGGTCCAAGAATAGAATCAGTACTGCTTATCCTCCTCCTGGAATCTGGTGGCAACGAGGGCTCACATGCATGCTTGTCTTATCTGGCCTGTACTATGGCCTCTTCCCCTGAGGCCTTGGCTTCCTCCACTTCACCGCACCACCCCCCCCCCCTCCTTTCAAAGCAGCACTTCGATTTTAGCACCTGTCAGCTCCTTCCCCCCTTTGAGCACCAGGTTATGAAGCATGCAGCAAGCCACGATGATCTGTGAGACCCTCAGGGGACTGTACTGCAGTGACCTGCCACATCTGTCGGAATTGCATTTTTATAATACCTATGGTGTGCTCCACCATTATTTGAGCAGCGGCATGAGCATCATTGTACCTTCTCTCCAAAATGGTTTGTGGCTGCCAGGCAGGTGTCAATAACCGTGCGGGTAACCCTTGTCCCAGATGAGCCAAACCTGGATGCTGTGTTGTCCTTTGAAGATATCTGGGATTTACGTTCTGTTTAAGACATAGAAATCATGGACACTTCTGGGAAATCTGCAGGATTTGTTTGTTGTGGTCACACACCAGCTACACATTTAACAAGTGGAGGTCTTTCCTGTGGATGTATTGGAGTGCTCACTGCCAGGGAGATCAAAGAGCCACATGGCTGCAGTTGATGGTGCACAAAGGAAAGCCAGAAATAGCTGCAAAGCATAGTGTTCTGGCTAAGTGCACACAACTGCAAGCCTTGAGAAAAAGTGAATTGTTACTTCCTGGATGCACTTATGCATG
This sequence comes from Mustelus asterias, assembly GCF_964213995.1. Lineage (NCBI taxonomy): Eukaryota > Metazoa > Chordata > Chondrichthyes > Carcharhiniformes > Triakidae > Mustelus > Mustelus asterias. Next base: position 70,100,817 of record NC_135807.1, on the reverse strand, counting down.
GAAACTTGAGAGATCCCACAGAGGTCCTCAACTGAGCCCTGGAAAGAACCACTGGCATAGAAATTCAAGGTGACAGTGACTTTCAGAACAATTGGCAGTGACTGTCCTTCCAGTCCCTGTGGTACCAAATTGTGAAGTATGTGGCATTTGTGAGCCACTAGATCCCTGGACATGAGGAGACAACACTGTCTCATGCTCCTGCAGGGTTCTTGAAAGGCACTTACAAATGACATTTCTGGGAGCTACAATCTCAAAGTGTAGAAGGGGCCCTGCTGCCTCTTGCTTCTGAGGGTAAATCTTCTGTCTTTGATGTGTCTGGCAGTGCCACTATCGTCCTCTCCTCCTTGTCCCTGACTGCTGCAATAATGGCAGTTCCAATCAATGTAGCATCCATCTTCCTGATGGTCTCTCTCTGCAGCAAACATAAGAGAAAGACATGTGTCAGCACAAGGCTCCAAAGGTCCTATTTCTTCTCATGGTGACTAGCCAGTTACTGGTGGATAAAGAGCTTGGTAATAGTGCAGGCAAATAATTGCCCCCGAAATCAGGTTGTGTGCAAGGTACACTCAAAGCTTACCCTTCCCGCTACTCCTTTGCTGTGGACACGATATTCTTTGGCATTAGGTATTTTGCCAAGACATGAGATTATTGGGTGGGGTGGGGGAATGTGGGGTGGGGGAATGTGGGGTGCGGTGGACAGCAGTGGTCACTTCTCATTGGTGTACCTGCGAGCAGAATGATAGTAACCAACATGTGAGGCAGGTCAAGTCGCCTGATAGCTCCTGACTGCCTTCTTGCCGTGGGTATTTTGAGGTTGTGACCAAGTGGTCAATAGAAGGTGATTGATTAGTGCTGCTTATCAGTATTAATCTTGCATGAGTGTCCTTCATTGGTACCTTTCCTGATTTCATACATTGTAAATGAAGGGCTCATATCCTGTCTCAGCTGTGCATCCCTCTTCATCTGAGAATACTGTTGGCTGGCCTTTTACTCAGCCCTCCGAAGCAATGCGCCAGTCATCCAAGAGGCCTTCAGAGAACTCACCAGCTGAGTTCATCCTTATTTACATTGTTTGCTGCCCAATCTCTTCATGTTACAAGATGGTGGTGCTGAGGTCTCAGTGCCAGACCTGCCTGCCCCCCCCTGTGTTAGTGGACAAATCGCTCCCAATGTGCTGGTGAAGCAAGACGTTGAGGTTTCCCCTCACTCTTTGATCTCTCGATTTTTACACTCAAAACCTCAACTCCATTGGGAGCACAAATCTGCCTATGATCAGGGTGGAACTTGACCACCTCCTTTTTGAGGCCTCTGGCACTGTGTGATGTAGAAATCCTCCCCCCGCAACGCCGCAGCACCCAAGTCATGTGTGAGTCCCTAGTGCAGGCCTTGCCCTGAGGTCTCTCGTCGTGCCACAACCTGAATGCCTGTTCCCTGAGTTAAGGTCTCACCCTGCAACTGACTTGAACACACCGCTGCCATCCTGCTGCTTTGCCACCCCACCCTCCCTCTCTCCACTCCCCACCCTGAGAGATAATTGCTTTTGGTGGCTGGGTCTGACAAAACATCCTTGGTGTCAGTTAGACTAGCTTCTAAGGATCAAAATTCAATGCTTGAAATTGGACCATATATTTGGTCAGTTTATTCACCCCAGGTTGAAATTTTGCTCAGTTTTACAATGAGCCTCTGCTCATTAAGAGATATTCTGGTATTGCATAAACCAGATAAAAGTCCTTATAATCTTCCAAGTAGGTTATTAGGTGAACGAACCCTCGAGTCACGAGGGGAGTGTGGCTCACCAGGCTCATGCCGCTTATGTAGTGTTGTGAAATATATTAGTGTAGTTGCACGCAGACACAGTCTATTGATTCACCATGGGGAGATGATCCAGCAAGGAGCCCATTTAATGAGTATTGTGCGGTGGGAAATGTGACCTGCCATTGGAGTTTTTACAGCACGATCACAGACTGGTTTTACAATGTGAAACTGATTCTTCTGCTCTCGTGATATTATCCGCTCCTGCCCGCTATGACAGCCACCACAAGGACGAATGGAAAATCCTGGCTATTAACCTTATTGTATTTTGCCTCAGTGTTCCTCAGTATCAACTATACCCGCCAGTATTTAGCGAGATGGAAACCATGTGATCGCATTGGATAAAGAGCAAAGGGTCAAAACCTTTATATATTGTAAAAATGAATCCACAAATTAGCTAATCAAATGCCATACTGCAACTATTAATTCTGCTGCCATGCATACAAATGATATACCTTACATTAACAATGTTCCAACACCTGATTTTCAACAGAAAATTGCTTTAAAGATATTCAAAAGCATGGTGTCAGTTAGACTAGCTTCTATGGATCAAAATTCAATGCTTGAGATTGGACCACATATTGGTCAGTTTATTCACCCCAGGTTGAAATTTTGCTCAGTTATACAACAAGCTCCTGCTCATTAAGAAATATTCTGGTATTGCACAAACCAGATAAAAGTCTTTATAATCTTCCAAGTAGGTTATTATGTGGAAGTTTCAATGTAGGAGCTGGCAGAATGCTGTATGATAAAGAGTTTATTTATTGCAAATCCATTGCCAGCAAAAATAAATAAATAAATGATTACATCAATGTTAATTTGTAGAAACCATCTGGTTTCAATGATGTCATTATAAAATATAATTACACAATGTAATAGTTTGGAAATTGAAAGTGGAGAAGGGGACTGATGATGACTTCACACTGTATTAATCCAATTAGTGATTAATCAAGCTGGATATATGTTTAATGGCAAAGCTTAAAAATACATCAAATTTAACCTATTCCACATAAAATTATTCTGATACAAATGCACCTCTTTATTTCTCAGGCCAAGCACAGACTTAGCTTTGGTGATGGCCATGAGGTTAACTTTAGGTGAAATATGTTGTGCACCTTCCAATAATAATCGAGGCACTCCTTGTGCCTTAGGTGGTGGGTAACTTTGAGTAAGAGAGGGATCTAGTTCAGGAAGAGTTTCCTGGATGCTATGTGAAAGCAATGAGGAATAGTTGCAAAGTAATTGGCAAGGCCGTAAGGCAGACTGATGGCCTAACCTATCAGATCAGGAGTGACACGTATGCGGGAATTTTACTGCCCCGCCAGCCACGGAATCGGAGTGGGTGAGGGGTGGACAACAGAAATGTCCGTTGACCTCGGGCAGGAATTTCCGGTCTCGCTCGAGCGATGCCATAAAGTCCCACCTGTAGTTTGTTTGTTTTGATGTTTCTCTTCCTGCACTAGTGGTGCAAAAGGCAGACTTTTATCTGTCCCCATCGCAAGTTTTTACCCAGAGGCTTATAACTTTAGGGGAACCACTCCTCATCAATCATGGCTGACCAGGAGTCTCTCCTGCTCTTACTGTCTACCACTGTTGTGTGTTGGAAGGATTTTCCAGGTTGATGCTCAACCTAGTGGCCGCATTTTGAATGCATCTTCCTTGGCCATTAACTCATGGGATGGGATTTGAACTCAGAGCTTCTGACTGTCACAAGACCTTATATAGTGATAGGTAGTAGAGGGGTTAAAAACCTACAAGGAGGAACAAAATAGCTTTCAAAGCACAACGAAGTGGATAAAAATATTTGTGCGGGAGGGCTAAACGAAACACATCTGTTTAATATCCTCTGTCTATTAATGCAGACATTAGGTCAATTAAAATGAATGTGTTAATAATTTTTCAGATAGCCCAGACACGAATTTACCTAAATCTGTTAACCAGTGTGCTAAAAGTAGGGCACAGGAGTTGGCAATCCAACTGACATTTGACCTAATTGGATATTATGAACACAAATTATTTTTGAATGTTACTTAGACATGATATTTTAATCTAATTCCAGACAGTTTGCAGTTTTCAAAATGTCAAAATGTTCACTAGTAACTGGCTATAAAAGACATTATTTATTTTATTAGGAAAATTACAAGTTGAGATTTTTCTTCTCAATAAAGTAGAGTCCATGTATGTAGAACACAATCTGGAAAGTTAATGTCTATTAAATAGGTTGACTAATTGAACCAAGCACTGCAATTTGGATTGCAAAGCAAGTATTTGTTATGGAAAAGGGCATTTTTAGGCTGTGTTTGTGATTAAGTGGCTGATAATGCACTGTCTCAAATGGCCAAATTTTTACGGCCATTCACGCGAGTTGGATCTTATGGTCCTGCTGATGGCGCACCCCCGCTGTGTGTTTCCCACCGATGAGTGGTGCATTCAATGGGAAACCCCATTCACTGTCTCTGCCATGGGAAAACACACAGCAGGGAGAGCGGAAAAATCCTGCCTTGTGTGTGGTGTGTTCTGACACAGCGGGCTCAGGGGCTTATGGCCAATTCAGCATCTGAAGCAGCCTCTTTTACTCCAGGTTCATTAAGATCTTTAAAAATTTGCAAATTAGAGCTGGGTGTCATAATAAAGTCTGAACATTCATTAAAGAAGCAGCTTCTGAACTCAGGATCCTGATCTGAGGGAGCTTCAATGCAGTGGGCTCTGGATTATTCTCCATTGTGGTCTGGAGCTCAGTCAGGCAGTTGTGAAGCAGTGAACAGAGGCAGGTCATGTACGCTACATTCAGGTCTCAAAATTGAATTGGTTGCTTGGCACACTGCTGATGCTGAATTGCCAATCTGTTTCTGGGATCAACAGCTGCTGAAGTTTTTAACTAATCCTCATCCAGAAAGATGCTCCTCCTGACCCATTGTCTGTGCTTTACTAAGTGCACTTCCCTCTAACTCACTAACTGACTCAATTTCTCTCTGCTTAACCTCCCCCAGAGTGGTTATATCCATATGAGTCACTTCCTCCTCTTGGAAAAATGAGGTTGTTTGTGCGAAAGTGAATGAATGATTGATTAGGAGAAAGAATAGTAAGAAATCTCCAACCATTATTGTTGCCAAATGTACAGGCTGGACCAACTTAGAATCATAGAATCCTACAGTGCAGAAGGAGGTCATTCGGCCCATCGGGTCTGCACCAAACACAATCGCACCCAGGCCCTATCCCCATAACGTTTACCCTAGCTAGTCCCCCTGACACTAAGGGGTAATTTAGCTTGGCCAATCCACCTAACCCGCACATCTTTGGACTGTGGGAGGAAATGGGAGCACCCAGAGGAAACCCACACAGACATGGGGAGAATGTGCAAACTCCACACAGTCAATGGCCCAAGCTGGGAATCAAACAACTGTGCCACCGTGCCACCCTGACTTGTGCATTGAAGCTAAAATTTTCAATGTTCATCTTCAAAAGGTCAGAATCTTCCATTACAAGGTCAATATGCTGCACCACAAATGCCATATTTAAGACTTTTCAGTCCAAGCTGTGATTATCCAAAACTATTCTGTTTCTTTATTGTCCGAAATTTAGTGCAAACAAAATTCTGAAATGATTCAAATTGGAAGTTGCGGATTTGTTGGCGATGCGATTATGTTTATGTCCACAATGTTTGTGAACCTGATTTAGAACATAGAACAAAGAACAAAGAAAAGTATAGCACAGGAACAGAACCTTCAGCCGTCCAAGTCTGTGCCGATCATGATGCCCTTACTAAAAAAAACCTTATGCCCTTACTCGGTCTGTATCCCTCCATTTCCTCCCTATTCATATACCCATGCAGATGCCTTTAAATGTTGCTAATGTGCCAGCTTCCACCATATCCACTGGCAGCATGTTCCAGGCACCCACCACTCTCTGCATGAAAAACGTCCCCCACACATCTCCCTTAAACTTTACCCCTCTCACCCTGAACCTGTGCCCCCTTGTAATTGACACTTCCACCCTAGGAAAAAGCCTCTGACTATCCACACTGCCTATGTCTCTCATAATTTTGTAGACCTCTACCAGGCCTCCCCTCAGTCTCCGTGTTTCCAGTGAAAACAATCCTAGTTTATTCAACCTCCCCTCACAGCCAACACCCTCGAGACCAGGCAACATCCTGGTGAACCTTCTTTGCACTCTCCCCAAAGCTTCCATGTCTTCCTGATAATGTTGTGACCAGAACTGCACGCAATACTCCAAATGCAGCTTAGCCAAGGTTTTATACAGCTGCAACATGATTTCCCAACTTCTGTATTCAATGCCCTGGCTGATGAAGACAAGCATTACATATGCCTTCTTAATCACCTTGGCCACCTGTATTGCCATTTTTAGGGAACTGTGGACCTGCACGCCCAGATCCCCCTGCATGTTAATGTCCCTAAGGGTTCTACCATTTATAGTATAATTCATACCGAAATTTGATCCTCCAAAATGCATCACCTTGCATTATTCCGGATTAAACTCCATCTGCCATTTCTGTGCCCAAGTCTCTAATCTATCTATATCCTGTTGTATCCTCTGCCAATCCCCGGCACTATCAGCAACTCCACCAATCTTCATGTCATCTGCAAACTTACTAATCAGACCACCCACATTTTCCTCCAGATCATTTATATATACTACAAAGAACAGAGGTCCCAACATTGATCCCTGCGGAACACCACTATAGATCTCCATTCTGAGAAACACCCTTCCACCGCTACACTCTGTCCTCTATAACCAAGTAAGAAGTCTCACAACACCAGGTTAAAGTCCAACAGGTTTATTTGGTAGCAAATACCATAAGCTTTCGGAGCACTGCTCCTTTGTCAGATGTGGGTGGAGGTAGCATTCAACACAGGTTAAAGAGATGTGTATTGTCTCCTGACAGAACAGCTAGTGAGATTCTGCAAGATCAGGGGGAAAGCTGTGGGGGTTACTGATAATGTGACATAAATCCAACATCCCGGTTTAGGCCGTCCTCATGTGTGCGGAACTTAGCTATCAGTTTCTGCTCAGCGACTCTGCACTGTCGTGTGTCATGAAGGCCGCCTTGGAGAACGCTTACCTGAAGATCCAAGGCTGAATGCCCGTGACTCCTGAAGTGCTCCCCCACAGGAAGAGAACAGTCTTGCCTGGTGATTGTCGAGCGGTGTTCATTCATCCGTTGTCGTAGCGTCTGCATGGTTTCCCCAATGTACCATGCCTCGGGACATCCTTTCCTGCAGCGTATCAGGTAGACAACATTGGCCGAGTTGCAAGAGTAGGTACCGTGTACCTGGTAGATGGTATTCTCACATGAGATGATGGCATCCGTGTCGATGATCCGGCACATCTTGCAGAGGTTGCTGTGGCAGGGTTGTGTGGTGTCGTGGTCACTGTTCTCCTGAAGGCTGGGTAGTTTGCTGCGGACAATGGTCTGTTTGAGGTTGCATGGTTGTTTGAAGGCAAGAAGTAGGGGTGTGGGGATGGCCTTGGGAACCGGAGCAGTGCTCCGAAAGCTTATGGTATTTGCTACCAAATAAACCTGTTGGACTTTAACCTGGTGTTGTGAGACTTCTTACTGTGTTTACCCCAGTCCAACGCCGGCATCTCCACATCACCTCTATAACCAAGCCAGTTCTGAATTCATCTAGCCAGCCCACCCTGAATCCCATTTGATTTTAGTTTTTGTACCAGTCTGCCATGTGGGACCTTGTCAAATGCCTTACTAAAGTCCATATAAACTACATCCACAGCCTTTCCCTCATCAATTTTCTTTGTCACCTCTCAAAAAACTCAGTCAAGTTGGTGAGACATATCCTTCCCCGTACAAAACCATGCTGCCTGTCCCTAACTAGTCCATTTTCCTCCAAATGTGCATATAGCCTGTCCCTCGGTATCTTCTCCGAAAGCTTCCCCACCACTGATGTCACCAGTTTGTAATCTGTTGGATTATCCCTGTTTCCTTTCTTAAACAAGGGGACAACATTGGCTATTCTCCAATCCTCTGGAACCTTGCCTGTAGTTGAAGAGGATGTGAAGGTATCTGTTAAGGCCCCAACAATTTCTTCCCTTGCCTCCCACAGTAACCTGGGATAGGTCCCATCTGGCCCTGGTTTGGGTCAATGCACCTAACCAGCACGTCTTTCAGAATGTGGGAGGAAACCGGAGCACCCGGAGGAAACTCACGCAGACATGGGGAGAACATGCAAACTCCACACAGACAGTGACCCAAGCCGGGGATCAAACCCAGGTCCCTGGCACTATGAAGCAGCAATGTTAACCACTGTGCTACCGTACTGCCCCATGTCCTTCTCTTTAGTGAATACCGATACAAAGTACTCATTAAGGATTTCACCCACTTCCTGTGGTTCCACGCATAACTTCCCTCCATTGTCCCTGAGTGGACCTACCCTTTCTCTTGCTACCCTCTTGCTCCTAATATATGCATAAAAAGCCTTGGGATTCTCCTTGACCCTGTGTGCTAAAGACATTTCATGGCCCCTTTTAGCCCTACTAATTCAACATTTAAGTTCCTTCCTACTTTCACTGTACTCTTCAAGGGCTTGAGATGGTGCTGGAGCTGCAGCTGGCGCTGGGGAGATCTGTCTTGTCTTTCTAGATTTTGACTTGCTGTGAGGACCTGCAGTGGAGAGCAAAGAGAATTAATTGATGATTAATGCACAATCCCTTTTCGAAACAATATTTCTGGTGTTAGTCCACCAGACTGCAGGCATCCTCATGGGATTGGTGAGAAACTCCAGATTCTCCATCAGTGCATGCTCAGTCACAGTATTCAGCAGCAACTTCCACCGCCTTCTCCTCAGCTGGGGTGAGGATTTTTATTTCTCGTACAGCTCCTCCAATCCTGTTGTGCTCCCTCCTATTATGAGCAGTTTTCTCCTGCAGATACCCAGAATGATGGAGTGTCATCCCAATGGATGGGACCACTTTATGAGCAGATAGCTTTTGCCCTCTTCCCAGTAAGTGTTTGACACGTACACCATCCTGCAACCGGTACAACAGTCACAGCATGGAGTTGCTCCTGGACATCTACGTATCCCATCTGATTGTGAGGTCTGCAATGCAACACCTGCCTGACATCCCTCTGCACTTGCGCTGCTTGACGCCCTTATGAATGTCACTTTGTAGTGACTACATGGTGTCACTTATCCTGGCAGAGTGTAGCACATCACTCATCCTCTTCTAGCACAGCGCCTAGGCTCTAGAGTTGGCCCCACAGGCACCCACCCTTTCTATGATCTCCATCTGAGCTTCCTTGGACAGAATGGAGGGCATCCTTCTGCTATCCCTGGGAAACAAAGACTTACCGTCTTTCCCAGGTGGCCCGGAGGAGAACCTGCAGGAGGTATCACTGGACTGTGGGGTCACTCTTCATTGTCTTCTCTGCAATATCACTCCAGGATGGAATTTACAGTTGAGGTTATTCTGAGATTAAGAACCAGAGGATTTTGATGTCAGTGTTCACTCAGAGAGACAGAATGATGTCCCTGCCTTTTAGGGAATGAATGTCAGCCTGAATGCCCTATAACGCCTGGAGGTAATGCTGGGGACATTGACTTCCTGCTGCGTGCTTGGCTCCACTCCTTCCCATGCATTGTTGATTGGCTGGTTGCCGAATCATTCAAGGTGCCCAGCCATCACACCCCTGAGAGACAGCATTGGACACTTTCTGTTCTGCTATCAACAACCTCACTGCTACTGGAAAATGTCCGACAGCCTTTCTCTGTACGTCAACCCATCAAATTCCTCAGATCAGTCCTCTGCAGCAGAATTTGTGTACAATATCATCCTCCAGAAACCTGCCGCTATATTTTTGCCCTGCTTGTTGTGACTGAAGCCAACTCATTTCCACCTCATGGAGATCCTATCTCGGAGCTACGCTCCACAGTGTTTAAAAGCAAATTACTGCGGATGATGGAATCTGAAAGCAAAAGAGAAAATGCTGCCAGACCTGCTGAGATTTTCCAGCATTTTCTCCTCCAAAGTGTTTGTTTTTGAGCTGATGATTCAAGCTTGAAATCAAGTGATGGTGCTAATTCATCATTAATCTCCTCTTCCACTTCCATTTATTGCTCCTGCAAAACTGTCTGACTGTTCCTGGGTATCTGGAAGAGGAAGGCACAAGGACAGGGCTGTGGTGGTTGTGGGGGTCAGGTCATGGGGGTGTGAGGGTCGAGTGTGGAGGAGAAAGGTGCATCTTTACACTACCTGCAGCTTGTATAACAGAAGAGAGTGTGGGATGAGGAGGAGCTGGGATAGAAAGAAGATTCTGTTGTAGCATACATTCTTCTTCGATGATTTTACTCTGCGACAGTGGGTTTAGTCATGGCCACCCCAATGATGATGAGCACTGTCTCTTCCATTGAGGTAAAGACATGCAGCCACACCTGTCCTCTGGTAGTTACTTCCTGCAAGATAGGGAAATGCGAGTCTGTGTGCATGGTGAATTATGCTCAGGTGATGTGCCTGCCATGGTTGAATAACTGATAAGCTAGGCATTGTGCATACAAGGCTTGCAGTGCTAAGTAAGTGAGAGTGATGTGAAGGGATGAATGTGAGGAGTGACAGAGATTGATATTGTGTGAAGGAAATGTGGAGGACTGTGTAAGGTATGCAGTTCAGATGTAATTCTAATGTTTTGAGAATGAATTAATTGACCTAGACCACTCGTGTGAGCTGATCAAACCTTTTTCTGAACTGTGTCCAAGCCATTAGGACTAGGCTGCTGGCATTGACAGATTTGGTTATCGGAACTCATTGCTTTTGTATTTCTGTCTGGAGCTCTTCCCATTCCTTGTGAAGAGAGAAACCCTCTCCTCATGTTCACCTCATGCATCGAGGCCTTAGCTGCTGTATTAGAGAACGTTGGAGCATGCATTCTGCTCTGCAGCATTATGTTCACAATTCTTATTCTTCATCAGCCACTTTCAGTACATGCTGAAGATGGTGGCACACTAATAATGTCACTGGCCTAGTAATCCAACATCCCAAGCTAAGGATCTGGGTTCAAAGGATGTGGGTTCAAATCCCACTGCGGCAGCTAGTGGAATTTGAATTCAGTTAATAAAAATCTGGAATTAAAAACTACTCAGCAATTGGACTATGCACTGATTGTTGTAAAAACCCATCTGGTTCACTGATGTCCCTTTAGGGAAGGAAATCTGCCATCCTTACCTAGTCTGGCCTATATGTGACTCCAGATCCTTGGCAATGTGGTTGGCTCCGAACAGCTCCCTGAAATGGCCTAGCAAGCCATCATTTTCAAGGGCAATTAGGAATGGGCAACAAATGCTGGCCTTTTCAGTGGTCCCACATCCCATTAAAAAATAAAGAGATCCCTGCTGCAGCCAGAATGAACATCCTTTTTCAGAGGTCCTGGCTTGAAGTGCTTTTTTTGCAGTTTATTGAATTTTGCTCCCATTATTATGTAACTGCCTTAGTGACATAGAGAATGTTACAACTGTATTTATTCACAAAAATGTGACATCAATCTTTTTGAGGAATATGGATCACTTTGGCAAAACCCCCAAGTTGCAAAACAGAGTTGGACAATTCATGTTTATCAGCTTAGAACTAGATGACCCAAAGTTTCCATTCTAATCACCATAACAACAGCAAGCTCCTTGCATTAGGAATACCAGTCCTTGGCCATAGCTGACCCCGGTTGCTGTAGCATTTAAAGGCCCTCACCAATTTACAAGGAACGCAACATGAAAATATTTTTGGTAACAAAGCAATACATTTTCTTCTTTCAGCAAGGGTCAAGGGGAGATACCCCAGATCAAGGACAAATCTGTCAGAGTCTTTACTATGAAGACTGCTGGAGAAGGACAATGTTTGGCAGAGTACAACATTGGACTGAAAGGGGAATAGTGCAGCAGTAATAGCAATAGGTGACCAAGGAAATCAATACCAACTTGAGCATTATTTTCATTGCAACTCAGTGTCAGAAAAGCTTTAACGATGTTATCAAGGCTGGTGAAGGATGAAGAATCAGCTGCAAGATGTCAAGCATGTCTTTTTGTCAAATGATTTATTTTATGCCATTTTAAGGTGCACAACACCAGAGAGATTGGTAATAGGCGGTGGACTCTTAAACCATTGCACTCACATGAAAACCCCTTCAGCAACATAGAAGGGAGTCCACTTAGGGAATTGAATGTGGAGAGAAGAGGAATGAAGGTGCCAGCTACATATCAGTGCTTTTCTTCCTTCTCATTTGTATTTCCAATCTGAAAACTATATTGTGAGATTCTCATCTCATTCTTTCCACAGAGAGAGACATAACCATGCTGTTTCAGATTCTAACTTTTATTTCTCGTAGATTTACAAACAGCAATGTGTCTCCTCAACCTAATTAGGTTGAAGAATTTACTGACAAGCACAGGAAGAAAGTGGGTTCAGTAGTACCTGTTTTGCAGGCATCTGCCATGGTGGGATTCGAATCCGGGTCCCCAGAACATTATGTGGAGATGCTGGCGTTGGACTGGGGTAAACACAGTAAGAAGTCTCACAACACCAGGTTAAAGTCCAACAGGTTTATTTGGTAGCAAAAGCCACTAGCTTTCGGAGCTCTGCTCCTTCATCAGGTAAGTGGGAGTTCTGTTCACAAACAGGGCATATAAAGACACAAACTCAATTTACAAAATAATGGTTGGAATGCGAGTCTTTACAGGTAATCAAGTCTTAAAGGTACAGACAATGCGTTTACAGGTAATCAAGTCTTAAAGGTGCTATCAGAATGCCCCAGAACATTGCCCTGGATCTCTGGACTACTAGACCAGTGACAAAATCACCGTACCACTGCCTCTCCTGTTTGCACTGCAATAGGATATCAGCCATCAGCATCATGGTAGGTTCCATTTGTGTGCTGATGGAGGTGACCACCTGCTCTATGTTTAAAAGGATGGGTTCCGAGGTCTTTGCAAAGCCCCGTGTCAAGTTGGTGCCAGATTCTTCCTGTTTCTTTACACTAATTGCAGGTTTTCCAGGCATTTGGTTGTGTACACCTTTCAACTTTCAGCTACAGCTTGGTCCATCTGAATCCTCTGCTGCAGAATTAGTGTGTGATCTTACCCTCCGACAAGCTTGCAGCTTCTCGAACTTTCCTGAATGCCCTTCTTCTTGCACACGTGGGATCAACATCTTACCATGTTCAGATCACTCCTCTATCTAGCTTCTGAAATAAATGCAATGATAGTGCCTGAACTTGTAGCAGCAAGTGTAAGATTGACTGACAGAACAGAGCAGGTACAGTTTTCAAATATCTCCCACCAGTTCTTCAAGACTCAATGCACCTCCTCTTTTAAGAAGAAAAGGTGCCATTAAGTAACACCAGGCATTCGTGTTATTTGGTTGCCTGGTGATGTGCAGCCAATGAATAATGGAGATAATTCTGGCTGCATGTAATAATCATATAAAACTGCAAACAACACAAATTTACCGAGCAGCCTGCAACATAATGTAAGGGCACAGTTAACACTCCAATCACCAAAACTGTCTTCAGGGCTTATAAAGGCAGAAAGCAATGTAAGTGGCAACAGCAAAAGAAAAGGCAAAACATACTAAAAATAATACAATCATTATCTATTTGCAGCATTTTTGCATGCATAGCCATTTCTCTTTAAACTGCCTTTCTTCAGAGTTATCAAAATTACTGAGTTCATTTTCAACATTCTGCCAACTGCACCATTCATCTCAACACTGTTCAATTCATTACAGCTCTAGATGACTGTATTATACTAGCGTGATTAAAATAAAGCATTAATTTAGTGAACATGATATAAAACAGGACATGGGGCAGAATTAGGTCTGTGGTACCTTTTTTGAGCATGGTGTGCGCGCATGTGCAAACCTCCAATAGGAAGTGCCCCGGATGCTATCTTTGTAAAGGCATTTGTGTGAGGAAAGATATTGCCTGCTGATCGCATACTGATCAGACTGCAATTCAGCATGCACATCGACTTGATGCCAATGTTGGCACTTTGGAGCTTCATTCTACAGCCTTTCCTCTCAGCTGAGCACAATGGTATGAAGACCACCCCCCCGCCACCGCCCCACCAGCACTACTTGCAGATGGTTCATTTCTTCCAACTAATGCTGCAATTCTGTTTTGGTTCAGCCACAAATGACAATTGGCATCTCTGTCAATTCGAGAAAGACAATTGGTTAAATAGTTTGAGGGGCACCTCTCCGCAATTGTGCAGCAAGACCATGAGTCAGGCCTCCATGAACTACCACAGCCAGACTGGGGATTGGCACCATTCTGTGTCAGATTCTAGCCACCTAGCCAACTCAGCTAAGCTGTGGCAATCCGCTGTTCCAGTTGTGTGAATTGGCAACAATGGCCATTCGCCGGTGATATGGCTTATGTTTCTGGTCCACAGGCCACACATATATATTCAACAGGTGTACAATGAGAAGCATGGTGTCACAACCACCAATAGACTATTGATGTTTTAAAGCCTGAGCGGCTCTGGAAGAACCCTGCAGTCCTTGGCATCGCAGGTTGCAAGATTTGTTGTTGTATGCTGCGCAACCTTTCCATCATGAAAGAACAATTCTTCCCAATATGGATCAGGCAAGAAGATGAGGATTCGGAGCAAAAGGAGGAGGAGATTGCGAGATGCTGCAACCAAGACAGCGCCTTTTTCCCCGGGTTCTTCATGACCAAGTAATAATGAATGATACCAATAACTACAACCCCAATTTTCCAATTGCCAACAGTCCCACAATCTTTACCTTTGTCTCTGACCATTATAAGTTAATTAATACCATATTGCATCCAAAAATAAACTGATCACTTTTGTGTATTGCCTTAGTGCCTTTTCCTTGGGTTTTTCCCTCTCCTGATTCTCCTATCAGGGGTTCCCCAATGGGTCTGGCATGTGTGGTGGAAGGCCGCTGACTTTAAGTGAGGAAGACTGGAGGTGGCCTTGAAGGGCAACATTCTACAAGCTCTGAGACGTGAGCATGAAGCTCACACAGGTGCTACGGTAAGGGAATGATGAAGTAAATGAATGTAAGTTCTGATTAATAAGGCATGATTTTATGGTCCTCAGCCAGGCTTTTCAGGCAAGAGTTTTGGCTAAGAACAAGCATCCGTTCAAGTCCAAGATGCCTCATCTTGTCAGTTTGGATCTTGTTTGTCTCCCTTATGGGGACCTTGATTTGGATTCAATTGGATTTTGAATTTGGTTTTTGGAGCTAGCAAGGAATGGATTTGGGTTAGTCCAATCCATTCTGAGCATTGGCTTTGTAACTTTAAGATTGGGTCCAGTACAATTCCCCAGGTGGCAATCTCCTGCCTGCCTCTGACTTGTCCGCAATTTTACAAGAGTTGGTGAGGTCTAGGTGGCCACTCGCTCTTGCCACCTGATGGCCCTTGAGTGGTCAATTATTTGCCTCTTAAAGGCTGCTCCCCTCCGGTCTCAATTTTGAGGCTGGGGGAGGGGTTCAGGGGTGGGATGAAGCCCAGCAGGTCACACTGCTCAGGCCTCAGGCAGGAAGGGGTGGGGTGGGGAGGGGAGGGGTGTTGTAGGGGGATGTCCCTTGGGGCCCCCATTCCACATTGAGGGGCCCACATTGGGCCCCTCCCCCAGAGTCATTCTCACTGGGTGCTCCTTCCCCTCTAGTTTCTCCATCAAGATCCCGAAGCCTTCTCCCCAACCCAGCTTCCTCAGGCTACACCTCCCCACCCACTGAGAGTCTCTGCACTTACTTGGACTTAGAATCTGGAAACTGCTTATAGTCCCTGTCCAGGCTACCACTGCCACTGTCACTGCTGAAACTACAGAAAGAATAGATAAACATTTCTGATATTACTGTGAACCCAGGAATGAAGGGGAAACACATTTTGGCATTAATAGTCTCCCTATAATTGGAGGTTTTGGGGGTTTGGAAAGGGATGGAGAGAGAAAATTTCAATCCCAATTTTCCAGTGAAAACAGATTGGCATTTAAAATTATTCAGTTTACTCACTGCCCTGAAGTCATTGAGAACCAACCAATCACAACTTTAACTTGCTCTACTGAACTGGCAGCAATGACGCATACCCACAAGTGGAGAGGTTCCTTTTGGAATATAAATGTCATGCCTCAATCCTCAGAATCCAATTTCAATTCATCCTAGGAGGGTTGAGTGTGAAGTGACACATTAATTTCCCAGTGGGACAACCCATAGGTCCAAAGGAGGAGGCCCCATAAAGGTATATGCACATGAACACATGATTTAGGAGCAGGAGTAGGCCACTTGGCCATTGGAACATGCCCCACCATTCATTAAGATCATGGCTGGTCTGATGTCAACCTCAACTCCACATTCCTGCCTACTCTGATAACCTTTCCCCTCCTTGCTTATAATGAATCTATCTATCTCTGCCTTAAAAATATTCAAAGACTCTGCTTCCACTGCCTTTTGAGGAAGAGAGTTTTAAAGACTCAGGGCCCTCTGATAGAAAACATTTCTTCTCATTTCCATTCTAAAAGGGCAATCCCTTATTTTAAAGAGTGGACTCTAGTACTAGATACTCCCACAGGAGGAAACATCCTCTTTACATCCATCCTGCCAAGACCCCTCATGATCTTATATGTTTCAATCAAGTTATCTCTTATTTTTCTAAAATCCAGTGAATACAAGCCTAGCCCGTCCAGCCTTTCCTGATAGGACAACCTGCCCATTCACTTTGATAAACCTTCTCTGAACTGCTTCTCATGCATTTACGTCCTACCTTAAATAGGACCAGTACTGTACACAATACTCCAGATGTAGCCTCACCAATGCTCTGTGTGGCTGCATGCCCTGTAAAACTTTGTTTTCTTCACTTTCCTTAAGGTAACAGAAGTGAGGCCCTAATCCCATGAGGAAAGCTTCAATTTTGCCTGCTGTAATGTCCTCCATGGTTCACAGGAACCTAATGCTATATCAGCTGATCCTGCCACTTAATTACTGTTGGTGAACCGCCTCTGAGATGCACATTAAAATTGGATAGACTCAGTTCTGCAGGAGCCAGGTAGAAAATTAACTGCCAGAAGCGATTTGGCATGAAAAACCTTACTGAAAAGTTAAAATTCAGACTGTAATAATAACTCTGACAGTAACTTGAAAAAACTGCATAAACAAGTGTTAGGTGTTAGGTTATCCTGAATCTTCACCTTTCTTACTTTTTCATATATTGTGCTATCTTAGTCTGACATGAGAATTTGGATTATCTAATAGTCCACATACAAGCCAAGACTAAATCAGCCGCTCCATTTCTTACCGATAATACATTTTTACACATCACATGAGAAGATGGTTGCTATTGATTTCCAACCTTAATGTTAGATAAAAATCAAAAGTTCTACAGATGAATTGCTTCCAATTTACAGAGCCATGCCATCAAAATTACCTTTTCATGTAAAGTTGTTCCCAGCTGTCTGATAGGCAGTTAAATAAAAACACGTAAAACTTAGAGGTTTCTATTTTATTCCTCTGCGACTGACATGGACAGTTACCAGTGTATGTAATACATCTGTGTCCTTGACTCCAAGTCCTTTACTCTCTAGCTGGGTATTCTGGCGATGAGCATCATAGATTGGTACTGTTGAATGTTGCAGAGTGAGCAAGTGATCACACTGTTATCAGCATCCAACTGTTTACACAGCCCTTGATGGAAGAGGTAATCTATCTCAATAATTTGACAGTAGGTGTGTTGATCACACACAATATTATTAACATGTTAAAAGCTATGCAGAAGGTGATCATACCAAGTCAGTATTATTTGTCATAAATACATGCATCTCACTTCCACTAAAAACAAGTCATGAGGAACAATATTCTTCTGAAAAATGGCAACACACTTTTTCATCACCTTTCATATATTCAAATCTCTGCTGGTCTTAACTAAATCAAGTCCATTATTTCCAGTTGATCATATCAGACCTTAGGAATCCTACTGTGGATACCTTTCCTTCTACAACAGGACGAAAGCTAATATGCCTGATATTCACTCAAGTGGCATTGAAGTATTTGAGTTGACTTCAGAAATACTTCCTATTATTAAGATCAAGTAATATTTCCCGTGCAGAATTATTCCCGGAGGACACCAAAGGGGGAGCTTTGCATTCCCAGAAACTGGGGTGTTAACCTCGCATTCTAAAAATTATTTTTATGTCCAGGAAAGTATTTGCTAATTACTGAAGAACGCCTGTTTGAAGAATTTAGAAAGTTTTGCTAACCTTATTGACATGAGGCAAACAGAACCAGCTTGTAACTAAACTTAATTTCAGCCTCAAAATTGCCTTCACAGCCTCTTAAGTAAAGACCAAAGATTTTAATTGAGTTCCTTACATGAAACTGCTGGACATGGGGACAATTTTTGCACATTAACAATGTTGTGTGAGCAGAATTTGAGAAGCCCAATTCACTGGCATGTCATTTCCACATCTTGAAAGGTTAATTTATAGACTGACAGGCATTAGAATCAAAATGTTTATTCCAATATGTGCAGTAAACCTAACTTTTTAAATCAGAAGTTTTTAAAACAATAAGCTACATTTTAAGGATTGTATTCAAGGCTTGTTTGTGTGATCTGCTTTGAAAGTGGTAGTGATTTATTAAAACAACCAAACCATTAGATTTTTAATTTCCCAAGAGGAGAATGAAATCTTATCTCTTCCCTCAGTTTTAATGTCTGTCTTCAGCATTGTTGTCATTAAATATAGCAGGAAACAGCCTCCAAAGTGATTAGTGCTCAACCCAGTCAATTCTATCTGAGGTGAACATTGGCCTGGATTTTGCGACCAGCAGTGAATGGATGGTGTGAGCTATTAATTACATTTACAGATTTTCCTGTGTTCTTTTGCACTAGGATTTGGAGTGAGTTGAGAGTTCACTCATCCTCCATAGGGGATTTGCAACCTCTGTGAAGATGGCAAGCTACAGTATGACTCTTAAACCAATCAGATTGAAGAATCCTGACTAAGAGACGTGGGGTAGAGCCTTCCTGGTATTGCACGGGCTAACTTGATAAACATACCAGGAGAAAACTCACAGAACATGGCATCAGGTCAGTGTTTTGATGCATTCCCTACTCTGGGCAACCTTGTCAGAGATGGGTCATCCCCAGCAGAAGCTATCTACCTGATAGCAACTAGCTAATCTGATGAATTAATGGCCCATTTGTGGGCAGATTGGAGTTTCCCCCTGAGATCTTTCTGGTTGAAGATGGGTCCCCCACTGAGTGCCAACCCCAGGAAGTGCCAAGATGCAGTTTACCTGAGGAGCTGGCCTGAGGAGCCTGTGAGGTCTTCCATACATCACACCAAAAAATCTCACCGTGTACACACTCTGCCAGCTATTGAACTATGACAGGCATATCACCCTAACACATTTCATCACATTCACAGACACACTTCCCTCTCTCTTGCAAAAAAAGTTGGAAGAGAAGGAAACTCGGATATAAAATATGTCATTTTCTCTCGCAGCCACCAATTCAGATATTGACAGTGTGCATAATTTAGAGAGTAGCTTAGAGA
Organism: Mustelus asterias; assembly: GCF_964213995.1. NCBI lineage: Eukaryota > Metazoa > Chordata > Chondrichthyes > Carcharhiniformes > Triakidae > Mustelus > Mustelus asterias. The sequence continues at coordinate 70,081,471 of NC_135807.1, read as the reverse complement.
TAGGATGTGTACGTGGTGAGACACCAGCAGCCAGGGGAGGGAGCAAAGGTAATGCAGGTGCCAACTAGCCAGATGGAGAGGCTGCACTCAGGTTCTGTTGCAAAAGACTCAGATTTGATCGGACAGCCTACAGAAGAAGGCTGATGGGTATGGACACTGAAATGCTTAGTGCATCGGAGACCTGTTTCCATGCAAAGTCAAGGAGTAAGGAAAATTCTGGCACTGGCTTGACAGACAGCTTTGCACTTCAGCATGGATGTGGTGACCAACTTCACTAGCACACTTGTAGATCAAAACATGATGAGCATCTGATGGTTAATGTCTAAGGTCAGCACAAGCAGAAGCCACTCAGATTCTGGGTGCTGCAATGGAAGCTTACCTTTCTGCACGCAACCTTAAACTGCTGCCATCAGCAAAAATCAGCATTCAGAAAGGCTTACCGGGAGTCACAGCAAACTCACAGTCTATCCTCCAACAGTTTGCAAGATTTGCAGAGGTTCTGCATAAGAGAGTGGCAGGGGCTCCGTGGAACATGAACATTACTTCTCTCCTCGGAAGACAGCACTCATCCTCCCACCCTTGCCACTCAGCCAGTGTCCTTACTGATGCCTGTTCACCAGCCAATCCATTCTTACTGTGATGATGAAGTCCAAAGTTAGACCTTCCAGAGTTTCCAGACCCCAGAGCTTCTCAAGGCCGTCCGCCAGGTCTCCAGCCTCTGCTGAAAGTCTGCAGGCTTCTAACCTGTGGCTGCAGCCACATAGATTAGCACTACGTAGGAGCACTTGGATAGGGAAAGACATACATGAGAAAGGAACTGATGGAATTTGAAAGGGTGATTAGTTTGCATTTGTATGCAATATGGCATGAATTGATTTATAAATTAAGTTTGGAGGCTTCTGTTGGCTTTTTGTTTTGTATTGTGGCCAAGCAGACACTGTGATGATGTGACAGTGTTAGGGAGTGTTTGTGAATGAGGAACTGGGATTGAGTTTACTGGTATTACAGTCAGGTAGGGTTATTCAGAGACAGCCTGGCTAAAAAGTGACTGTCTAGTTTGCCCCCTGCTTCTCCTCATGCTCCTTGCCACCTGTTTTGCCAAGTTCTCCTGGATTCCTCCAGAGTAGTTGCAGCAATGGAAGCATTGTTTCAGGATGTCACTGGTCTGCTCAATCACAATTCCTCTCATGGTTTTCACTGTGTGCATGTTGCCTGCATGTGAATGGATTGAGCATTAAAGGCATGAACCAAGCTGTCAAAGGATAGCCCCTATTGCCCAATAGCCACAATAATCTTTGTTATGGTGGGTGAAGTGCATATGGCACCATGGATTATCACAGATTAAAGGCACCATTACAGGATACCAGGCATTGACCACCATGATACACTGCCCTTAGTCACACATCAACTCACATTGAAGGAGTGGAATGCCTTTCAGTTCATAGCTCAAAACTGACACGCTCTCCCCACAAAGTGATGTGCACGCAGTCAGTGGCACCCTGCTCTATGGGGAAGCCTGCGAGTCTCGCCTAACCATCGGCTTACTCCACCTGCTACTCTCTGCCATGCGTATATTTTTCATCATCTAATCATTCGTCCCTTGCCCGATAAGAGAGTGGAACATATTCAGATCTCTGGAATACACAGTTTCAGTGAGTTTCCACATGCAAAAGTGGATGACTAACTGAGAGATGTTGCAAATATCTGCTCCAGTCTGGAGGCAGCCTAATATATAAATGTTCACAGCCTCAGTCACCTTCACAGCCATTGGCAATGTGGTCCTCGCCCTGTTCTGATGTTACACTTGTGACTGCAGCAGCGGTCGATTTCAGCGAAGATGCCTTTACTGAAGCACTGGTGTCTCACGCATTGTTCCTCAGTGAAGTTTAGGTTGGGAGAACTTGCCCCTGAGCACAATGGGTGGATATTACCTCCTGCTGAGACCCTATGTTGCCCTCTTCCTCCTCCTTCTTCCAGCAGTTTGTTCTGCTCTGTGTTCCCTGTTCATTCTCAAAGCCAGGCTGTCAGCAGTTTAAGTCCACCATCACTTTCTTTGGGCAACTAGGGATGTCTAATAAATGCCAAGAGAATCAATATTAAAAAGTCACACCCTATCAAGGATTCTCTATTGAAACAGAAACAGAACCATTCAGTATGTTCAGGTTTACAATTATGAAACAATTCAACAGCATTACATTTATCAACCTAAAGCACCATTTTGAAAAGCACTGGTAGGCATCACATGGGCTTGCAGATCAGGACCAAGGGCTGCAGTTATTTCCTTTGCACCTAAAGGGCTATATTCCAAAACCTACCAAAAATGAGAAGTACATGCTCAATGTACAGTTTGCTTGTATCTGATGCAACCTTATATTAATGTGCTTTTACAGTTTATTCCAATTTCTGCAATAACAGCTGAGCTCAGAATGGTGCATTAGAAATGTGTAAAAAAATGTGACCATTTTTTACTTCAATAGTTTAGGCATCTAGTTCACATTTAATTGCCATAAATGTCTGATGTGCTAATAACCAGTCCAATCAACTCATATTTATTTTGTTTCTAGAGCATGAGGTTTTTAATTTCTCAACGTGACATTATTAGTTAAGCACTAATATTGCAAAAGTCTCCAAATGAAATGATGTTACAGCGTTTATTGAATGATTATCTGCTATAGCAATTGCAACAGGCTACCATATTCTGGATTTTATTTTTATCTGTAAAGTTTATGAGTAGCTCCAATCATAGGAAGCTGGCCTTGCTTTGTGATTACTTTTTATAGGCAATAAAATTAAATGTAAATCAGAGCACCTGCTTTATGAAGATTTAATAAGTGCAGAATTTACAACAAACTGATTAAGCAACTCAAATATGGAAGAACGATTGAATCTTTTCCCAATAGTTAGCTTTTTTCCTCGTTTTCTCCTAGTGTTTGTTGCACAATATTTTGAGGTTTTCATAGTGTGAATTGGTGATAATATTGTCTAACGTTGTTGGTGTACGTGTGATTCAAAGGCTGAGCTAATTGCTGGAACAAAATTTAACCTTTAGCAAAGACAATAGTATCATGGATGAATACCAAATGACAGCCTGCTTATTAATTGAATATTAAATGTATACATCTCTCTTTTTCCTCTGGAAAATTACATCTGATTATTTGGAGAGGAAGGGAGAGAGGGAGATAAATAGGATGGTACAATGACATTCATGTGACCTTTGTCATTAAAATACAAATGGAGAACAGCTGATTTCTTGTTAAGTGCAGTTTTTTTTCTTTTTTAAAATAAATATTTGAACCAGTTATTTGTTTCAGTGAATGCAAACAGTATTTTTCAACATTTTTATTAAGCAATGGAAGGAAGTCATTTCCTCTACAACAACATCTCATAAACAATTCTGACAGCATAATAAACTATAAAAAGCTGCAGTAAAAAATCTAGCCCTCTATGTTATAACCATACAAAATGGAAAAGCAGAGAAAACATTTATCACTGGGGTTATTATCAGGTTACCATGGAAACATTGTTGCAATAGCAATATCACCATGGTTCTACTGTTTGTTATCATCTTTCTTGATTTTACATTATTGAAATTGTAGTTAATTACACTCTGTGTGATGAAAAATGCAAGCTGTCATAGCAACAAAGTCAAATATTCTTAATCACTTCACCTCTTCAAATATAATTGTTTGTCTGTAAAATACGTTTTGAAGCCAGCAACAGCATCATGAAATTATGTTTACATGAAATGTTTTATAAAATAGATGTATTTACATTGCAGACACAAAATGATTTTTATAGGTTCAATTCTAACTGCACAGATATTGTGCATTGTACACAAACATTTCTGTTTGTGTTGTTATTATACACACCCTCTATTTCCTAACTCTTTGTTTTTAAAATTGTATCACAATTGTATTATTGTGTAGTGAGCACCATGTCTTGATATTTAAGTAATTCTAATCTATGCAACAAGGCAAAAAACAAAGGGGCAGAATTTCTTGGATTTCGTTTACACAGAAATCCCGATAAAATTCATGGGCGCTTCGCAGCACTCTTGCCAACAGTAACTTATGCTGAAATTTCCTGAGAACCTCGTTAATGTACATGGGAATGTAAAATAAGGGTGTAAACTAAATAGGAAATCAGCCATGGAAACTTATTTTTTTTAAATATAATGGATTCTGATGCCATAGAAAAGCACCCAAAGATATAAAAACTTCAGGTGACATTAAGGAAAAATAAGAAGAAATGCTTTAAAAAAAAATTATAAAAGAGCAGAAATAATTATTTTGGGTTCTGCTGCAGCTAACATTTTTGGAATAAATTTACATCCATTCAGAAGTGTCATAAATGCAGAAACATAGTGATATAAGAGCAGGAGTAGACCATTCAGCCTCTCCAACCTACTTCAATATTCAGTTCAATTATGGGTGAATTGTACTGCAACTCCACTTATCATAGAAATCATAGAATCCCTACAGTGCAGGAGGAGGCCATTCGGCCCATCGAGTCTGCACCGACCACAATCCCACCCAGGCCCTACCCCCACATATTTACCCGCTAATCCCTCTAACGTACATATCTCAGGACTTTAAGGGGCAATTTTTAACCTGGCCAATCAACCTAACCTGCACATCTTTGGACTTTGCCCAACTTTGTTCTATGTCCCATACCTACTTCAAATTTATCAACCTAATTCCTGAATTTTATAACTGACCCAGCATACACAGACTTTTAGAGAGAGAGTTCCAAGCTTCCATTACTCTGTTTGAGAAAGTACTTCTTGATTTCACTCCGAAGTGGCCTCATTCTAATTTTGAGATGTTGACATGTCTTTGTCCTGGATTCCACCACCAAAGGAAATCATGGATGAAATTTTGCCAAAGTGGTGGGCATCCTATCATTGGGGCGCTGTTTTTCATTCGTTTTTTTTATTCGTTTGTGGGAAGTGAGCATTGCTGGGTGGGCCAACTTTGCTGAGGGCATTTTAAGAATCAATCACATTGCTGTGCGTCTGGAATCACATGTAGACCAGACTAGATAAGGCCGGCAGATTTCCTCTCTAAAGGACATTAGAGAACCAGAAGATTTTTTATGACAATTGACAATTATTTCATAGTCACCATTAGACTGTTAATTCCAGAATTTTATTGAATTCAAATTTCACCATCTGCCATGGTGGGATTTAAACCCAGACTACAGAACGTTACCCCAGGTTTCTGGATTACAAATCCAGTGACAATACCACTATGCCACCGCTTCCCCTTTACGGATGGTTGGCATTCTCGGGCAGAAGGACCCATGATATTGCCAGTTGGAGACAATTAAGAACAGGAAGTAAGCTAAGTGACCAAATATGGACAGCGGGCAGGCCTTCCATATTGCTTGGCCTATCAGAGGACGGGCAGCTGTGGAGCTATAGCAGTGACACTGAGAGAACTGACCATTGCTAAAGCACCAAGGAGAATGTGAGGTCTTCCCCCATTTTGAGGCAGCCTCGGGAGGGTGGGGAGGGCGGAGTGGGCCTGAAATAAATTTTTATGTGGGCCAAGCAAGCAGGTCCTAGAAAACAGAGGGAAGCTCTTCCAGTCGCAGGGTTGGACCTGCAGGGATATCATTTTCTGTCAATGGCCATTTCCCTGCGCCATGGAGCCTCTGGCTTCTATGGCCCCCATGGGAAGCTGCCTCAGTGCAGTCAGACATCTTGTCATGCGGTAGTCTTGTATTCCAGGGTGGGTAGGGGTGTTGGGGGAACACCATGCAGAAACATTGTCAATGGGACTGTTCCTGACTTCCCGGCATTTTACCGCTCCCCTGCCTCTGTTTGAACCACCTACAGGAAAAATCCACCCAGTTACTCTGTATTTTTCCCACAGAATCCCTTCATCTTTTTAAACACTTTGGGCTGGATTTTTGTGCACTGAATCAGATCAACGCAAAGACACCAATAAAATAACACCAACAGCCTGCTTGTCGGTTTGCCACCTCCATTCCTAACTCTGCCAACATTCGTGAGGGTGAAGTGAAGTTGCCCACATTGACAACTGGACTCATTTATGTAATTAAGAAGCTCATTAAGAGTTCGCCTTCGAACATCCTGAGATTTTAGCAGGGGCGGGTGATGATAGGGTGCTGTGTAAAACTGAGCAGCTCTAATTTGTTGGGAAGAGGGTCGACGGCATTGAAAAAGTTTTATGTGATCTAAAAAGCAGGGGTTTTAACAAAAATCTATTGCACAGCAATTACATTTTAATAATACTGAATATAAATTTTTATATTTGCCTATTCGTATTTATAATAATTTTAAGAACACTAATATTTAAAGAAGTATTGCATGGTGTACAGCAAATATAGATTCTTCTGAGACACAAAACCCCAGCAGGAAAGGTGAATCAAGCATGGCTAACAAAATAAGTCAAAGATTGCATTAGGTCAAAGAAAGTGGCTTATAAGGTTGCCAGAAGATGTGGTAAGCCCAAGGTTGGGAGCAATTTAGAACCCAACAAAGAAGAACCAAGAAACTGATACAAAATGGGAAAGAGAATATGAATGCAAGCTAGTAAGAAACGCAAAGGCGGATTATAAAAGTTTCTCTAAGTATGTGATAAGGAAGAGATTATCTAGGATCAATGTGGATCCGTTACAGGTGGAGACAGGAGAATTTGTAATGGAGAATAAGGAAATAACAGGAATCAGACAATTACTTTGTGTCTGTCTTCATGGAAGAAGCGATAGAAAGTTTCCCTGAAATACTGGGGAACCAAGGGACTAGTGAAAATGCTGAACTGAAAGAAATTAGTATTAGTAAAGAGGTCACACTCAAAACATTAATTGGATTAAAGGTTGATAAGTCCCCTGGACCAGATGAGCTACATCCCAGAGTATTGAAAGAGGTGGCCATAGAGATAATGAATGTAAAGGTCATTATCTTTAAAAATTCGATAGATTCTGGAAGAGTTCTTGCAGACTAGAAGGTAACAAATGTAACCCCAATATTTGAGAAGGGAGTGAGAGAGAAACTGGAAAACAACAGGCCTGTTAGTTTGATGTCAGTAGCAGCAAAAATGTTAGAATCTATTACAAACAATGTGATAACGAGGTACTTAGAAAATAATGATATGATTGGGCAGAGTCAATATGGATTTATTAAAATGTTTGACAAACCTATTGGAGTTTTTGAGGATGTTGCCTGTGGCATAGATAAAGGAGAACAAATGGATGTCATGGATTTGGAATTTCAGAAGGCTTTTGTTAAGGTCCCACACAGGAAGTTAATAAACAAATTAGAGCATATAGGATTGGGGATAGTGCACTGGTAAGGATTCAGAATTGGTTAACAGACAGAAACCAGACTGTAGGAATAAACGGGTCATTCTCAGGATGGCAGGTTTCTAGTCAGGTACTGCATGGATCAGTGCTGGGGCCACAGATATTCACAATCTATATAAATGATTTCGAAGTGAGGACCAAATGTAATATTTCCAAATTTGCTGATGACACAAAACTAAGTGGGAATGTAAGTTGTGAGGAGGATGCAAGGAGGCTTCAAGGGGACTTGGGCATGCTAAGTGGATGGACTAAAACATGGTAGATGGAACATAATGTGAATAAATGTGAAGTTATCAACTTTGGTAGAAAAAACAGAAAAGCAGAGTATTTTTTAAATGGTGAGATGTTGGCAAGTATAAATGTCTAACAGGACCTAGAAGTCCTTGTTCATGAGTCATGACAGGCTAGCGTGAAGGAGCATCAAGCTGACAGGTAGGCAAATAGTGTGTTAGTTTAGTTTTCATCACAAAGGAATTTAAGTACAGAAATAAAGATAACTTGCTGCAATTGTACAGTCCTTTGGTGAGACTGCATCTAGAGTATTGTGGACAGTTTTGGTCACCTTATCAAAGATACTTGCCATGGAGTGAGTGCAACAGATTAATTCCTGGGGTGACGGGATTGTCTCATGAAGAGAGATTAAGGAAACTGGGCCTGTATTCTCTAGAGGTGATCTCATTGAAATTTATAAAATTCTTACAGGGTGTGACAGGGTAGATGTGCATGGAATGTTTCCCCTGGCTGATGAGTCTGGACAATAAGAAGTCTCACAACACCAGGTTAAAGTCCAAAAGATTTATTTGGTAGCACAAGCCACTAGCTTTCGGAGCGCTGCTCCTTCATCAGGTAAGTGGGAGTTCTTGCCGTGTGCCTGCCAGCTTACAGGGGCCGAAGTCTTCTGTGGGATTTGGGGAGCTCCTGGCTGTGAGGGGGCGCCTGTTCAGGAATTGTCCCCACATTGGAGACAATTGGACGACCAGCTGAGTACAAGAAAGACAGCAGCTGATGATGGGGGCACCAGTCTCAGGTTTTGCGCCCATGAATAACATTGAAAAATAGCATCCTCCACAGGAAGGGCATCGGGAGGGCTGGGGAAAGGAAAAGGGGTAGGAAGGACATTAATTGGCCAGCTAGCAGGAAATGATGTTCTAGGGCCGATCATGGTCTAAAGCATGTTTTACAACCTCTTCCAGGCCCACCAAGTGGGTATGCCTGACAGACGAGTGATTCAGGCCATTGTCTTTTGGTGCCCAGAGGTTGATAATAATCACACTTAATGCTTGGAAAGATCAGAGGTGCATTGGACGGAATTTTCTGATACTTTTTCTAAGTGTTGGTCTCGGCGAGAAAACAGGAGATAATCCCACTGGTGCCATTGGCAAAAAATATCTCTGTATATTCACAAGTTTCACACAGAGCTTGTGGTGGCTTGCCTCTGATTCACTTGTCCCCACTGCAATCAGTGTGCTCTCCTTTTAAATCCCTCCCCAGCGCTTGTTCCAAGTCTAATCTGGATAATGGCTGTTGGGAAGACAGCATCACATTTTATGGAGGGAGTCCTCAGCAAACTTCTGGTTGGGGTTGAACAGAGGCAGGAAACCCTCTACCCATTATCAGACAGCCAGCCAGCAAGCAAGATGATTCCATGAAGACAACCAACCCCAGCTGGGAGGCTGTGGCAGCGATAGTGAGTGCCAGCTTACTCCATAGGAGATAAGTCACCAGTGTTAGAACCATCAACCGCCCAGTTTGACACACAGTATCTTCCTGCTCTCATCTTTGCGGCATGCTCTGGCAACCCCCGTGCAATGATGGCACATCTTCCATCTGCCCTGAAAGGAGGTTCTCCCCTTCCCACTGTGATCATGCTGCAACACCAAGAGGACACTGGCACTGTCTCCCAGGTTCCCACTCTGTGCAACGCTCAGGCATCTCACATCTACCAGCATTCTTTCATCATGAGGAAACCATTGGCTGAAAGTCTGTGCGAGTCTGTCCACCTCCTCAGTAGGTGGTGACACACTCCAGGATCCCTGACCTTAGACTCATGATATTTTATGCCTGCGTGTCATTTACGCTCACAACGAACATGTGTACAAAATCACCCCCAATGTAACAAAAAAACAACAAACCTTCTTTGTTCTTACCTCAAAATTATGTTAAAGATGTTAAAAGTATAATGAACACCGTTACTTATTTTCTAAACCAAACTTCTTAACTTAAGTTCCCTTTTACACCCATATGATAGAGAGCTGGTGCAGACACAATGGGCTGAATGGCCTCCTTCTGCACTGCAACAATTCTGTGATTCTGTGATAATGGAAAAGCCATAGTGACACAATATTGTCAACTTTGGTTAATGTTATCTTCAAAATAGCAAATGCATTCATTAAATTTCCTGTTGAATAATGAAATCTCTTGAAGAGAGGCAGGGCAAAACTGAACATGGGAAAGGATTTCACATTAAACAGGTTTAAAAGCCAGAGTTTAAATAATACTAGTCTGAAAGAGAAACAAAGGGCATAGCAAAGAAATATGCAAAATGTAACTAATTTCCAAATCGGCAATTAATTAAATAGCTTTTTAATAGAATAGCTTTAAACTATAGAAGTCACTCAATTTTTTCTAAAGGGATTAACCACTCTAGATGTGAAATACTAAATAATGGCAAAACATTTTGGAACGAAATAATACATTTTTTATCATAATACTTGGCCAGAATTTCCCAAAGATTTCCATTGCAACTTTTTGCGTGGAGTTTTATCAAATTTTCCCCAATGATATTTCTCTGTAACTGATTTACATCAATTTTGCACTGAAATATCATTGGCCTAGAAATTTGTTCACGCAGTGAATTATCCCTGTACCTGACTGGTGAACCTCTGATATTGGGCCTCAAGTCTATTTCCGTGGATTTAGTGAGCTGTGCTGAGCTATCACTGAATAGTAATTGAAGCAGGGGTTCGGTTTAGCTCAGTTGGCTGGACGGCTGGTTAGTGATGCATAAATTGTTTCACTCCAGGTATAATTCAAGTGACCCACTAGGAAGCTTTAATCAAACAAAGTTTATTTAAGTACACAGTTAAAATATATTTTATGCTCGGATGTGACAATCCTGTGCCTTTAAGAAATGGATTTCAATCATGTTTCTCTGCAGGATTTTGTCAGCACCGTGTTGTCTGCAGCCAGTGTTCTCTAAGTGTTATTGAAGCAATATAATGGACATCATGTTGATCTTAATCTGGGCTAATGCAGTGTTCAGTGATTTAATGGTCCTTTGGGGATTGTTGAGCGGAGCTTGATTGAGGATGATTGACAGTTTATGTCCGGGCGGCACGGTAGCACAGTGGTTAGCACTGCTGCTTCACAGCTCCAGGGACCTGGGTTCGATTCCCGGCTTGGGTCACTGTCTGTGTGGAGTTTGCACATTCCCCTCGTGTCTGCGTGGGTTTCCTCCGGGTGCTCTGGTTTCCTCCCACAGTCCAAAAATGTGCGGGTTAGGTTGATTGGCCGTGCTAAAAATTGCCCTTAGTGTCCTGAAATGCGTAGGTTAGAGGGATTAGTGGGTAAATATGTAGGGATATGGGGGTAGAGCCTGGGTGGGATTGTGGTCGGTGCAGACTCGATGGGCCAAATGGCCTCTTTCTGTACTGTAGGGTTTCTATGTTTCTATGTCATGTGGCTTGGGACAGCTATGCTTCAGAGAAAAGTCCAGTTTTAGTTTCATTTCTCAGTTACTGCTAGAAGCTGGTGGAAGAAGGCTGTGTCTCTGTCTCTCTGTCTCTCTCTCTCCAGAGGCTTGCTGGAAGTTCCAAGACTGGCAAGCCTCAGATTTGATCCAACATTCAAAGGACCAATTCACATAGCTGTTAAAAGCTGCAAATCCAGCATCATGTGAGCATACTTGTTTCCATGCCAAGTCTGAAGAAGGCTGTGTGTCTGTGAGATATTGTTTAACTTGGAATAGCAGAGATAGCAGGAGATATTGGGAGTTATACTGTGTCGTGTTTAATTCTTGTAATTTGTAAAAGTTATGCTAATTCTTGTTGTTATATTTTAACTGTGTTCTTAAATAAACTTTGTTTGATAAATGCTTCCTCGTGGACCATTTGAATTATACCTGGAGTGAAACACCTAATGCTCACCCTAATTCCAAAATGAAATGTAAAACTTAAGGTCTAGGCTAACTTCATAAAACACCTTGGAGTTTCTGGCCTGGGTCTTAACGGCAGAGCAATGCCAACAGCGTGTGTCCAATACCGGTACCAGCTGAGCTTATTCATGAAGGCCTTGCCTCCTCAACCTTGCCCCTTGCCTGAGGTGTGGTTATCCTCAGGTTAAATCACTACCAGTCAGCTCTCCCCCTCAAAGAGGAGGGATGCCTATAGTCATCCGGGACTATGGCAAGTAACTGGTGAGTGATCGGGCATTGGGTTGAGATGGGAATGGACCATGTCCTTTTGATGTGTTCTTCCTGCTTCCACATTCAGGCAAATATGGGAGTCTTCATGCCAGTTGTCACCATATTGTGCATATTGGGCATTTAATAAGCTGTTTTTCACACAAAATAGTTCTGGATTTCTAGACCGCAATGTGTGAATTACCTTGATCACCTACACTACTACCAACTTACAGCTGGCATCAATTCATTCGCAAAGCTCCACACTCATCTAAAACATCAAGAGAATTTGAGATACAACCTCAGGCCTTGGAGAGCTTGCAAATTTACCAGAATGATACCAGAGTTTAAATAATTAACCCATGAGAGCACGTTGAATAATTGTGGTTGTGTTCCCTTGAGTTTACAAGACTGCGGGGTGATCTAAATAAGGAATGAGATTTTTGTGGAGGAGGTGGGAATCAGGGGCCAGGTTCAATTCCAGGTTGTGAATCCAACCCCCGTCCCCAATGCAAACCAGGAACTCATCAGCACTTTTGTCAAGCTTACTTAGTAAGGGGTTGAAAATGGCGGCCAATCAGTGGACAAGAGTGGGTAGGAGTGGGAGAATGAGACAGCAGGGATGTGGCCCACATTCTGGCCCAACTTGACAGCCATTCCTTTGGTTGTTGTCTGTGAATGATTTTTAACAAAGGAAAGAATCTGCAAAATCAAATTGGCTAGGGCAGATGAAGAGCTAGATCCTGTAATAGGGTCGGGAAATCTTAGGAATATACGGACTGAGGCCTTTCGAGCCTGCTGCACCATTCAATTAGATCATGGCTAATCATCTACCTCAACACCACTCTCTGTACTATCCTCATATTCCCTTATGTCCTCAGTGTTCAGAAATCTATCGATTCTTGCCCTGAGCATGCTCAATGATTAAGCTTCCACAGCATAATTCCAGAGATTCACCATCCTCTGCGTGAAGAAATTCCTTCTCATCTCAGCCTCAAATGGCTTACCCCACATTCTGAGATTATGTCCCTTGGTTCCAGACTCATCATGTGGAGATGCTGGCGTTGGACTGGGGTAAACACAGTAAGAAGTCTCACAACACCAGGTTAATGTCCAACAGGTTTATTTGGTAGCACAAGCCACTAGCTTTCGGAACTGCTCTGATCTGCTCTGGTAGCCTCAGTTTTTATATGGCTGGTCCAAGTTCAGTTTCTGGTTAATGGTAACCCTAAGAATGGTGATAGGGTCTGAGGTATTTCCCTGAAGTGGCTATGACTGGTTCTCCTCTTGGTATCTGTTTCTGTTCAACTGACCTTCCTCAGTCATGTAGCATGGAATGTAACCCCTAAGCCCACTCAAAAATCTCAACCGCCCCCATGAACAAGCTTTCGACGTGCTCCTCAAACACTTCAGCTGGATTTTATCCAGGAGCTTGCGAGATTGAGGTGTCACCCCCCCCCCACCAGCCTGTGAACATGGTCAGTGCTGGCATTTTCAGGCATTTTGTCCACCACTAATGGGGCCCAAAAATTCAACATGTATGAAGGAATGTGAAGGATTTATCTCAGCTTGATTTACGAACATAGTTAAAATGCAGGTATTACAAAGAATCAGGGACTTCCAAGGCCAATTACTTGTAGCAAACTAACAGGATACAATAGCAGAGGTAAAAGAAGCATAAGTATATTTGCAAACAAAAAATAATTCTTGGTTTTTTAAATCTATTTTATACTTAAGTCTATCCTTTACCTAACCTCTGTTGAAAGTATGTCAGAGAAACATTGATGTGTAATAATGGTAGAGGATGAATAATTCACAAATGCATCAAAATCTTGGCAATACAGTGTATTATGTTAATATATCTCAGAAATTTGATAGCAGGAATATTATGGTTGAGCATAAATTTGAGCTGGACACAAAGACTCCTTTCCAAGCTATGAGAGACCGACTGAGCGTGAGGGGGAATGAAGTGAGGAGTTTAACTTTGACAGTTGTGATTGGGCATTAATATTGACATTCTACTTTATATTTTTACTGTATTCTAAGTTTAAATTTATATTAGCTCTTCAATTTAAGCTGTTTAAATTACTCATATGGTGCCTTAACTGTCAGCTGACAATAACTAATCAATTAGTTACTGAAAAGATGTGATTAGCTATTTTCTTTTCATTCTTTTCCATGCCAGTTGAACTAGTCAGGCTGATTTTAACCTGGGGGATTGGGGAGGGTTGGGGGAAAGAGGCAAGGGGACCCCAGAGTGAGTGATATGCGCAAAGTTGGGCCAGTAGACTGGGCAGGTTGATTTTAACTGCTGGGCCTCATTTTAATATTCCACACACCTCTCGCCTGAAGCTAGTGAGAATAACTTCAGGGCTGGAAATATGGCGGTAGCCAGGCATTTGGCCTGAATCTTCTCGGGGATGGAAAGGCACTACAGCTTAACCACAATGGTGCCAGTGCCCTGAATCAAAAACTCCAACCTTTATATCCAGCATCCCCCCTTCCCCCGCATCCCCCCCCTTCCACTTTCTGCCGGGGAGGAAAGACACCAGCTTATATTTTGCACGGTTCACATTTAAACTGCAGCTGCCTTCACTCAGAAGCAATTTTTGTCACCGAGATTTCTAATGTACAACTCGTGGGACTCACAATGTTGAGGAGAAGAACACCTACTGGAGCTGTTAGGAGAGGTCAGGGACCCTTTTGGACAGGTCATGTGACGGGCCATGTACCCTTTAAGAGAGCTTTTAAAAGATGTCACCAAGTGCCATAGAACTTCAACACATTCAAAGACTGATGTGTGGCTGACACATGGGGAGTTGGAGAGCGAGGACTCTGGCCTTGGAAGAATAGATACTTTAGACCCTCCTAATTTCCTCATGTGAGAGGAAGTATAGTTGCCAGAGAAGGGGAAGAGTGGGTGTCGTGGTAAAGAAACTGCAAAGTGGGGATGACATCTTCGCTTATTCACAGCATAGAGTGGGAGCAACATGAGACCAAAGGGAGGAGACCATTTTGGGAGTTGAAGGCAGTGCAGTACACACCAGAGAGGAGGAAGAGGAGGACAACGAGGTTTGACCCTGAAATAAAGTAACCAACTACTGTGGATGTCGTATCTGGATGTGATAGACAACCCAATGTAGAAGAAGTCACAGATGAACCTGGGAATTGGTCACTGAGACATGTGCCATGGTGTAACATGATCTGGCACCAGTCTGCTGATTGCATACTCCGCCAGTGACACTGAAGGTGGCAGTGTCTCTGAATTTTTACACGGCTGGATCTTTCCAGGGGTAAGGCACAGACCTGGGCACCTTCCCACAGTCAACCTCACAAAGGTCCACCAAGGTAGTTACAGATACTCTCTTTGCTTGGTTGGGGGGAGCACATAACCTTCCAAATGGATGGAGTGTCTGACACACAGAGGACCAGAGGGTTTGCCAGCATATTAGGCTTCCTTCAAATATAGAGGGTTATCAACTGCACCCATATCACCATAAAGGTACCAAGTCATCAAACTGACACTTTCATGAACAGGAAATCCTTCCACTCTCTGAATGTGCAGATGGGGTGTAACCACACCAATGTGTTCCTGTACATCTGTGCATGGTAACCTGGAAGCTGTCACAACTCATTTATCCTGAAGAATTCAGAACAGTCTAAGCTTTTTCAGATGCAAACACAGGACTGTGGTTTGTTTCTGGGGTAAGGGCCCTTAAGGAGGTGGCTGATGACTTCCTTAAGGCGGCCACAAATGGAGCCTGAATGGTACTATAACAACAGCCATTGGTGGAATTCTCCCATTCCGATCACAGTGGGTCTGGTGGCAGGCAGGAGTGGAGAATCTACTGTGAGCCAAATGTCGAAAAACTCCGACCTCACCGTGGCTGGGATTCTCCAGTACCGCTGCAGTGAATGGAGTTTTGACTGAGCACCAAATTCTCCATTCTCGCTGGCAGTGGGGTGGGTACAGATGAGAACAAAGAACAAAGAACAAAGAACAATACAGCACAGGAACAGGCCCTTCGGCCCTCCAAGCCCGCGCCGCTCCCCGGTCCAGGATTGAATCCTGAATCCAGGATCCCCGCCCAATTTTCCAGCCTATCTACATCCTAATATCCTATCCACCGAGCTGTCCCTCACAGCTACGATGCTTTGTTCATCACAATCTATTAACTCACCCCCACCCCCCCATTCCAGACCATGTGATCTCCAGGGAGAGGCGAAAACCCAGAGTGAAAACCCCAGGGCCAATATGGGGAAAATAAATCTGGGAAATTCCTCTCCGACTCCCTGAGGCGATCGAAACGAGTCCAGGAGATCACACTGGCCCTGATCGGAAAATGCTTCCCAACCCTATTCATTTCCACTTCTGCCTTACGAACACCATCTGAATTCCCTGCCCCCGAGACAGGTTCCCAACTATCCGCAGTCTCGCTCTGTACTGGCACCAGCAAGATGATCATAGAATGAAGCCTTGAAACGAGAAACAAAGAACAATTAGCCCGCGCCGCTCCCTGGTCCAAACTAGACCACTCTTTTGTATCCCTCCATTCCCACTCCGTTCATATAGCTGTCTAGATAAGTCTTAAACGTTCCCAGTGTATCCGCCTCCACCACCTTGCCCGGCAACACATTCCAGGCCCCCACGACCCTCTGTGTAAAAATGTCCTTCTGATATCTGTGTTAAACCTCCCCCCCTTCACCTTGAACCTATGACCCCTCGTGAACGTCACCACCGACCCGGGGAAAAGCTTCCCACCGTTCACCCTATCTATGCCTTTCATAATTTTATACACCTCTATTAAGTCTCCCCTCATCCTCCGTCTTTCCAAGGAGAACAACCCCAGTTTCCCCAATCTCTCCTCATAACCAAGCCCCTCCATACCAGGCAACATCCTGGTAAACCTCCTCTGTACTCTCTCCAAAGCCTCCACGTCCTTCTGGTAGTGTGGCGACCAGAACTGGATGCAGTATTCCAAATGCGGCCGAACCAACGTTCCATAGATCTGCAACATCAGACCCCAACTTTTATACTCTAGAGATTGAGATTGGAGAATCCCACCCAAAAGGTCAGAAACCCGCCGGCATAGAATCATGTTGCAAATCTCCCAACAGTGGATCAATGGCACGTCGGTCTTCCAGCTGGCTGCTGGTGTGGAATGTTGAGGAAGATGAGGTGATGGAGGAGCTCTCTGTCCAGGGTTATAGATCTGACACAGAGGAGGAGGAAGAGAATGGCAATGGGAGACTCTCTGAGGAGCAGGCCCATATAGCCACAACTGATTCTTGACAAGATGGGATCATTGTCAGAAGCCTGCTAATCCAGCGTAGATTCCTTTAGGCTCTTGAAAGGTCTCAAATTACACCAGCTAGTCCCCCATGAGCAGCTTCCACATAATAAACCTTTACCGTGGAAGCCACACTTCCTCAGGGACATGTCATGTCCACTATTCCAAGAGCGCTAATAGGAAACAGTTTACCGTTTACATCCATGATCTTCAATATGATTGGACGTGCTAACAGTACTGCGGTCATGGAACATTATACAGCTGCATGCCACACATATATTAAAACAACTTTTTTAATCACCTCCAACATTATCCATCCGCAACCAGTGTCAGGAGTGTGTGACGTCTGCAACATGCAACACTGCCAAACACCTCAGCTCCCTGTGAACCACAGCCTCTAACAACTATAAGACAAAGGCTTCAAATGTAGTGGAGAAATCACATGAGCTTGTTTCCCTGAACTATATACCGGAAATCCACATAAGTGACAGTGTTACAATCTCATGCAGGTGACTGCCTTCGACACAATACTCAGGCTTGAAGAACATAAGAACATAAGAAATAGGAGCAGGAGTAGGCCATCTAGCCCCTCGAGCCTGCCCCGCCATTCAATAAGATCATGGCTGATCTGAAGTGGATCAGTTCCACTTACCCGCCTGATCCCTATAACCCCTAATTCCCTTACCGATCAGGAATCCATCTATCCGTGATTTAAACATATTCAACGAGGTAGCCTCCACCACTTCAGTGGGCAGAGAATTCCAGAGATTCACCACCCTCTGAGAGAAGAAGTTCCTCCCCAACTCTGTCCTAAACTGACCCCCCAGTACAAGAGTACCTGATAAACTAGATTTGAGTTTTGAGTCTGATCACCAATCCTCCCTTAAAGACAATCGCTGATGGACAAGGAATCCTGCAAGAAGCATCTCAATCCAGAACCCTTGGTGTACTTCCTTATCCAAGGGTTTAGGGAAGGAAACAGCCTTCCACTGGTGGACATGTATTGACACACCTTTACTCTTGATGGCATTAATGAGAGCTGGACTGCACCATGCAATCTTCACTGCCACTGGCAAGAAACACTCTTATTCTGTAAACATTCTTATTGAGGGTATTCGTCTTCAAAAGCAGATTGAGAAATTTTTGGCAATAGTGATTTGCATTTACAATGTGCTTAGTTGTAAAACATACAAAGTGATATAAATTGAACCCATGGTGAACTCATTAGCAATCAAGTCAGCAGGGTGCCCTACGCTCACAAACTCTCCTATGAAGTGCCCTCAATGTTGCCTCAGAGGAGGTGAAGGCAGGCTGCTCAACTCTTCTGAGGAGTCTGGTGTCTGGCCTCAATATGCAGGGACCTGAAACCTTATATCAGACAGTGGCCTCTGCAATTCTGAAGGGGCAGCCATTGTCACTGTGACAAGTGGAGCAGATGAGGGCTCTGGCAGAAGGGCTGGGAGAAGGAAGAAGATGAGATGCTCTCAGAACCTTCACCCTCCTCACTAACCTTCACAGCCCTAGGTAGGCCTTCAGGTAGGTTTGATGGGGCAGGATGTTGGGGTGGAGCAATCATCCATTTCCACCACCACGGTGCCACCAGTACAAATGTCCTGTGAAATGAACGAAACTCCTCATGTATCCTGTGGAAATCAGTGCCCACAACTGAGCAGTCTGTTCCGGCTACTGAGGGGGTGCGGGAAGTGAGTAGTGCTGAGACCTGAGTGAGGCACAAAGGTGGTAGTGAAATTAATCCAGAAACTCAGATAATGTTCTAGGAACCTGGGTGCAAATCCCGCCATGGCAGCTGGTGGAATTTGAATTCAATAAAAAAAATCTGATGACCATGAAACCATTGTCGATTGTCGTAAAAACCCACTAATGTCCTTTAGGGAAGGATATCTGCCATCCTTACCTGGTCTGGCCTACATGTGACTCCAGTGCCACAGCAATGTGGTTGACTCTGAACTGCCCTCAGGCAACTCAGGATGGGCAATAAATGCTGGCCCAGCCAGCATTGCCAGTGTCCCATGAATGAATATTTTAAAAAATCACCCTTTACATTGTGAGAGCACGCTCTGATACATGCCATTGCCTTTCGCCTTTAACCATATTTACACAGCCCCTATCATGCAACCCATCCTCTGAACTTCCTCTCACACCAATGTCCCTTTCTGCTCAGTGAACTAACATGATCACCTCCACATTGTTCCAAAGTGCCTCTCCCACTGCATTTATCACCAGTTAAGGGTGATTCTTCATCCCTGATAACCAGCCAGCAGAAACCTGGTTAATTCCATTGCTTCTCCTCCCACATTCCTGGTCGCCCAAAGCGTCACAGTCACCCACCTGGAATCCAGACATCTCCCTGGAGCTATGGACATTCTTGTCTTGTGGATACAGACACAGAGTGATGCTAGCCTCGTGTTACCTGATGGAAATAAAATATGACTCTGTGTATTCAAACCATAAGACAATTTGCAAAATTTGCTTTTAGAAGACTACTTAAATGCAAAAACTTTGAAAATTCTCTGTTACTGGAAGAGACATGTGATGAAACATTTGATGATTCCTTTAAATACCACTCAGTTAAAGATGTATTCAGTTTTGAGAGTTCAGAGAGGATGGTAGCTCCAACATTGAGCTCCAAAATTGCACTGCTGATGAGAAATCAGTATTGCAGTCTTGTAAGAGAGACCAGATAACAAACGAGGAGACACTTGGATGTGGTGGTGCCAGGACACATTATTAGGCAACAAAAGTTATACTTAATAAAGACAATCCATATCCCAGCTTAGATGGCTCTTGTTTCCTGCACCTCCATCTAGTTGCATCAATAGTTTGGGACTCCTGTTTCTTTTATTCTTTGCCTGTGTTTTCCTGAAATGTGTGCAGTGAATCTCTTTTTGCTGTCTTTTTTATCCTCTGAAGCCAGGGGCTCTTCATGTGTTGTCATGTCCTGGTCTTATTTTCTGTCTTTCAGTGCTTACATTAACTGTCCATTGTGATCACAACCTATGGTCATGATCCCTGAGCCATACTCACGACCAAAACATAAACGATCCATCCACACATACCGTTCTGATTAACTCAAGCCATGCAGGCAGTACTCACACATCTACAATTAACCCTTCATCTACCAGGAACTGATACAAAATACCAAATGTAGAGAAAAAGGAATTCATAACAAATATAAAGTACAAAAGAAATATTAAAAAGTGCAAAATGTATGAAAAACTTCACATTTTCTACATGCGGTTGATGTTATGATCTGTCTGCTCTGCATAACTTGCAGTATCTGTTCACAGCATGCGTGCTAATGCCCTCACCAAGATGGGAAAAGTCTGCATGTGCCGCAGATGTAATTTTGGATCTGAAACAGCAGCTGAGATATCCAAGCGAAAGCCGCTGCTAATCCCAATTTTGTGCTATCTGTCTCCTGCTGCTCATCTAAGCTCCCAACCAAATCATAATTTTCCCTTTGTTCCATGAACTTCAACTTTAGCTACCAGTCTCTTATGAGGAACTTTATCTAATGCCTTCTGGAAGTCCATATAAATAATACCTATGGACATTAACAACATTAATGCCACACTTACAGTGACATTCCGGTGGCAAAAAAAGAACAGCTAGGAGGAAATTGGCTTTTAAATTGTGTGGTAGAGAGATGAATACAGCAGGCTTATCTACAAATATCAAATAAATAGAATCTTCAGTCAGGCTGGTGGGTCAGCTTTTATATTGAAGACAGTAAATCAAAAGTTGAGAGCAGATTAAGGGTGGCACAGCGGTTAGCACTCAGTGGTTAGCACTCAGTGGTTAGCCTCACACCATTAGGGATTTGGGTAACTGTGCGGAGTTTGCATGTTCTCCCCGTGTCTGCATGGGTTTCCTCTAGGTGCTCAGGTCTCCTCCCACAGTCCAAAGATGTGCAGGTTATGTGGATTGGCCATAATCAATGCGAGGGGTGACAGGGATAGGGTGGGGAGTGCTCTGGGTAAGATGCTCTTTCGGAGTGTTGATGTAGACCCAATCGACCAAATGGCCTCCATCTGCATGGTAGGGATTCTATGAACTTGTATCTTTCCTTCTTCACCCAGCATCGTTGTATGAGTACATATTAATCCCTCTTTATAGTCAAGCAAAGGATTTTTTAAGATCCAGATTTCAGCTCATCAATAGAATATTCCTTTCAGGAGTTCCCTCCTTTTCTGTTTTGTTTAATCAATACATATAAATAAAAGAGATTCAATCATCTCAAATTACTTAGAACATAGTACAAAGCAAGACACAATGGCAAACTTCTAAGTGCAAAGCTTTTACGGTCATAGTTGCATTGGAACTGTGTGTGCCTCTGTGGGAGTGAGTGAAGGATTCTAAATGTGAGGGAGGCCCACTGCTTTCTTTCCCTGTTCTATACTCTCCTTCCTGCCAGGAAGCAAAAAGGGTTGTGATTTATCAACCTTTCTCCAATGTGGATTTACAACCTTGAATTATGCGCCATCTTAACAAAAATGCAGCCTTTGAAATGCTATAAAATGAAAGAACACATGCATGGCGGACATTTGCCCAACTTACAGTGGAATATGCGTACCAGCAAATGACTGTCATTGTGTATCTAGATAGCGATTTGAATTGGCTAGGGGGGAGAGCAGTGACAGCATCTTTGGATCTGTAACATCACAGGGCAGATGGTGCAGAATGTTAATTGTATCAGTTGAGGTTAAGGATATACAGGTGGGTGTACCCTCAATTCTCAGCATTGATGAGGTGGTTACTTGAGACACTTACTGATACAAGGTGGGAGTCAAGCTGGGAGGTATGTACCTATAATGATTCACACTATGAATAAATTGGCTAGGCACTTACTTGTATGTTGTATTTTGCATATGTACCTGACGAGTTATGGATAGCTACATATTGTGATGAAGGAATTGGAAATTTGTGTGAAAGCTGGGCCTGGGTGAGCTATGAATATAGAGCAAGCCTCAATGGCATGCAATTGCCATCAAGTTGGTGAATGATATTCTTGGGTACATTTATTTGTCATATTCCTTAAAATATATTGAATTCCAAATTCTCTTGCATAGCACTGCTGGAGATCTTTGATTTTGATTTGATTTGATTTATTATTGTCACATGTATTAACATACAGTGAAAAGTATTGTTTCTTGTGCGCTATACAGACAAAGCATATCGTTCATTGAGAAGGAAATGAGAGAGTGCAGAATGTAGTGTTAAAGTCATAGCTAGGGTGTAGAGGAAGATCAACTTAATGCGAGGCAGGTCCATTCAAAAGTCTGACAGCAGCAGGGAAGAAGCTGTTCTTGAGTCAGTTGGTATGTGACTTCAGATTTTGGATCTTTTTCCCGACGGAAGAAGGTGGAAGAGAGAATGTCCCAGGTGCGTGGGGTCTTTAATTATGCTGGCTGCTTTGCCGAGGCAGCAGGAAGTGTAGACAGAGTCAATGGATGGGAGGCTGGTTTGCGTGATGGATTGGGCTATATTCACGATCTTTTGTAGTTCCTTGCGGTCTTGGGCAGAGCAGGAGCCATACCAAGCTGTGATACAACCAGAAAGAATGCTTTCTATGGTGCATCTGTAAAAGTTGGTGAGAGTCGTAGCTGATATGCCAAATTTCCTTAGTCTTCTGAGAAAGTAGAGGCGTTGGTGGCTTTCTTAACTATAGTGTCGCAATGGGGGGACCAGGACAGGCTGTTGGTGATCCGGACACCTAAAAACTTGAAGTTCTCGACCCTTTCTACTTCGCCCCCATTGATGTAGACAGGGGCATGTTCTCCTTTACGCTTCCTGGAGTTAATGACAATCTCCTTCATTTTGTTGACATTGAGGGAGAGATTATTGTAGCCGCACCAGTTCACCAGATTCTCTATCTCATTCCTGTAGTCTGTCTCGTCATTGTTTGAGATCCAACCCACTACGGGTATTTGACCTTGTTGAGATATTTTGCACCACTGTCTGCTTCCTACATGACCCATGCAGCATCCTGTGAGGGAAAGGTTGCTTACAGGTGCATCCCCAGTGAGTGCTGGAAGGCCTTGCATTGATATTATCCTGATTTCACACAACCCAATTGGCTGCTGTGATGCCGGGATACCAAATTTGGAACATGCAGGTGCAAGCAATGAACTTGTTGATCACTCTGCAGACTTCAAGCGTTCTGCTGCAAGATGGGTCCAGCACTCGTGTTTATAAAGAGTCAGGCACCTAAGTTACAGATAAGGAAGTTTTTAAGAACTTTTTTTCTAAATGTCCAGAAGCACTCAGGAGTGTTTGAAGAGAAGTTGTGATGAGTTCCTAGATTTACCCGGGAATTTTGTCATATTCTCACAGATATGGCAGAGGATTAGGTGATGTGTCCACACAAAGGTGGCAATAGGTATGTGGGGGGGGGAGAGCAGTGACAGCATCTTTGGATCTGTAACATCACAGGGCAGATGGTGCAGAATGTTAATTGTTTCAGTTGAGGTTAAGAATATACAGGTGGGTGTATCCTCAATTCTCAGCATTGATGAGGTGGTTACTTGAGACACTTACTGATACAAGGTGGGAGTCAAGCTGGGAGGTATGTACCTATAATGATTCACACTATGAATAAATCTACACCAAATAAAGGTTGACTTTAGTTTGTTCCTTCACTGACTCGTTATCAAGAATATGACTCAGACAGTGGAGAGGGCAAGCTCCCCTGCCACCTTGGAGCCAGACTCCTTTATGCACCCTGTCAGTGATAGGGTGCTGCATTGTATGCCAGCCAGTGCACCCAGCATTTCAGCATGCATGGCATCAGCACTCGCCTTCTGTCTCCCCTTTGGGATCCTCATCTGAAACATCTGTAGTAGAATTCATGAACAGCCTTGTCCTCTGGTTAGCCAGTAAACAAATCACCTTTTACTCCTGGCCAGCTTGCAGCAAAGTCAAGCCCAGATGGCTTGCCACATGCAGGACCTGACTCTATACAATCCAATAAAGTAGATGCAGTGACAGCGGGTCAAATTTTTCTGTTCTGCCATGATGGGAATCGTAATGGATGAGGGAGCGGACCATGGAAAGGTCCATCGATTTTGGATGGAATTTTCCAGTTTCGGCGTGAGGAAAGCCCGCCCAGTATCTGAGCTTGTGTCTGTGAGTGCCAGATCAATCAAGTGACAAGGCCTCTTCATTAGTATTGTGGTGTTTCTCCATTTCCTCCTCCTGGGGTTGCTACTTTTGGTCAGACAGCAGTTCCTGGGTGTTGGAAAGAAGGAACTGAGAAGGGGAAGGTTAGTGTGAGGGAAGAGGAGTGGGGTGGGAAGGATCATGGCCACACTGTTGACAGCCTGCTCATCATACCAGGATGGCATGATAAGGGTGAGCTGGCAGAAAGGGCATAAGATCAGGAAAGTACCTTCATCCTCAATGTTTCAGTGATGCTGGGTGACAGGCCAGGTCTATGATGTGGACAACCATCCCCTCCGTAGGCCTCAGGAGATGCAGGGATCCTTGTTCCCCAGCCACTTCTGCTTTGCTCTCTTCAAATATGCCCCACCTTGTCCTGCAAGAGAAAAGGGGGTCACACTGAAAAGCATAAGCAGGTGGAACCAGGTATCTAAAAAGAAAGCAGCTCTCACAGAAACTGTCAGTAGAGAAGCAGGGCAAATGGAGTAAGGAGCAGAGAGCAAGTCCCAGAAGCTAAAGAGGATAGTTTTAGGAACCAAAGAATGAAAAGAGGAGTCCCAGGAAGACTGAAGTCAAAGGAACAAAGAACTGGTGTCGAAGGTACTGTTCACTAAAGTTAAAGAAAGAGTCAGAGAAAGGTTCCCAGTTAAAGACAGTATTAAAAGATGCAGACCTGGAGAAGGATAGCAAGATGCCAGACATGTGAGGAAATCCTAACGTTGGTGACATATTAATACAACCTGTGAAGCAGTAGTCGTCTGTTGTCATGGCTGGGCATCTGAGAGATCATGTGGAAGCTTGAATGCATGTGGCAATCCAAGATAGAGAAATACTGAAAGGAGAGATTGAAAACCTGGAAGTGGATCCCTGGAGAAGGTATCCAAGAGAAAGCATTTGGGAAAATATGCTAGCTCTGCATTTAAAAAAATCACAGTATGTACTCTTTCTCAGCATCTTCTGATGACGTGTGTAGACTGTTGCCAAAATGACATGAACTCCAGTCGATGAATACGGATGTTTAATCTGATTCAGAAACAGGTTTCCAATATAGTCCATTTTTGGGAATTCTTTAGCACTTCTTCTGTTAATCTTGACTTGTTTAGCCTTTATAGACCTTCATTCCCAATCTTTAGGCAATTTTTGACATGCCCCTTTGACCTTCCTTCTTCTGTAGTACCTGGGATAAGTAGCTGGAGCTGTTTTTGACACTTTTCCAAAGTTTTGCCCCTGAAGGTGAGTTAAGGCAGGAACCACCACAGAGTAATGGCATCTTTGACTGTTCTGGTGGATTATCATCTTCTCACCTCCAAGTGAAAAGTGAGAAGGTTGTGCATTCAAATCTCACTCCAGACATATGCAGAAAATATAGGCTGACATTTTAATGCAGTATTCAGTGGGTGGCTCATGGTCAGAGTGAGTCCCTATCAGCACTCCAAGGTGAATGTAAAAGATCCCATGGAATTATTTGAAGAAAAGCAGAGGAGTTCTCCTTGATATCTTAGCCGACATTTATCCTTCAACAAACACAACTAAAACACGCAAACTGATCCTTCGTCTGTTGTTTGTGGGAACTTGCTGTGCACAAAGTGATTGCCATTACATGAGTGAATATGATTGATCATGAAAGGTTTCATCGAAATTCAAATCTTCCTTTTTTAATATGTGTACAGAAAATCTTTTTTTTAGTTTTGCAGGTGCAGTTTTCATGTGTGCATCTCTGTTCTGACAACTTCTCCACTCCCTGCAAACTAATCCCTGTGCTTATCTCCAACACAGTACACATTATCTCTTACTGTGTGCTCTGAGCTCTAACAAAGATTGATGTTAACTGTTAAACATAAGAGCTCGTATTTTATTTGTCTTGTGACCTATAATTATTTATGGCAGTCTCATATTCTTCATAATGAAGGAAACCATTTCTATCTTGTTGAGCATGAGATAGGATAGGTGGCTGCAGCTGAAGGCTATTCTGACAAGAAGAGATATAAAAGATAGAAATTAAATGCTTCGTTAAAGAAAGTGCACGATAGCAATCAGACTGGGAAATACACAAAAGACAGGAAATGGTCCCGGAGAATAAGTGTCAGAGGTGTATAGAAGAGTTGGGCACAAAGAGAAAAAAAAAACAGGCAGCATGAAGTGAAAAGAGTGTGAGATCCGTACAGAATGAGACAAAGATAAAGAGAAGGATACAGGAAAATTTAGAGTTAGAAAGAAGTATTGAGACAGTTATAGGAAGAGGAATCAACTTATATATAAAACATTGCAGCTGAAAAATTCAGCTCCTTATTGCTGCTGTGCCAATGCTGTAGAAGCCTGGCACACCAGAAATGTTAGCCTGATCTTGCTTGGCCACTTCTGCTGCAATCCAGGTGCCATGTTCTGACTGTAAGGACGTGAGTGTTGCTGTGCCTCAGTGTTATTTTCAAACCCCTCTCCGGCCTGACCCTCCCTATCTTCTTCAATCCCGCAAACTTCCACGATATCAGTGCTCATCCAATTCTGGCTTCTTGGACATCCTCAGTTTTAATCACTCTATCATTGGTGGCTACATCTTCAGTTGCCTAGGCCCTAACCTATGGAACAATGGAACATTCTCCCTATACTTCTCTGCCTGTCTACCTCACTTTTCTCCTTTAAGACACTCCTTGAAATCCAACACTTGGACTAAAGTTTTGGTTATCTGACCTAATATCTCCTTATGTGGCATGGTGTCATTATTTCATTTTATAGAGTTTATTTATTAGTGTCACTATTAGGCTTACGTAAACACTGCAGTGAAGTTACTGTGAAAATCCCCGAGTTGACACATTCCAGCGCTTGTTCGGGTACACTGAGGGAGAGTTTAGCACGGCCAATGCATCTAACCAGCACATCTTTCGGACTGTGGGAGGAAACCGGAGCACCTGGAAACCCACACAGACATGGGGAGAACATACAGACTCTGCACGGACAGTGACCCAAGACAGGAATCGAATCTAGGTCCCTTGGCTGTGAGGCAGCAGTGCTAACCACTGTGTCACCTTGGGACATTTGATTGCATTATATGACTACAAGTTGCCATTGTTGCATGTATGTGCATTCATGACCTGCTGTCTTCCACCCAATTAAATTCCTTACCTGAATCTTCCGCAGCAGTGAGTTGGCACAATCATGATCCTTTCACTCTGTGCTGTGCAACACAGTGAAAGAGCCATTAATTTTGACAAAAACTTGCCAGTTATTAACGAAAAGAACGTTTACATGTTTTCAAACAAAAACTTCTACTGTACAAGAGTTAAACAAAGCAAGAACATAATACTGTACTTTGTAGACACATTTACTTTAAGCCTGAAAATCTCAACAGGACACTCATTGTTCTATTTTTATTTCCACTCAGGAGTTTTCCCATATGTTACAGGGTCTTAATGGCTCTTTCCTTTCCATGGGACCAAACCAAGGCCTGCCACAGCTGTCAGAAATGTATTTTATTTCTCATCAGTGAGGTCTGAGATTTCTAGGGGTACTCCCACTAGCATCCAATTAAGTGACCTTCAACTGTCTTTAAGTCTCATTGATTGTGTGTACCCCAGTTCAAGCATGGTCCCCATTGCACTATTGCTCGATTTCAGATAGCTCGTTGTTTCTGATCAACAGCTTCTGGCAGATTCTCTCTCTCTCTCTGCCTGTTTAAAAACTGTTCGAGCTCCAAATATAAACTTCTTGTTTCAAAGCTGCTCCTGGGCCGACTAACAGTTTCTGCAAGAAACCATACAGATAAACCCAACAAACTACCTCCCTGTTATCTCTCTCCCCACGTGGTATACATAGGATGTTCCAGACAGAGATTTAAACCAATTAGCTCCAACATTAAACCCATCCATTGATCTGAAAAGTATATGGATATTTTAAGACTTCCCTTGTTTGCTCATTGCTTTCAGACATTTCATTGAACTGGGATTCACGTGAATTATTTAAACCCCTTAGGGAGACAACTGCAGACATTTCATCTCTACCAAGAAACTCAGAAAAGGACCACCTGTTGTTTACTGTTTTCGCATTTCCAACTTTGACCTTATTAAATAAACAGAGACCATCCTTTCAACTGTAATTAGTTTAAGTCTAATTACAGCATCAGGGTGATCCATGATCTTGCATTCAACAATTCAATCCCCTAACTAAAAGTGATCTTCCTAAAATATTTGGCTCAGGAAATTAGACATTACACTACACCGTGGACTAATCCTAAATCTATAATCACTAACATACATGCAGTGCCAGTATCTGGGCTGATTGTCAGATGAAGCACATTTTTATCAGAGTTGTTGTTTGGACTCTTCATGGTGAGGCCAAACTGGCTGGATAAAGCAAAGGAAGAACAGAGAAGGGGAAGGTTGGGCTAAGGGAAAGGGGAAGATGATGGGGTGGAAAGTAAGAGATCCATAATCAAACCACCTGCAGCTTTCATTTCATGCCAAAGAGCACATTGATGTTGAAGTGAGATTTGAGATATGCATAAGGCGGGAACATACTGTCATCCTCAATATTCTCTGTGATGTTGGACACAGGGGCCTCACTGATGTCCCCAAGTTGTGATCACCCTCACTACTAAAGGGTTCAGGTGATAAAAGTCTGCCTGTTTCCTGCCAGTTTTCTATTGCATCCTGGGATTATGTGTTGCAAGGGAGAGGAAAGAATGTTAGTGTGTGTGTTGCAATGTGTTCAGCCATAGCTGAATAGCTGGAAGTATGTAGGAGAGGTGAAAGGTGGGTGTGAAGTGAAGGCAAGGTGAACTATCTGAATGAGTTCAGATTGCTGTTGGGTGAGTGATGAGGTTTCAGTTCACTGAACAGTGTAAGAGTTTGGGGGATTTTTTGCACCCCACCTAACTCACAAAGTGTGAGTTAATCTGACCTTAACTTTCTGAACAGTTTGCACCTGAAAATCAGGGAACTATTGCCCCACTCTGTCCTCAGTTCCCACCTTTACCCATTGTCGACCCTACTGTGTTAATGGCTCTGATCCACCATTCTGATTAGGGATCTTGAAGGAGGAAAGTTGTAGTTTGACAGAAACAGGCTCTACCCATTGAGAAGAATTTCAGCATCAGTGAGAGTTCATCCTTCCTTCTCAGTTTGCTTTCTGACCTGAGCTAAATCATAGAATCATACAGCATTGTGTGTTACATGAGATAACATTGTCACGATAAAACAGTATGTCCTCTAATTCAACATTATAAGGGCTCTGCTAATAATGTACAAAATTCAATGATGTTCTCTAATTCAATGAGCTGTGAAGTAAACATGATCACTTACAGCATTTTAAGTAGTTATATTTTCTTCTCATTTTATCACAATCACTTCGACAAATAGTCTAAAATTTAGAACAGTGTGGTGCAAGAACAATACAAATTTGTTTGTTTACTAATTTATGAACTAAAGAAGTAACTAGATGACATGCCAAAATATAATAGAAAATTAAAATAATAAATAGCTGGAAATATACAGTGGCACAGCATACTTTAGCTCCAATGTGCAGTGTTTTGCAATAGTTAGAATACAGTTTCATGCTAATGGTTTCCATCTTAGTTATGAGAGTACAGTGAGGTGCAGAGCAGATAGTTTACCTTGCCTATATGGGAAGAAGTACAATTTAAGGGCTAGACATCTAAAATTAATTTTGGCCATCTCA
The DNA here is from genome assembly GCF_964213995.1 of Mustelus asterias. Lineage (NCBI taxonomy): Eukaryota > Metazoa > Chordata > Chondrichthyes > Carcharhiniformes > Triakidae > Mustelus > Mustelus asterias. The sequence continues at coordinate 70,051,603 of NC_135807.1, read as the reverse complement.
TAGTGACTAACATTGACATCGACAGAAGCCTCAAAATTTGTCTATGGCCCATTCTCTAGGCAAGGATGGTGTGTGGTATGAAGAGAGTAACAAATTCCAAATGTTTGTATTTTTAAAAATTACAGAATAGTAAGTTAGAAATAATAAGACATTCTTCAGCCAATGTGGAGAGTAAAAGGAGAAATTAAGCCTGATTTCTATCAAACCTCTTCTAATATCGTGAATTGTCCTGTTCCAAGCAAGTTCCAGAATACATTTTCATGAATATTGCGTAGCAAGCATAACCAGCAGAAGATTTCAATATCAATTGTTCTCAATTAAGTAAATTGAAAATATATTGGTCATCAGCCATCAGAAAAGTGATTGAGCTTTCAGTTCTTACAAGGCCATGGTTGGAACATTGCAGTAATAGTTGGTGGTGCTTCATCTAACTCTCTGTATTTCTACTGCGATAGATGAATTTATGTAACTTCACCTCCCATCCCATTCATTGCACCAGTTGTAAATCCTTACCTGTGTTATTCTCTCTTAGTCAGTGTTGTTGCCTTTTGCACACAGTTCAAATGTAGATTAATTGTCGCCTACTGAACTTGGGTCTTTGGAGCATATTTTAGGGAACAAGAGTACTTTGTGTTTCCCTGTTGGCACACTACTACAAATGCTCCAGGGCTCCCTGTGATTCAATAACCACCAGAGAGAATTTCGTGAAACTTCTGTTCCAGTGACAGTTGCCTCTAACAGAAACCTGTTATGCTGTCTAATACATAAAAGTTAATGTACAAAGAATGAATTGTTCCTTCTTTGAGGAAGTGTGCGACTATCACACAAATGAAGACGTCGCAAGGCAATCCATAATGAAGCATTGGCTCCTTCATTAACAGCAAATATCAATCTCCAGAACTAACTGCTTAATACTGCAAACAAAATTTCTTCAGGTTCTAGATTCGACCGTGGTTTGTAAATGAACTGGAGAATTATTGTTTTAGCAATGTGGGCTTTCCTCAATCATTCCAAGGTACAATTGCAATATTACCATTATGCGAGTATTTCCCAGTGTCAAAATCTTTTTGTAACATGTTACTGCCAGTTTTATTCATCATGCATCATGATATCAATTCACTCAGCATGATTTTGAGACCTCCCAAAATGGAATGGTAGCACTTTGAAAATGGTGGCTATTGACTAACCACAGCCTTCCCATCAACGTATGGCAGTCCCTTTCTTCCCAAGGAGTGCCTCCCTGAGTCAGGCATGAGCCTCTTATAAAAACTGAGGTTCTTTGAGATGCACAAAACACTGATTGCCCTTTTAAGACAGCACTGGGTGCAGTCTGCGCTGTACACACTCCACCCAGTATTAGTGTTGGCCCAGCTGACCAGGAGTTGACAGGTAACATTTATTTATTCTGTGGGGTTGGGAGGAGAAGTTTATTTGTGCCACTCCCTCATAAACAGATACTGCAACTGCCTGTATCTACATTCTTCCTTCCTGGTGACAACACAGAGCACCAGCTCCTGCAGCAGCTTCGAGCCAGTGGGCTGTGTCAGGGTCTGCATTTCCATCTGTAGCCCTATGCTCATGTTGCCTGTTCTTCAAATGGACCAGATCCCATGGTGGTATTATGGGGTTGGAGCACCGACCAACCAACTGCCCAAATACGGCTCAGGATGAAAATCTATTCCACTCTGTACGATATCTAGAATTTATAAATTGTACCTTAAATGTAAAAAATGTTGCTCAGAATTGTTACATGTTATTCAATGCTGTGATGCTAAAGAAATAACTACTGAAACGATCATCAGGCAGATTACAACATTAAAACAAATCTGATGATGATGAAATACTTCTTACAATGTTCCTATATTATTGTAACCTTGTGTTAAACGTAACAAATGAAAATGTGTTGACAACAATGGCAATGACAGTAGCAACAAAATTGCACTAGCAAAAAATATGATTATGTGTTAACTGCTAATAGAGGCTGCAGTGCTTGGCAATGGGGACACTGACATTGCCTGCAGTGAAACAAATAGTAATACAATGTCTTTCACATGTAATTGTCCTCCTACTTTGTTGACCATTAATGTCTGTCATAAAGCATTATAAACCATTGATTCACTGCAAATGCAAATGTCATGGTGCAGCTCTGAATAGAATGTTACAGTTAGATCAGACTCCCTTAACAATGTCTGCTACCACTATTAAGCTGTTCCATGTAAACAACACCCATTCTGCGGAGACAGTGCACCACAATTCCTGGTCAGGAAAAAACCGAGTACATTTGGACGTTAAAAACTATTTGACGTATCGCTTTTTGTCGCAATCTTCCTTTATATGTTTCAACTTGCCTTCAATAATATCAACGACATTTCACATTTAATTTATTGGCAGTCTATTACAATTACAACATGCTGCTGCCATTCTATTCAAGTATTTATCTTTCACTGTGTCAAAATATGCCTGGTTGCAAAGAAATACTTGTGTAGAAATTGCTGCCAGCCATCATTTGCTGTGCAGCAAATGAAATTGTTACCGTGGAAATGGTCTTTTTGCCAGAATGAAAATGAGGCAGCACTTTGCTGCCGCCATTAACAGAATGTAGGTCCCTCAAGGCAAACAACTGAATCATGTGTAGTACAAAGAAAGGAGCCTTCATTTCTATTTATTTAGGACCTGTAAACATGGCCAACATCATATTTATAGGAGGCGCAAATAGGAAGCCTAAAACCCAGCTGTTTGAAAAGCTTTGCTTTTCTTTTTTCTAGACCCTGTGCAGAAGAATTTGTATATAGTCTAAATGAACACAAAGCACAAAGGTTTGCACTTAAAAAGCACTGAATAATAAATAAATACAGGACTGTTGGACCCTTGATTTTTAAGTCGATTATATTGTTTTACTTGAAATCATCCTGACATAAGTATATTCATAGGAAATGCAAAACTCCTGGTTTGTTAATTCTATTGTATTAGTATTTGTTGCATGGATAGTATATTGGTTAGACCTCTACCCAAATGTATATTTGCTATTCTAGTATGGAGTAACACAAAAATCATCTACAGTATAACAAAGTGAGTATTGTTGGAAAAATACTCATCTTGCATTCATCACATCAGACACAAGGATGCCAAACTTCAATGGGGAGTAACAATTTATACTGTATGAGAAAAGAGCAAAGAAAAGTACAGTACAGAAACAGGCCCTTCGGCCCTCCAAGACCATGCCAATCATAATGCCCTAACTGAACTAAAAAGAAATCTTCTGCCATTACTCGGACCATATCCCTCTATTCCCGCGAGAGCACCTTGGGCTCGACTCCCTGCCTCACTAGGTAAGTGAAAAAAGAGTGTTGATTGATTGGCAAGTTGACTCTGATTGGTCCAGGCATTGCCAAACATAAGGGAACTATTCTCCCCCGAGCTTTATTTTAATTCACAAAGGAAGAATGTCAGGACAGGTCTCTTTTGTCTGCAGAGGACAGGTTCTTGATTATGAATGAATATAAGTTGTTTCCAGCAAACATAGTTGAGCCACATTGCAAGCCCGACTGATAATCGAAAATTGGTGCCTAGTGTAATTCTTAGCATACTCAGGATTGTTCAGCAAGTGCTGTCCAATCACAAAATCACATCTAATCTTAGAATCATAGAATCCTTACAGTACAGAAAAAGGCCATTCGGCCCATCGGGTCTGCACCAATTCTTCAACAGAGCATCTTACCCAGGCCCACCCATCTCCATAACCCCAACACATTTACTCCGCTAATCCCCCTAACCTACACATCTTGGGACACTAAAAGTCAATTTAGCATGGCCAATCTACCTAACCTGCACATCTTTGGACTGTGGGAGGAAATTGGAGCACCGGAGGAAACCCACGCAGACACGAGGAGATTGTGCAAACTCCACACAGTCACTCAAGGTCGGTATCGAACCCGGGTCCCTGGTGCTATGAGACAGCAGTGCTAACCACTGTGCCACCGTGCTGCCAGTTAGACCACGGAGGCAATCTTGAGCTTGCATTTAGCTTTGGTGCGAATGCATGCGAGGGCTCAAGATCTGGAAGTCACAGATCTCACTGGTGAGATCGCGATCTCGGATCTTCCTTGCCCCTCACCAGTGATGTCATCATGGGTGTGAACCTATTTCACATTCATTTCAATATATTTTAATATCATTAATCCAGCCCCTCACCAGATATTGATTCCCCCACCATATATTGACACTGCGTCGACGTGACATCACGACAGAGTGGTTTGCAAAAGGTTCACACAGATGTAAACATGTCGTGGGGGTCTCCCCGGGGATGTAAAGGTAAGTGTAGCCCCCGGGGGAGGGAAATATAGCCAGGCAGTGCCCTGGCAATACCCCTGGCATTAACCTTTTGCACAGGTTGGCATTGCCAGGGCACCATGCCACCCTGGCAGTGTCATCCTGGCAGTGCAAGCCTGGCAGTGTCAACCTGTGCGACAGGGTGGAAGCCTCATGTGGGAGGGGGAGGATTTATTTGTATATGGTGGTAGCTGGGGTGCAGACGGAGGAGCAGGGGATGCTGGTGATATCCGTTGGGGGTGTGAGAGGTGGGAGCCAGCTCCAACTGTGGGGAAGGGGAGGGCTAATAATTGGGGGGGTGGGTTCGGGATGCGGACGATGATCGAAGGGGAAAGGAGCAAATGATCGGGAGGAAGGGGGGCTGTGATTATGTTTGGGGGTAAGGGAAGGGGCTGATGATCAGTGTGGAGGGGAGAAGGGGCTGATGATCGGTGAGGTGGGGGGAGAAATGCCAACTCCAATCGGGATTGGGGAGGGGGGCCTCTTAGACATCCATAGTGGGTTTGGGGGGAGATTTATATTTGTTATGATCGGGCACCCTTTAAGATGGCGCCATGATCTCAGTCGGCCAGTTTTGATGGCATGTTTAGGCCCTGCCCCCGTGCATGAAACATGTCCCTTGAATTTTTTTGGCAGAGTGTCATAAGATCTGGAGAGAAAACCGGCATGTTTCACTGGAGAGAAAAACACCGGTTTTCTCACCAGAAACACTCTGCCATTTCTTGATAAGATTCCCCCCATTATGCTTTGAGCTTTGCAAGTATGTGCTGGTTGAGTATGGTCAGTACTCTCCCTGTCAATTGTGAACAGCCATGCTGTTTGATACAATCTGCCAGTCGGTGGGATATATGGCCTACATACCAGCCATTGCATTGGCACTGAAATTCATAGACCACAATATTCATTTGTGTGATGGACAGAACATCCCTTTGGTTTGATGGCAGCATCCTGTTAATGAAAAATACCATTTGCGTTGTGTGAAATGGTTAGCCTTAGCAATTTCTCACATGTTTCTGACACCTTAACTTTACAGAGTAATTTCAGGTAGACCCTGCTCCTGGTTGATCAGTGGATCCTGCCACCCCCTCCTCTGCAAGGTGTGGGTCCTGCCCACGTGCAGCCGTACATTGACATTGTTGCTGTTGCTTGCTCTTCCCCCAGCCAGTCCCGCAGGGTGCCCAAGACTGGGCTCCCAGGCCAGGCCTAGGGACTTTCTCCTTCCAGACCCTGCTTGCGCCCATCCTTGCGCCCTTCAGTTTGTGCAACTAATGGAAAGAACCTACAAAGGTTGGCAGCAGGAAGGGCCTCAACCCACAATTGACACACATAAAGGTAGCATTAACCCTCACAGCTGCTTGTCTGAGCAGCTATAAACAGACAGATCAGCCATGACATTCAAATACTGCATTCACCAAAACATTCCTGCAGCAGGCCATGACACTTGCATGGTTTCTGCGGCACACCAGTGTGCAAGACACACTGATTGAAAACCACTGCTTGAGGTAATCAATCACACACTCCCCATGCCCCTTATTGCTTCTGTGCCAACTTAATGCCAACTCATGCCAACCCATGAGACCACCCACCATCCTTTGCTCTTATGCTCTGCATGCCAATTCACTCAGTATCCACCATGGGCAGACCTCAGGAGCCATGCTGAGGTGAAGTAAAATAGAATTATCTTATATACTTCACTATATACAAAAAACACTCATTGTAAAAGCCCATTCAAGACATTTACATTGCCTCAAGTACATAATTACTAATACATAAATAAATATATTCATAACCCCACATCAAAGGCAGTTAATCATTCAATACCCATTGGGGCTCTCAATCAAATTGGGAGCTTGCACAGTGGCACAATGGTTAACACTGCCGCCTCACAGTGGGTTCGTCTCCCTGCTTGGCTTACAGTGCAGAATCTGCATATTCTCTCTGTTCTGCATGGGTTTCCTCTGGGTGCTCCAGTTACCTCCCACAATCTGAAAGACGTGCTTGTTAGGTGCATTGGCTATGCTAATTTTTTCCTTAGTGTACCCGAACAGGCGCCAGAGTGTGGCGACTAGGAGATTTTCACAGTAGCTTCATTGCAGTGTTAATGTAAGCCTATTTGTGAAACTCATAAATAAACTTTAAACTTTAAAGCTTAATAGCTCTCACTGTGATAATGAGAGGTTGTGGAAGTAGTCAAGCAGTAATAAAGCTATAATGATAGCACTTTGGGTTATCTTCCAAACATCAATTAAAACTGTAAGTACAGATACCGGCAAGTGACTCTTTTTCAAAATTTAAAGAGCTAGCCATTTTAAAAGGTTGACATCTTTCCAGTTCCACAGACTTACCTGCCTATCATGAGCATTTACATCTACTCTTAACAACTTATAACTCACGCACTCAGGGATAAGGCCCTTGCTCCAGTGAAAACAGGGTCTGTTTGAACTCAGCAATGAATTCAAATTGTCCCGCTGAGATCAGGAGTGGGATTCATCCAAAAAAATTCTAAGTGTCAAATTCGCATAAAAACTGTAAAAAAAAGTAAATCCTGCTGGTATTTTCAGTGGGGTTTTCAAAATGAATCTCCTACACTCTATGCACTGCAGGGTACCTCAGTGTGAATCATGCTGAAAACCAGTGGGCAGGATCTATTCCTGCTGGAGAGGCTGGCAGCATAGTGCTGAGCAGGCCACTCCATATGCGCCCATCTGTCAGCGCCGAGATTGGCGCATGCACAGTAGCCCCGCACTGATGGCCTCCTGATCGCTGGCTAGCTCAATCGCTGGCTAGCCCTGTGACCCCGCACCGCTGGCTTACTGACTTCCCAGCCTGGCTCGATCTCTTCCCCCCCCTGATGCCAGCCCCATCACTGACCTCCCTCCCTCTGTCACCGATCCGGAATGCAGAGTGGAAGCGGGACCTCCACCAACTATCTCCCTCCAGAGACCCCGCTCCCTATAGGCCCCACCCCATTAGGCCCCACCCCCTTGGCACTGTCCAATGTCCAATGGGCAGTGCCAAGATGCCCACTTGGGAATTGCAACTTTACCCCTTGGACAGTGCCTAGGGGGCCAGGCTGGCAATGCCCAGGGGGCACCCCCCCTTACCCCGGCCTCCTGAGGGGCCTCGATGGCCCCCTTTCACTCCAGTGGGTCACCAACTCCCTGCGAGTGGGGAGCTGTTGTAAACCCTGCTGGAATGAAATACTCCTGGCTGGGTGGGGGGGGGGGGGGGGGGTGGTGGTGGCGGGGGGGAAGGGAAACTCTAGCATGCCCAGAGATTTCACCCCCAGGCCCGCTAATTAGATGCAAATCCTAATTTAAATAAATTATACAGCTCTGCGCCGATTTCTGGCATGGAGCTGACGGCACCAGAAATCGGGCGCCTGGAGACTCGCAGAGGATTGAAGTCTCTGGGCCTGCTGGCATTTGCCCTCACCAGGAGTGGTTCACACCAGCGGGGTTTACAACTGCCCCCCACTATAGGGGAACAGGTGGCCCAACCCTGGTTGAAGTGAAGCGAGGTCAGTAAGGCCCCCCTAGCAGGTCAGGGGTAAGGAGAGCATGCCCCCAGGCAGTGCCATCCTGGCAATGCCAGCCTGGCCCCTGGCTTTGCCCAAAGGGCAAACTGGTACTGCCCACTGGGCAGTGCCAAGGGGGTGGAACCAAAGGGGGTAGAACCTATTGGGGGAACGATCAGTGGGGGTAGGTGGTCCTGCTGACACTCTGCCAGAGAATTGCAGGCAGATGGAGGGAAGAAGAAATCGGGGCTAGTCATCTGGGTGGGGGGGGTTGGGGTTGCCATAGGGGTCAGTGCTGCCGGGGGTGTTGGGGATGCCGGTTGTGGGGGTTCGAGGCTGCCAGGGGGTTGTGTTCGGGTCTGCTGGGGGGGGGGGGGGTGGTGGAGGGGGAGGGCACTGTCGGGGGTGATCAAGATATCTGGCCAGATGGGGGCTTGGGGAGATTGAAGTGGGCCAGGTGTGGGGGGGGTGGGGCATCACGGCTGGCCAGAGAGGTTTGGGAGGCCAGTGATTGGGGGTGAGGGGGGGGGCTGGGGTCAGAGGGATAGCGATGGGGGTCTACGGGGCTGGCCAGGGATCAGGAGGCCGGCAATGTGGGACCACTGCGCGTGCGCCGATTTCAGTGTTGACAGATCGGTGCATGCGCAGTGGCCCGCTCAGCGCTATGCTGCAGGCCCCTTGGGCAAGAATAGGCTCTGCCCACAGATTTTCAAAGGGAATCCCGCTCGGGCACTCTGCAGTGCTCCGAGTGTGGGAGATTCAATCTGAAAATCCCACTGAAAAAAATCAGCGGGAGTTACTCCCTTTTTCACATGAATTGGGGACTTAGAATTTTTTTGGGAGAATCCCGGCCAATATGTTCAAGTGTGGAAGAATAAGGGATGATCTAATTGTGGTGTTGAAGATGATTTAAAAAATTGATAAGGGAGAGAGAAATTAATTCCTCTGGTGGAATAATCCAAAGCAAGGGACTAAACTTAAAATTAGAATAGGATGTTCAGGGTGATGTTGAAAAACACTTCCTCACACAAGAGACAGTAGGAATCTTGAACTGGGTCCTTCAAAATGCTGTTGGACCAAGGTCCACATAAAATTTCAAAATTGAGATTGATGGATTTTTGTTAAACTGGGTATTAAGGGTAACAAAACCAAGAAGGATAACTGGAGATAAATTACAAATCAACCATGACCTAACAAAATGGAAGAATATGCTTGAGGAGCTAAATGTTTGTCCCCTGTATCTATGATTCTATGCAATGCACAAGAACTGACAAATTCTGAGGTCAGACATCATGGTTTTAAAATAAATTTCAAAAACATTGAAATGATGTATTCACATTTCATGTGCAATATAAGGATCTGGCAAATGAAGGGTTAATGTGAGACTGAATGCGGTGCCGCCCATCCAGTGATGTAAGAGAATACATGACCTGCACCGAGGGGTCAGTGTAGTGTTGGACAGAGCTGTGTGTAGATGCAAGCATGGAGACCAATTACTAGCTTAGGAACTTTACTGTACCTATATATATATATTTCCAAGTAGTTAATAGATACTTATTGTTGAACTACCAAAGAATACAAATACCCTAATAAGACCTATTGAACTACACCCAGCACCTCACAACAAGCTGCAATCAACTAATTCTGGGGCAATGCTTTATGTTTACCAATCATCTAATAGATAGTGTTTGTTCATGATTGGAGCATGAATGTGATGCCATATTCTTAATTAGCCACTACATAAAATAATCTTGCATACAAACCCTCAGCACAAGCTTCAGAGATATTCAGAAGGGCAAATGCACAACTGTACCACCACCCCACTATTTTGGTACCAAGATAGAAGTAATCTTTGCTTCTCGAGGTAGCTTTATTTGTGCTAATTTTGGATCCAAGTGCTGAAATCAGAAAATCAAGGCATTCTTTTTTATTCCAGCACAAGCGAAAGCAGCAAATGAGTTCCAGAATCACAATATATAAATAAAAAAGTCACTCTGAAACCCAAGATGAACATAAGATGCAAACATTGGACAGTGCTTTTTGTGGAAATTGCTCTACAGCCCAATGTTACTGATGAACCTTTCCATGAAGGAGCTTTTCCTCTGTTAACACGTATTGACCTTTAATGTGTGCAGTCTCACACTTCACGATGGATTAAATTGCATGATCTTTGGCAAAATATTCCTAGGTTCCTGAGTGAATGACACAGTTTTAAGTTACCACTTCACCTTTTTTTTAAAGATTTCTTCCAACTGTCCACTGTCCTACCTTCCACCATCAATTGGCTGCGGAATATGTTTTTGGGGAGTCATTCATTTCACAGGCAGTCAGGATGGTTTTCAGCACAGGAGGCCTCCCAAATGACCTCAGTATCTTCAACGGGAAAGTCACAGAAAACAGAAACAAATAATGCAAACATGTTCCAGTGGTCATCATTCACCTGGCCAGTTAGTTCTCATGATAAATCATCTGTACTTTCAGTGAAATGTCTCTAGCGACTTCCTGTCCTGATTGTAAAGCATACAGACTTCACCGCTAATGAAGTGTAATGAGAGTGTAAAGGTACAGACAGTTATAGACTGCATGTGGAATTTTTAAATATTGCCGTTGATTTTCTAGTCCAGCTGTATATTTCCACTGTATCCTCACTCATAACTTTGGATTCTTTTTAAGCTTGACCTTGTGCATTCTTTTGATGATTAAAGGTGACGGTACCAACTTGATTGATACTAAACTATCAGAATGATCAAGTGTAACAACAATAACTTGCATTTATTTAGCACATTTGCTGAACAAAGAAGCAAATGATTAGGGGACCAAAGTTTGGGCCAGAGTTCATTTTTTCTGAAGGAGGAGGTGACAATGCAGAGAGTTCTGGAGAAAAGTCTAGACAGTTGGACCCAAGCAGTGAAGGCTTTATGATGAGTTATGTGACAAAAGGAGGCCCAGGGGATTGAAATAGGAAGGTCTAGTGCATAAAGGGTTAATGTGGGACTGAGTACAATACCACCCACACAATGATGTAAGACATCTGACCCAGAGTCAAGGTCAGTCTGGAGATGGATACAGTTGGGTTAAGATCTACAGTGTGGTCAGCTTCCTATTTGTACCTTCGACTGAAGTACGTACCATGGAGGAGGAAGGGGCGCGTGGGGAAGGGGGGGGGGTGGGGGAAGTTGTGTGGGGATGTTCTGTTGGAGGTGTGAGGTGGCTTTTGGGGGGGGGGGGCGGTGTGTTCAGGGTGCGGGGTTCCATTTTTAATTTCTTATATCGGGCGCCCTGATTTTTTAAAACTGAAGTTGCTGGTGGGACTGGCTCAATCGGAGCCCTCCCCACCAGTGTGATGTCGAGGAACCCACCCCTTCATTTACTTTTCCCCCGTTAACTATTTTTCTCTCTCCACAGATGCTGCCGGTCCTGTTAGGGGTTTTTTTCCCCAGCACTTTCTGTTTTTATTTCAGGTTTCCAGCATGAATAGTCTCTTCCATTGATCCGATGAACTATTGCAAGAATGCCTTTATAAAAAAAATCTATGCATTAAAAAGAAGTTGCTTGTAACCTTGATATTTCCTTCAGCAAAGGAAAACACAAAGTAAACAGAAGATAGTACAGGAGTCCAATTGGCTGAGTTTCTTTGGTTTGGCACTTTCAGAACAAACAAACCATCGGACGTCCAAAATAAACAGCCCAGAAATTTGATCCCACACAGTCGGCGCTATGTATTCGGCTTATTGACTGCCACCCTCATCAGGTTGCTGAACATCAGGCATTGTTGACTCAATTTAAAGGACGCTTGTACCTCTTAAAAGGGAAGTGCAGTATGGCTGAGAGCAACAAAGGCAGTTTGAAACTGGGTGAGATGGCGAGAGAAACTGCGGATAGTTTTCCAGCTCTTTAGATGCAGTTTTGGAGGTCCCTACGCAAACAATTGGCAGAAGAAGGGCGACTTTACTCACAATGAGGGCATACTTGCACACCTGTGCCACCAGCAGCCTCACTACTCACAACACTCTCTGCTTTCCTTCACTTACCAGCACTCCACACTTTACTTCACCTCCTCCTGATCCACTCTGCTTGCAGCACCATTGGAAGTCTCAGAACCTCACATCTTGCACATTCCACGTGCGCCATTTTACCCCAACAGGCACATTACTGAAACAGCTCACGAGTTTTCTGCAAACAGACTTGTTTGTAGGAGAACATGGCACTCACCATTCAGAGTAGAGAGCAGAGATGATGGAAAGGCTCCTGACACATCAATTACCCACTGGAGGGGCAGATCCTTGACCTGACAGGCAGACAGAAATAGATGGCCAGAGCAAGTAGGCAAGCCAGAGGAAGCGGCCTTCAGGACTTCTTCTTATCTTGCCCCTCTTCCCCTCCCCATTTCTATCTCACCCTATATCCTCTGCATGATAAACTACAACTGCTTTCAGCAGTCAATCATCTCTCTGTGCTTATAGCTTACTCTTGTCTCCTCTCTTTCATTTCAGGGACAGAAAATAAGGAGGGATCAAGAGGCACTTGTACCGATTCTGACTTGATCTGGCCAGAGTGAGTAACAAATGAGAGACTGGAACCATGCCAGAGATTCCTTTATACCATTTAGGAGTGGAACAAATTTCCTGTGAGACAAAATGCTGCTGGGAGGTTAATTCATCGTGGGCTGGATTCTCCAACCTCGCCCGCAGCTGGGATTCTCCAGTCCTGCTGCTATGAATGGATGTTTGGCCGAGCACCAAATTCTCTGTTCTCGCTGGCAGCGGCAGTGGGATGTGAACGGCCGGAGAATTCTGGCCCATCTGTCTCAAAGTAGACAGTTAACTGGAACACTGAAAATCCTGATGTCCAAGGTCCAACATTACTATTGTCTAAATGGAAAGGAACTTTAAAATGCTTTCGTGCAAAGGGATCTGGGCGTCGTAGTACATGAATCGCGGAAAGTTAGTATGCAGGTGCAGCAGGTAATAAAGAAGGCAAATGGAATTTTGGCATTTATTGCAAATGGATTACAGCATTAAAGTGGGGAAGTGCCGTTGCAACGGTATAGGACATCGGTAAGACCGCATTTAGAGTACTGCGCACAGTTTTGGTTCCCTTACTTGAAAAACATGTACATACATTAGAGGCGGTTCAAAGGTTCACTAGATTGATTCCCGGGATGAAGGACTTGTCTTATTGAGAGAGATTGAGCAGTTTAGGCCTGTACTTGCTGGAGTTTAGAAGAATGGTGGAAATCTAATTGAGGTATACAAGATGCTGAAGGGGATTGACAGGGTAGTCATAGAGCAGATGTTTTCCTTTGTTGGGCATTCCAAAATGAAAGGCCATAGCTTTAGGCTGAGAGTGGATGTTTTAAAACAGAAATGAGGAGGAATTGCTTTAAGCAAAGGGTTATGAATCTGTGGGATTCTCTACCTCAGAGTGCAATGGACGCCGGAACACTAAACAAACTTGAGGAGATAGATAGATTTTCAATTAGTAGCGGGATGAAAGGCTATGGGGAGTGAGCAGCAAGATGTAGATGAGGCTGAGATGAGATCAGGCTATGATTGTACTGAATGGCGGAGCAGGTTCGAGGGGCTGAATTGACAACTCATGCTCCTTGTTCTTATATTCTTATTTAACAAACAGCGGTGGACCTAAAAGGCCTGCACCTGCATTATGATTTTATGTTCATTTGATAAATGCTAAAGCCTCACAGGAAGGTAAGTCTGCACTCATGGCACCATTGGCCCACATAGAGGGACCTGAAACAGATAATCTCCTGGAGCCAGACTGGACAGAAGCAAGACATTTTGGATGTTCTGTAGCTGGGTGAATGCCTTAATATCTTCTGAGCATTGGGACTGTCAGGAATGATTTCATCCTTGATATTCTAGTCCCGGTAACAGTATTTATTAATTTGATTCAATTCAACAGCATTCCTGTATGCTAATCGAAATTCACGGAGTGGCTCTTTGCCACAAGTTGCAGGGTCTTTTATTCACAAATAATGAGGGGTTCTGTAAACCTTCCATTATTTTCCCAGCATTTTTTGTGCCCAGGGGGCCTAAATTCAACAATAACTAATTTAACAAAAGCAAAAACCTGTGTCTGATTTGCCCAGGCATTCCGGCAATTCGATCAAGGCCTCACACTGCCTAAAACGAACGTAGGTCTCATTTCAAAATTGAAGCGAGGGTTCTCATGCTTATTTCAGATCCAGACTTCTGAATTTGTTTAGGATTTGTTGGAGCTTGCAATGCACAAGCCAATACTTCATGGCTTTGAATTGGGTGGAGTTGCCTAACCAGTGGAGACCACACACCTGAATTATGATGACGAGGTTGAGGATGAGTTTGATTCAGTGCTCAAGCCTCTCCATCCTGTCATCCTGTTTCTATGCAACATGAACAATCACATCCGATTTCTAGTGCAAACGAACTGCAGCCCCATTTGGTTCTTTTTAGCTTTAAAAACAAACTGATTAGGCCAGCTTTTAATTTCAGTTTTCAATTATCCTTCGTGATGTCTGTTGTTATTTGCATCTTAAGAGCCAGCTAAAAGATTAAATTGATGAGTGGTTTTTATATAATTTTTTTGTCTGGTAGTTTGTACATTTCTTTCCATAAGAGCATTAAATGTTCCGGTTACAAAGTGGAACATTCTTACTGGGAAGGTCTGTTAGATTACCAGAATAACCCTTAAGGCTGTCGGGGGATGGGAGAAGCTAGCAGTTCAAAAGCCAAAAATAGATAATCTGACATTATCCAGGATTGTCATTTTTATTGTCTGGTCTCCATAGAATTTTCATCATCCCCTGGAAATACATTTCATATTTTTGCCTTTTTAATATCAGCCAAAGAGAATTTTACTACCTTTCCTTCCTATTGAAATGACATCAATAGTATGAATCCTATTACTACCGGCTAATAACAATTCATAGATACACTGAAACACCTGAATGTGATATCTGGAGCAAGGGTATCTGATTCTAATTATTTCACAATGTGGAACAGTGCTTAAACATATTTCTGAATGATAGGAGGGTGGGGAAGATGTAAATGTCAGTTTTTATATCCTGTAGCAGGTTAAGCTGAGGTGTTATTGTTTTTAATTCTACATATTCAATCAGACAACTGATTTGAGCTACTGTTTAATTTGGAGCAGAAACTCTGAAGGATTTTAGTTCAAAGTGAAGAAATTGCAGTCAGTGAGGCAACGAGCTACAATATAGGATAGATACTCAGTAAGAATTAAAGCTAGAAAAATAGAATCAAAAGGATTAATGCCAGATAAAAAGGATTTGTGACATAAAGGAAGGGAATGGGTATAATTTGAAATGTGATAAAATGAGCACACATTTCTGTTTATTTCCTTTCTATGTTATTCTAACAATGCAGCTTGCCCAGTTATGCTAACGGTAGTTTTAAAATAACGCAGGCAAGTGCATTAATAATGGACTAAAAATTGCGTGCTCTGGAAATAAAACCCTATAGCTGAAAGAGAAATTTCACCCGCACATGGCAATATATCTATTTCAAATATTTCTAAGAGCAAATCTGCTCCTTGGTTGATGTTTTGCTGAGATAATGCTAACCTTAATTAAGTGTTGTCACTTTGTAATATAGATAAAGATGGCACCCAACTTGTGTGTAGCAAGCACTCAAAAATCAGACTGAGCTGTTTTTGGTGGGTTTAGTTTTGTGATAATCTTGGTCAGTAAAGCAGGAGAAATGCTCTTCTCTTCTTCAGATATTGCCATAGAAACCTTTGTGATGTTTTGGGAGGGTACATTGAGCGGGATTTTCCAGTCATGCTTGCTCTGAAACCGGAAGATCCTGGCTAAGATCAATGGACCTTTTCATGGTCCGTCGCTCGCCCATGATTCCTATGATGGGCACAATGGGAAAATTCGCCCCATTGAGTCTCATTTTAACCTTGCAACCCAACGATATCGCATTTTGACAGTGAAACCCCCCCTCCCCCCAGCCCCTGTCAGTGCCTTGTAGCAGATCTGCATTAAAATAGATGAAGTAGTTAGATGGCTTAGATTTAATTGCCTTTACAGAGACGTAGTTGCAAGATGTTCAAGATAGGGAAAGAAATATTCTAGGGTACACAATATTTCAGAAAGACAGATAGAGAGAAAGGAGGACGGGTGGCCTTGATGGTAAACGATAACATAAGGACATCAATGAGAAAGGACCTGGCCTCCGAAGATATGAAGTATAATAAGCAAAAAAGACCCATCCACGAAAGTTAAGGTCAATATTAGATTAAAGAAGAGGCTTATAATGTTGCAAAGAACAGTAGCAAGTCTGAGAATTGGGAGTATTTTAGAAACCAACAAAGGTCTACCCAAATGTAGATAAAAAGGTAAAATAGAATATGTGATTAAAGTAGCCAGAAATATAAAGACAGATTGTAAGATCAGGTATAAGCATTTACAAAGGAAGAGAGTGGTTAATATAGGCATTGGTCCCTGAAGCAGAGGCAGGAGAAATTATCATGGGGAATTTGTGTGCTTGTCTTCACATTAGAGAACACAAGTTGGAAATCTGAAATAAAGAGTAATTTTAAGGCTAAACAGTATAAGGAAATTAAGAAAATTAATATCAGCAGAAAAAAGGCATTGGAGAAACTTAAGGAATTAAAATCTGACAAATTCCCAGTCCCAGTCGGTCTACATCCCATTGTTCTCAAAGAGACAGCTGCAGAAATAGTGAATGCACAAGCTATGATTTCCCAAAATTCCGTAGATTTGGGATAGGGCCCATCAGTTTGAAGTTGGCAAATGTAACATCACTTTTCAAGAAAGGAGGGAGAGAGAAAACAGTGAGCTACAAGCCAGTTAACCTAACATCAGTCATTGGAAATCTGTTGTTAAGGAAGTTTGAACACAGAATTAGAAAAGTATAGAATGAATAAAACAAGACAATGGTTTTGTTAAAGAGAAATCCTGTTCGATAAATTTATTAGAGTTTTTTGAGGACGTAACTAGTAGGGAAGATAAAAGGGAACCAGTTGATGTAGTATACCTGGATGTCCAAAAGACATTTGATAAGCTACACCTATTAATAGGCAAGAGAACACTCATGGAATCAGGAGCAATATACTAGCATGGATAGAGGATTGGAGCTGGGAAGAAGCAGAGAGCGGACAACAGGGACATTTTTCAGTTCAATGTTGCAAAGATCTGTGTCGGAGCCTCAACTATTTACAATTGACACCACATATTCTTTTGCCTTTTTTTATTGTGTGTGGCGTGCATGCATTCATTCGTGTGCATGTGACAGCATATTTTTATTGTTTTCTTCAGGTTGAGTAGTTAATAAGTTTTCTCTTTTGTTGACTCTAGAAAGCCTTCTTTGATTCATGTCTGAAATAGTTAAATACATTCTGATTTGGAAAAGGCATATCCTTGTGAATAAAGAAATTTAAACCTTTGTTGTGACCAACCGAGGAGGTTGAATAGAGGAGATCTATTTCACCCTTCTCGACTGGTCATGTCAAAATGTAGATGCTAAGACCATTAACTCCCACTCAGGGATTTAAAGTCCTGGCCTGTTGGAAGAACTTCATAGAAATAGAAACCCTACAGTGCAGAAAGAGGCCCATCGAGTCTGCACCGACCACAATCCCACCCAGGCCCTACCCCCTTATCCCTACACATTTACCCGCTAATCCCTCTAACCTACGCATCTGATGCGCGACAATCAAGCACGAGGTACAAGGCTTCAGCGATTGAAGGCTTTTATTGACAAACAATGGAACTATCTAACACGAGTACACCAATCCAGACTGGAGGGGTCCCGCCTGAGCAGAGGGTCTTATACCTCTCCCCAGGAGGCGGGGCCCGACCGGGATGTGCCATAACAACATCCACCACAGGTATATTAATCCCACAGTGTAAACACCCTAACCCAACAACATTATAACAACCCCCACAGTGGCAACACCCTAACCCAACAGTAACATTGGAATAACCCCACAGTGGTAACCAATGATGGTTCACCACATTCACCCCTCCTTTAAAAACAAAGGCCGGCGGGGTGCGAAAACAGATCACATATATACAAAATTCACAAGTCCAGATGGTCTGGAGGACCGCACCGTCGCTGTGATCTCCTCAACACCGGTTGCGACACCGGAGCAGGTGCTTGCGGTGGCGTTCTCTCCAAAACAGCGTCCGGCTGTCCCCTCGAGGGCTCCCGGGCCGGTTGACCCTGGTGAGGCGGTGGTGCAGGGGATCCTGGTACCTTCTGTGGTGGCGCCGATCTCCGAGTCTCAGGCAAGCTGTACATGGGAGTATAACTGTTATGCACTGGTCCCGGTGCTGACCGCGCCACGTCTGGGGAAGAAAGAAGTGAAAGGGGGTTCGTGACAGGGGGTATAGGAGCGACAGGAGTTGCTACGTCCCCTGCGGGCGCCAGGTCTCGAATCGAGACCGTGTCCTCTCGCCCGTCAGGATATGCCACATAGGCATACTGAGGGTTGGCGTGGAGGAGTTGGACCGGTTCGACCAAGGGGTCAGACTTGCGGGCCCTCACATGTCGCCGCAGAAGGACGGGTCCTGGGTACGTCAACCAGGCTGGTAAGGAGATCCCCGAGGACGACTTCCGAGGGAATGAGAACATCCTCTCGTGGGGAGTAGCATTGGTTGCCGTACACAGGAGGGAGCGAATGGAATGAAGCGCATTTGGAAGGACCTCCTGCCAACGGGAGACTGGAAAGCCCCTGGACTTCAGCGCCAATAGGACAGCCTTCCAGACTGTAGCATTCTCCCTCTCCACCTGTCCGTTACCCCTAGGGTTGTAGCTCGTGGTTCTACTAGAGGCAATCCCGTATGAGAGCAGGAATTGCCTCAAGTCGTTACTCATGAACGACGAGCCCCTGTCGCTATGTATGTAGCAGGGGTACCCGAACAGGGTAAAAAGATCACTGAATGCCTTAATCACTGTGGCAGTCGACGTGTCCGCACAGGGGACAACAAACGGGAACTGGGAGTATTCATCTATGATATTGAGAAAATAGACATTCCGGTCCGTTGAGGGAAGGGGGCCCTTAAAATCCACACTCAGCCTCTCGAAGGGGCGAGTGGCCTTGACCAATTGTGCCCGGTCCGGTCGATAAAAGTGCGGTTTGCATTCCGCGCAAATCCGACAGCTTCTCGTTACTGACCTGACATCCTCCACCGAGTAGGGCAGGTTGCAGGCTTTTATGAAGTGGTAGAGTCGAGTGACTCCAGGATGGCACAGGTCATTGTGGAGGGCCTTCAAGCGGTCCTCCTGCATGATAGCGCATGTTCCGCGCGAGAGGGCATCCGAGGGCTCATTGAGCTTCCCTGGACGATACATAATATCGTAATTATAGGTGGAGAGCTCAATTCTCCACCGCAAGATCTTATCATTCTTGATCTTGCCCCTCTGCGTATTACTGAACATAAACGCCACGGATCGTTGATCCGTGATCAGGGTGAACCGCTTCCCCGCCAGGTAATGGCGCCAGTGTCTGATGGCCTCCACAATGGCCTGAGCCTCCTTCTCCACCGCTGAATGCTGAATTTCGGGACCTTGAAGGGTGCGGGAAAAGAACGCGACGGGCCTGCCTGCCTGGTTTAGTGTGGCGGCCAGGGCGAAATCCGATGCATCACTTTCCACCTGAAAAGGGATGGATTCATCCACCGCGTGCATCGTGGCTTTCGCAATGTCGCTTTTCAAAGCCTTGAAGGCCAATTGGGCCTCCGGCGTGAGTGGGAAGGTCGTGGACTTGATGAGCGGACGGGCTTTGTCTGCGTAGTTGGGGACCCACTGCGCATAATAAGAAAAGAAGCCGAGGCATCTCCTCAGTGCTTTTGCGCTAGCGGGCAAGGGAAGTTCGGTAAGGGGGCGCATACGGTCTGGATCAGGGCCGATGACCCCGTTTTCCACCACGTATCCAAGGATAGCTAACCTGCGCGTACGGAATACACACTTCTCCCTGTTATAGGTCAGATTCAGGCGAGATGCAGTGCGCAGAAAGTTTTGGAGATTCGTGTCATGGTCCTGCTGGTCATGGCCGCAGATGGTGACGTTATCCAGGTACGGGAAGGTAGCCCGCAACCCGTTCTGGTCCACCATTCGGTCCATAGCACGCTGGAAGACCGAGACCCCATTGGTGACACCAAATGGAACCCTAAGCAACTGATATAGACGACCATCTGCCTCAAAAGCCGTGTATTGTCGGTCCTCTGGGCGGATGGGGAGTTGGTGGTAGGCGGACTTAAGGTCTATGGTGGAGAACACCCGGTACTGCGCAATCTGATTGACCATATCAGATATGCGCGGGAGAGGATACGCATCCAGCTGCGTATAACGGTTAATGGTCTGACTGTAGTCGATGACCATCCGGGGTTTGTTCCCGCTTTTAACCACCACGACCTGCGCTCTCCACGGACTAGTACTGTGCTGTATGATCCCTTCTTTGAGGAGCCGCTGAACCTCAGATCTGATAAAGATCCGGTCTTCAGCGCTGTAACGCCTACTTTTAGTAGCGATGGGCTTGCAGCCTGGTACCAGATTCTTAAATAAAGAAGGTGTGGTGATCTTTAGTGTGGAAAGATTGCATGCGGGGCGCTTTGGGCAATTTGGAGGCTGCGGCTGATTCCCTACTGCCAGCGAAGGGAGTGGCCCACCGTACTGTAGGATCACACTCTTCATGTGGACCATAAAGTTTAGTCCGAGGAGAATTGGCGCGCAAAGGTGCGGCAACACAAGGAGCCTGTATCGCTCGTAAATTGTGCCCTGCACCTCTAGGGTTACCATACAACGTCCTTGGATCGGTACAGACCGGGACCGTGATGCCATAGAAATTGTCTGTTTGGCAGGTAGAACCCGGAGTCCACACCTTTTTGCAGTGTCAGGGTGAATAAAACTCTCGGTGCTCCCACTGTCAAACAGACAATACAGAGTACGACCATTTACCTTGATGTTCATCATCGAACAGTCAAGCCTGTGATGCTTTGTCTGGTCCAGAGAGATCGACGCCACCGTTGGCCCTTGGGCGTCACTGCAGGCTGCCGAGGTTGATACTGAGGACCCCTGCTGGTCGCTCCTGGTCGTCGTCGACCATGATGGCCGCCCCCATAGAATCATAGAATCATAGAAACCCTACAGTGCAGAAGAAGGCCATTCGGCCCATCGAGTCTGCACCGACCACAATCCCATCCAGGCCCTACCCCCACATATTTTACCCACTAATCCCTCTAACCTACGCATCCCAGGACTCTAAGGGGCAATTTTTTTTAAAAACCTGGCCAATTAACCTAACCCGCACATCTTTGGACTGTGGGAGGAAACCGGAGCACCCGGAGGAAACCCACGCAGACACGAGGAGAATGTGCAAACTCCACACAGACAGTGACCCAAGCCGGGAATCGAACCCGGGACCCTGGAGCTGTGAAGCAGCAGTGCTAACCACTGGGCTACCGTGCCGCAGATGAATCGCACGTGGGTGAGGGCGCCAAGCGTAGCGACTCCTGGTGGTCATCCTCCTCCTCCGTCAGCCACGATGGCGCCGTCCTGGATTCGCACGTGGTCGGGCCTCGCGGGTACTGCGACGCCGAAGGAGATTGTCTCCGCTCTGGAGGGTCACAGGCTGCACTGCCGTTCTTGGGCTTCGACCTGCAGACTTTAGCATAGTGCCCCTTTTTACCGCACTGACTGCAGGTCGCCGTTTTTGCTGGACACTGTTGCCGTGGATGCTTGGCTCCTCCGCAAAAATAGCATCGCTGGCCGCCTGGAGCTGCCGACGTCGTCGGGTCGATATGGGAGCGCGAGCCCGTGGGGCGAGGAGGAATTTGTGCTTGCTCCTGCCACGTTGTCTCCACGTGGTCTTCGGGGTACAGAGCCAAGCTTTTCGACGCTGCCTCCAGCATCTCAGCCATCTCCATCGCTTGGGTCAAGTTGAGGTTCCCTTTCTCCAATAGCTTAAGCCGGATGTACGAGGACCCTACCCCTGCTACAAACGCATGTCGGGCGAGGTCGTACATATACTGCTCAGCCGACACAGCTTTGCAGTCGCAGCCCCTGGCAAGCTGCAAGAGCTCATT
This sequence comes from Mustelus asterias, assembly GCF_964213995.1. Classification (NCBI taxonomy): domain Eukaryota; kingdom Metazoa; phylum Chordata; class Chondrichthyes; order Carcharhiniformes; family Triakidae; genus Mustelus; species Mustelus asterias. The sequence continues at coordinate 70,029,683 of NC_135807.1, read as the reverse complement.
GGCGTAGTCCTCCATGGTTTCGCCCGACTGCCGACGTCGTGTAGCGAGGAGGTAACGAGCGTGAATCTCGTTGGGTGGTCTCGTGTATCGTTTCTTCAAGAGCTCGATGGCCCTCGGGTAAGTGGTGGCCGCACGAATCGCAAGATAGACCGTGTCGCTTACCCTCGCGTGGAGGACCTGGAGTTTGTCGTCGTCCGTAGTAACTGCTGCAGAGGCCGCCAGGTAGTCCTCGAAACACTTCAACCAGTGGTCGAAGGTGTTAGAGGCACCGACCGCACGTGGGTCCAGCGTCAGGCGCTCTGGTTTCAGCATTTGCTCCATACTCTCTTTACTGTCGAGAGTTTTGTGTTTGTCAATAAAATTGGTGCGCAACAATCAAGCATGAGGTACAAGGCTTCAGCGATTGAAGGCTTTTATTGACAAACAATGGAACTATCTAACACGAGTACACCAATCCAGACTGGAGGGGTCCCGCCTGAGCAGAGGGTCTTATACCTCTCCCCAGGAGGCGGGGCCCGACCGGGATGTGCCATAACAACATCCACCACAGGTATATTAATCCCACAGTGTAAACACCCTAACCCAACAACATTATAACAACCCCCACAGTGGCAACACCCTAACCCAACAGTAACATTGGAATAACCCCACAGTGGTAACCAACGATGGTTCACCACAGCATCTCAGGACACTAAGGGGCAATTTTAGCATGGCCAATCAACCTAACCCGCACATCTTTAGACTGTGGGAGGAAACCGGAGCACCCGGAGGAAACCCACGCAGGAGAATGTGCAAACTCCACACAGACAGTGACCCAAGCCGGGAATTGAACCCAGGTCCCTGGAGCTGTGAAGCAGCAGTGCTAACCACTGTGCTACCGTGTCGCCCCCAAAGAAGGTGGAAAAATAGCCCTGCCCTCTCTGAGGATTGAACTCAGGACTTTCAGATTATGAGACTGACGCACTGCCTACTGCGCTAAGAAGGCACAGTGAGCTTAAAGCTCTGGGAAACTTTCTTCAAATCTTCCCTGGCTGGAGCCTGCAGCAAGAGTTCCTGAAGGCCCCAGCACAGTCCAGCTCCTGCAAACTCAGGTGGGCAATGCCCCCTCTTTTACTGCACTGGCTGCTGAATAACAGGTAGGTTTAAAGGGCTCAGTAAAATTGACAGGCCAGGGAGAAGATAAATGGATGGGATTTGGCTGTTCGGAAGAGTCGTCAAGGAATGGTGTGGAATCAGGTCGTGTCGGGAGAATAGTGAGTGGCATATGCTATCTGACTTTTCCCCATTTGAGTGCATGCATCCCAATAATGGATGATAGGAGTGAAAAACTAGATCACTACAGGCCTGATAGTTTAACATCATCTGTGGGGATCTTACTGGACTCTATTAGCAGAGACAGCGACTGAGCACTTGGAGAAGAATCATCTTGGATTTATAAGGGGTAGGTCATGTCTGATTAATCTTGTTGATTTTTGGAGTTGGTCACTAATGTGCTGGATAGGGGAATATCTATGAATGTCACTTAAAGGCCCTTCCAGAAAGCATTCGTGGGGGAAAGTATTAGAAAAAATGGTAACTCAATTACAAATGAAGCTAAATTTATAACATGAGTTAGTAATTGGTTGGAAAGAAAGGAGATAATGATTAGGAATGACTTTGTTCTCCATAGCAGGATACTGTTCAACATTAGATGTGATTCTAAATGGGACAGCACTTGCTAAACAGTCCTGATTGTGCTAAGAATTGCACAGACAACCAATTTAAGATTATCAGTCTGGTTTACAGTGTGGCTCACTTACATGTGCTAGAAAATACAAATATTCAGACAGGGCCCTCATAGAGTCATAAAGTAATACAGGTATACAGCACAGAGAAAGGCCTTTCAGCCCATTGCATCTGTGCTGGTCAAAGACAAACCATCCAACTAATCTAATCCCATTTTCCAGCCACTGGCCCATAGCCTTGTATGCCTTGGCATCACAGGTGCACATTTAAATACTTTTTAAATGTTATGAGGGTCTCTGCTTCCACCACCTGTTCAAAATATTCAATCAAGTTGGTCATACATGACCTTCCCTGAACAAAACCATGTCCTTTGTAAACAGAGAGCATGTCCATGTATTGCACTTTTTTCAACTAGACAAAAGCTTGAGGGTCAGCCATTCTTGTTCATTCTCCATGGCAATGCACTGACCAATCAAAGTCAACCTGCGTGGTTTGTTTTGAAACAAAGCTTGGCAGCTAACTGTTCCCTGGTGCATTCACCATAGCAACATCTCTACCAATCAGAGTCCACATGCCAACCAATCAACACTCTCTTCTCATGCATTGTATTTTTTTTCTCTTTAGCCTTGGTATTCTTGTGAATCTGTATTGATGAGTGCAAGACAAAAAGCTTTGATAACATCTCTCTTTTCAGCAGTACAGTGTTATATGTTCACGTTTACAGATGACACCAAGTTTGGATGTACACTATGTTGCTCAGTGGCACAGTGGTTAGTACTACTGCCTCACAGCACCAGGGACCTGGGTTCGATTCCAGACTTGGGTCACTGTCAGTGTTTTCATGTTCTCCCTGTGTCTGCGTTGATTTCTTAAGGATGCTCCGGTTTCCTCCCACAGTCTGAAAGACATGCTGGTTAGGTGCATTGGCCCAAACAGATGCCGGATTGTGGTGACTAGGAGAATTTCACAGTAACTTCATTGGTGTTAATGTAAGCATTACTTGTGACTAATAAATAAACTTTACTTCACTTTTTGCAAGAGAGCAGAAAGTTACAAATGACATAGGACAGAATCCTGTGGAGGCAAATGGGTCCTCGCCACCCGCCAGAGAACTGGCAAGAGCCTTATATTGCCTATTTTCAAAAACGCCATTGCAACTTGGGCCACAACACTGGTGGCCAAACCAGAAGGCCAGAAGTGGGCCTTCCTCTGGGCTCAAGAACCTTAGGGCAGAAGACCTGTTCACTGAGAGCTGCCAACCAGTCAAAGGCGAAGGTCTATTGAATGGCAGTGCCAGTGGAGGAGAGGTGGCTGTTGTTGGAATCCAGCCCAGATGTGAGTGATGGAGAGAGGGGGAGGTCTTGTGGTGGATATCATGGAGGAGGTGTGGAATTGAGATGATAGCAAGGGCAGAGGGGTGTCTTTCAGTGAACCCTGTTCCTCCCATGCTGGCTCCCTCCTGAGTGCCTATGAATGAGGGACCCCCATGATATCCTGCAAGCAGCCCCGCATGGGTTTGTTGCTTGGGCTTTCCACATGGCAAGCCTCACAACTGCCGCAGGCTTAATAACAGCGGTGGTGGGATGGGCACTTAAATGGGCATTAATTGCCCACTTTGGGCCCTCAATCAGCAGCAGGAGAAAAAGGCTGCCCATGGGCCTTCGCTGCTGTGTTTGCAAAAAGGCTGTAAACCAGCAAAATGATCAACACTGCAAAGCTTCTAATAACTGATCTCTTTATCCAAGAACAGTTTGCGGAGCATCTCACAAATGGGGGAACAGCAGAGCGAGGCTTCACAAGTTTATTCAGGGTGGAGGCAGGATGTTGGTGGGGTCCTGAACTTTAATCCTGCCTGATTAAATGATGGGGGTGGGGGGCACAAAATCCTGCCCATAGTTTTCCCTAATTGCTTAGCTGATGGCAGACGGAGTTCAATGTAGGGATCTGCAAATTGGAATCATTTTTTATAATGAGATGAAGAGGAGCTATGAAGGAGCAAAGAGATTTCGGGTTTCATGTGTATGGATCTCTAAAGGCTAGCCCATTCGTGCAAAAATTGATCAAAAAAGCTAGTTGACTGTTGGCTTTTACCTCACGGGAATTGGAATTGCAGCATAAGGAAACGATGGGGGCAATCTTACCAGAATTTGGCAAAGAGTCAGGATCTGACAGAAAATTGGCGTGTTTCTCTCCAGAGAAACAGGTGGGTTTTCTCTCCAAATCTTCTGGCACTCTGTCAAAAAGAACCCAGTGGACCTGTTTCACGCCATCATGCTGAGGGGCGGGGCCTAAGCATGCCGGCAAAGCCTGGTTGCGCTGAGATCAGGGTGCCATTAATAAAGGGCACCCCGATCAGGGAAAAGATCATCTCTTCCACCCCCTCCCCCCCCCAAAACCAGGGATGTCTCAGGGTCACTCTCCTGCACCACCTCCCCCCCCCCCCCCCCGCCCCAACAGTCTATTATTGAAATCTATTAAAATGTATTAAAATCAAGTTGACATCCATGATGGACATGATGTACCTGATTTTCCCCTTGTTGCCAGCGACGAGTGGGGAAAATTGGAGATAGCAATCTCACCGGCAAGATTAGCGATATCTAGATTTTGCCAGATCTTGAGATCCCACCGCCATTGCTGTGCGCAGAGGAATGGGCTCAAGTTCCTGCCCAATATCTGAGTTAGACAGAGGCTTGATCAGGCCACATCTACCATACTGCATTCAGATTTGATCACTCGACCTCAACAGAGATATATTAGCCTTGGTGGGGGCACAGTGCAGATTCACCAGAATAATGATGAAAGCTTGCAAAAATGTGGTTTGTATTCCCCTGAGTTTAGAAGGTCGAGCTGTTCCCTAATTGAGGAATCTAGAATGGGATATTTGCTCCCTCAAAGCACTGTTGATGATGGATCAGCAATAATTATATAGATTGAGATCAATAGATGTGGACTGTGGTCAAGTAAAGCACCTGACTTTGCTACACGTAACAAATTATGTTGGAACATTGTTGTTGGACCATTATTCAAGAGAATGAGGGAAAAGGATGTGATGACGATAAACCATTTTTACCATTCATGACTCCTCAGATGCTGAAGCAGTCCATGCCCATATGCAGCAACATTCAGGCTTGGGCTGACAAGTGACAAGTAAAATTTATGCCACACAAGTATCAGGCAATGACCATCACCAACGAGAGGAATTGTAATCATCTCCCCTTGACATTCAATAGCATTACCATCGCTGAATCTTCCACTATCAACATCCTGGTTGTTCCCATTGGCCAGAAACAGAACTGGGCCGGCCATATAACCAGCCTCCCATCCATTGACTCTGTCTACACTTCCCGCTGCCTCGGCAAAGCAGCCAGCATAATTAAAGACTCCAAGCACCCCGGACATTCTCTCTTCCACCTTCTTCCTTCGAGAAAAAGATACAAAAGTCTGAGGTCACATACCAACCAACTCAAGAACAGCTTCTTCCCTGCTGCCATCAGACTTCTGAATGGACTTACCTTGCATTAAGTTGATCTTTTTCTACACCCTAGCAATGACTGTCACACAACATTCTGCACTCTCTCATTTCTCTCTCTACGAACAGCATGCTTTGTCTGTATAGCGTGCAAGAAGCAATACTTTTCACTGTATGTTAATACATGTGACAATAATAAATCAAATCAAATCAAATCAAATATAAATACTGCAGCTACAGCTTGGGAATTCTGTAGTCTGAGTTTGGGAATTCTGTGGCCAGTAGCTCACCTCCTGGCTTCCTGAAGCTGTCCATAATCTACAAGGCACAAGCCATGAGTCTAATGGAATACTCTCCATTTGCCTGGATGAGTGCAGCTCTAGCAATACTCAAGAAGCTGTACATCACTCAAGACAAAGCAATTTTGGCTCCCCATCCACGCCCTTAATTGCAGTGCAATTGAAAAACTACTTTAGTTTTGACTTCATAGAAGAAGATAAAAATAACTTCCCAGAAATGCTAAGGAATTAAGGGTCGAGTGAGAAGGAGGAATTGAAGGAAATTAGTTTTACTAGAAAAATAGTGTTGGAGAAGTTAATGGGAATGAAAGTCAATAAATCCCAGGATCCCTGGAATCCTAGTACATTCCAGGGTACTAAAAGAGGTGGCCATGGAAATAATGGATATGTTGATTGCCATCTTCCAAAATTCTGTGGATTCTGGAACAGTCAGGACAGATTGTAACTCTGCTATTTAAAAAAGGAGGGAAGGAGGAAACAGAATATTACAGACCCGTTTGCCTAACTTCAGTAGGAGGGAAAGTGCTAGCGTCTACTCTAAAGAACACAACAGCAGGACACTTAGAAAATATCAATGAATTAGACTAAATCAACATGGATTTATGAAAGGGAAATCATGTTTGACAAACCTGCAGAATAGATAAGGGTGACCCAGTGGATGTGGTTTATTTGGATTTTCAGAAAGCTTTTGATAAAGTCCCACATAAGATGTAAGTGTGCAAAATTAAAGCACATGAAACTGGGGGTAATATATTAGCATGGATTGAGAACTGGTTAGCAGACAGAAATAAATGGATCATTTTCAGAGTGGCAGGCAGTGACTAGTTGGCGAGCCCCTCTGTGCCCTTCTCTGGCATGCCCATCCCAAGGCTACCCCTCTTGCTGGTCCTGAGGCTCCTGATGCGCTCCTGCTGGTGCCTGAACTCCTCCACTGTTTAAGCTTCTCAGTGGGAGTCCTGAAGCCTGGGTGAATGAGGCCCTGTGTAGGTGATCTCTCTGTTAGTCCTGAAATTTAGTGAGGGGGAAGATCTGGTGAGGGAGGTGGTTAATTATATTTAAATTTATTAAAATTAATGTAAATCAGGTTCTCACCCATTTTGTGTGTGAACCTGTTTACATCACTGGCGAGATTCACAATTTTGGCTTTTGCCAGATCTTAAGCCCCCGCAGTCAATCCTGTGCACAGAGACTGCGGGCTCAAGATCCCCCCCATGGAATTCTCTACCACAGGAAACTGTAGCAGGCATATCATCAAATACATTTAAGAAGGAAGTATTTCTAAACTCTAGAAGTGTCAGGGGTATGAGGAAAGCACTGGAGTATGGCATTGAGAGAGAGGGTCACCCATGATCATGTTGAATAGTGAAGCAGGCTTGAAGGGAAAAGACTACTCATGCTGCTATTTTATGTTTCAACATTCACTCCTGCCTCCACTAACATACAGTGGCAGCAATATGTGCCATCTGCAAAATACACTGCATCAAATCAGCAAATCTCTTTAGATAGCATCTTCCTAAACCTGTGACCTCCAGTACCTACGAAGACAATGGCAGTAGACACATGGGACCACCACCAACTGATAGTTTCCCTTCAAGCCACACACCATTCTGACTTGAAACTATATCGCTGTCGTTGGGTCAAAATCTGGAACTCCCTTCCTAACAGCACTGTGGGTGTACTTACACCACATGGACTGCAGCAGTTCAAGAAGATGGCTCAACACAACGTTGTCAAGGGCAATTAGGGACAGGAGTAAATGCTGGTCTAGTCAGTGGTTCTGGCAGCATCTGTGGAAAGAGAAACAGCGTTAACATTTTGAGTCTGTATGATTTCTTCAGAGCTCTGCAGAAGTCATACAAAATCTCTGTGGATTCCTGGAAAAAGCCAGAGCCATAGAGCTTGAGATCTGTGATGCTCTTCAGTGCCTCTGCCATTGGATATCCACCCAATACCATGAGTCTCAGCTTGTCCTGCAGTATGGCGCAGAGATCAGCCTTCACTTACTCTCCTGGATGGACAACCGGAAATCATTAAGTCTTGGGCGGTATCCTCTTTCCTGGTTATAGCCTCCTGTGCGCACAGGTTATTTTTGGCGAGCCCCTCTGTGCCCTTCTCTGGCATGCCCATCCCAAGGCTACCCCTCATGCTGGTCCTGAGGCTCCTGATGCGCTCCTGCTGGTGCCTGAACTCCTCCAATGTTTAAGCTTCTCAGTGGGAGTCCTGAAGCCTGGGTGAATGAAGCCCAGTGTAGGTGATCTCTCTGTTAGTCCTTGGGCATTCTTTTTCAAATGGCTGCCATTGCCTCCCCACTCCCCGCCAACTCTAAATCTATCCCTGATTTCTTTCCTCAGAGCAAGTACCACTGCTCTTGTGTGACCCATCAACACATCACCACACTCCTGGTACCATTTTGCCACTTCTGTTGACATTTGTGGGCAGTACGGTGGCGCAGTGGTTAGCACGGCTGCCTCACAGCATCAAGGACCTGGGTTCGATTCCAGCCTTGGGTCACTGTCTGTATGGAGCTTGCACATTCTCCCTGCGTATGCGTGGGTTTCCTCCGGGTGCTCCAGTTTCCTCCCACAGTCCAAAGATGTGTGGGTTAGGTGGATTGGCCATGATAAATTGTCCACTAGTGTCAGGGGGATTAGCAGGGTAAATGTATGCAGTTACAGGAGAGGGCCTGGGTGTGATAGTTGTCGGTGTAGGCTCAATGGGCCAAATGACCTCCTTCTGCACTGTAGGGATTCTATGACTCTATGATCTGGCAATGCCTTCTAAGCGCCATCCTTCTTGCCATTGCACGTTGGCTCCCCGAAGGGTGTTCTGAGAGAGCTGGCATTTAGCCTTCACTTCCTTGCTGCCTCATTTAACCAGGCAGAGCTCTCAAGCCCTGTGGTGCCTATGCCATTGGTAAAATTGGCCTTAGCTAGTGTCCCACCTCATCAATGGTTGAAGCCCGCTCCCCATTGTTCCCTTTGTTGAAAAACCCCTGAAATGATGTCAATGCCTCGGACTCTGGTCAAGCAGTAACTCTCTCCCTTTTTCTACAGGTGCTGCCCAACCTGCTGAGTACTTTTAGCATTTTGTATTTTTATCAAAGTTTAAGATTAGGTTCAGCCTTGTGGTCAATAAGAGAATAAACGGCTGTAGAAGAACTACTACTGCTTGCCTTAACTCCACTTAGCTAATCCTTTCCAATTTTAACTAGAACACTATTCACTAGTAAATTGTAAAGAAAAATCCTCAAATTTGAGTGATAACTGCTTCCTTTATCGAGTTGTATGCGGGGTTGTTAGAGCATGTCGATCTTTGACCTATCAACAACGTAGTGCAGAAGATACAAAAATAATTTGTTCTTTTTTAAGCATTTCATTTCAATATACAGCGCAAGGACAGACCATAAATCACATATCATTAGTATAATTTACAATGGCTGTAACAGATGCAGTCTGGTTGCCAGGCAATGGAAAGCATGTACTGCCAAGGTGGGGAGGAGATTGAAATGTAGTAATGACAAATCTAACCCTTATTTGACTGTATTGTGCTGCACTTTGAACTTCATCTGAAACAACAGAATCCTTCATTGATTTAAAAGCCGATGAACAAATGCTCAATATATTTGCATCTAAGTAAAGTTTTCAATTGTGTTGTCGAATTGAATAGCAAATGGATTTTGACTTGGACATATTTTTGAGTTTGAAGCAGGTTAACCTGTGGTCTGGATTTGGATGAAACACAATGGAATGTCTGAAGCAGGCCTCCATTTCTCAAAGGATACATTTCAGAAAGAATGCAGCATCGAACAAGGTTAGCATTAGTGAAAACGCATGTGTCCACAACCTAAAAGTACACGGTACTCACGTTGATCAGAAATGAGACCAAAGAGTGGAAATTTAAAGTGGTTTTGATATCTGTAAACATGAAGGGCAACATTCAGTGATAAAATGTTTGGTCTGTCATTTCCCATGTAAGGAATTGACCAAGTGAAGGTGAGCTGCTTTTCACAGTGAACACTGGGGAAGCAGCCATTTAGAGTTCTCATGGCATCGGCTAAGGTTTGGATTGGCTATCTGCTATTTAAAGCTGACACAGTGACTAGCACTGCTGCCTCACAGTGCCCAGGGACCCGGGTTCGATTCCTGGCTGGGTCACTGTCTGTGCGGAGTCTGCATGTTCTCCCCATGTCTGCATGGGTTTCCTCTGGGTGTTTCCAGTTTCCTCCCACAGTCCAAAAGACGTGCTGGTTAGGTGCATTGGCCATGCTAAATTCTCGCTCAGTGTACCCGAACAGGTGCCGGAGGGTGGCAACTCGGGGATTTTCACAGTAACTTCATTGCAGTGTTAATGTAAGCCTATTGTGACTAATCAATAAACTTAAACTTAAAGCTGGGGAATGGCACCTGCCACTAAACAATCCATGAGGAAGGAAGTGGAGTTAAAACACAAATAAGCAAATCATAAATAAGTAAAAAACAATGTCTCCTGATGGTTCAGTTGACAAAGGCAATAAGATCCTCACTTCAATCCCTTGTCTATATTGAGTTAATTAATCTCAGCTGAGATTGTACTGGATGCTGCAATTGGCCTCTGCCCCTGGGCTAAAGAAAGGAATATTGTTCAGCTTTCCAATTCTTAATTACTGGCCAGCAATACCAGAGATAAAACAGAAAATGCTGGATAAACTCAGCAGGCCTGGCGGCACCTGTGGAGAGGGAAACCGTCGCTGGAGTTCCACCAACCCGACTGCCATGGAATCGGAGCGGGCGAGGGGTGGACAGGCAGGATTTTCTGGTCTCAAGTCGAGCGAGGTCATAAAATCCCACCCAGTTCTTCAGATCCATTTGATTCTTCTACAGACTGAAGAGGGATGGGAATGTAATGAATTATATAGTTGGAGAAGGGTTGGGGCAGAATGAAAGGCAGGGATAGGTCAGAGAAAAGGAGAGATTGACAAAGATGTCATGGACATAAGACAAAAGGAGTCCTAATGGTGACATTAGGGAGGAAAGAAATGCTAATAGTGGCATACATGTAAGATCACAGAATATGCTAATAAGAGAATAAGTGTCAGTGCTCAGTGAAAGCAAAACTGAAAAACAACTGACAGATGGCCCTATTGGGCTATTGGTTGTTGTTGTACTGGGACAAACCAAAGAAACAATAAACAAAAAGGAGTTCAAGATGGATGGGAAAGTTCACAGCCCAAAGTTGTTGAAGTCAGTGTTGAGTCCAGAAGGTTGTAATGTGCCTAGTCGGAAGATGATATTCTGTTGCTTCAGTTTGCGCTGGGTTTCACTGGAGCATCACAGCAGGCCAAGGATGGAGATGTGAGGATGAGAGCAAGTTGCTGAATTGAAATGGCAAGTGACTGGAAAGCTGGGGTCATGATGGTGGACGGAGAGATGCTGTCCTGCAAGGAGTTCATCCAGTTTGCATTTAGTCTCCCCAATGTAGAGGAGACTGCATTGGAAGCAGCAAATACAGTAAACTGTATGTGGTCTCCTCTACACTGGGGAGACTAAACGCAGACTGGATGAACTCCTTGCAGGACACCATCTCTACCTTCATGACCCCAACTTTCCAGTGAATGTTTTGTGGAACATCTTTGCTCCATCTGCAAGCATGACCCCAACCTTCCATAACATTCATCAAATTCCTATCCCTCATCAGTTCTGTGGAAGGGTCAAATGGACTCAAAACATTAACTCTGTTTCTCTCCACAGATGCTGCTCGATCTGCTGAATTTATCCAGCATAGAATCCCTACAGAGCAGAAGGAAGCCTTTCGACCCACCGAGTCTGTACTAACCCACCTTTTAATCTTACCCAAGCCCTATCCCCATAACTCCACATACATACCCCACTAACCCCTCCAAACTACAAATCTGGGGACACTAAGGGGCAATTTAGCATGGCCAATCCACCTAACCTGCATATCTTTGGACTGCAGGAGGAAGCCGGAGCACCTGGGGGAAACCCATGCAGACACAGGGAGAACGTGTAATCTCCACACAGACAGTCACCCAAGGCTGGAATTGAACCCTTATTATTAGAATTATTAGAATTATTAGAATTCCTGGTGTTCCCCCAGATTTGAGCAGGCATATACAGTGGATGCACTAATCCTGGCAGAAGATACTGAAAATGAAATGTGATCTGTGAGGTGTTGGTGGAATCACTTACAGGATGATGTCACTGCCGCCTCCATAAAATGGGGTACAGCCCCCTAATAATACTGAGGTTCAGGTGAGAACTCATTGACAATTGAAAAGCTCGCTCACCTCTCTACTTTAGAGACATAAATGTGAAGAGTAGCCACCTGAATCGGGTATCAATCAACAACGCGTACCTGTCAGAATTAGGGGGGGGCAATGTTGTAGTAATATTGTCACTGGACTAGTAATCCAGAGACCCAGGGTCATGTTCCAGGTACCCTAGACCCACAACAATGTTATTGACTCTCAAATGCCCTCTGAAATGGAGGGCAGTTAGGGATGGGTAATAAATGCTAGCCCAGCCAGTGATGCCCACATCCTGGAAATGAATAGAGTAAAAAAAATTCAAAGGTCGCTGTCTCAAGGAGAGGAGAAAGGTGGAATAAAGGGAAAAAAATCATTGGAAAACAAATATTTTGGAAAGCACATATCTTACTACTGTTTTTGTACAGAACCAAAAGTCCTTTCCTATTAGCTCACTAATAACACAATGCCATTAAAGTGACCTATGGATGAACATTTTGACTGACAGATTAACATTCCACACTGTCATATATAATTGTTGCTGCTGTTACACGCAGAAGATGACAGAATCACACTACAAAAAGGAACATGTGTAGTTCAAGCCCGAAATGAGAACTGAAAACAAAGCAATTCCCAGTCTAGTCGAAATCAAATTGCCTGCATATGTATATTTTGACCTTTCTGTTTTTGCTTTTGTGTTGGGATATGCTGATCAGTAAGTACATCACAACGTGAACAATGGCAAGCCGCATAACGCGCTGCTATTGTGCTCATTTGTATTAGTGTAAAATAAAGAAAACATCTGTTGGATGTGATTAACTGATTTTGTTTTCAACTACAAAGGTAAACATAATGCTGATGGTAATTGGTTCTTACTTGAATTTTTCTTCGAGAATACAACTTCTTTCAGCTGATTGAGGCAGGCGATGTGCCAAGAGAACAATTTAAAACATAATAAAGTGCAGCCTTTTTAGTTCCATGTACTTGATTTATTCAAAGAAGTTTACAATCAGAATGAATCATTTAATCCAGTTGGCTGCCATTGACAATCATAAGCTTTTTTATTACTTCTTTTGGGTAGGGAACATCTGTTGTATTTTGATAAGGATGTTCTGCTGCAATTATTTTTAATTTTTTTTCCCAAGTTCGGCTTGCATAGGCTGCTTGAAGTTAATAGTGGGAGTTACAAGAGAGTAGGTGCAAATATGCAGGAACTGCTTCTTTGCAAATATTGCATACACCTAGGTTGCATTGAGATGAGCTCACACCGTAATGCACATTCAGCTCGTTTAGATAGCCTCAAATCACTTCTACCACTTGGTCAGAAGATATGGCAGTGAGTGCAATAGTTCATTATTCAAGCTGGCCCCAGAGAGAATTGGCTGGAACAAGTCAGAAAGTTGATCTGGTCCTTTCAATGAAACTACTCAATGGGCCGAATGGCCTCCTTCTGTATTGTAGGGATTCTACTTTGGTAGAAAGAGTACACTAAAACTAAGAGGAGTTGATAAAGAAATGTGCTGGTCTCAGGACTGCCATCAAGGTCAGGAGTGTTAATATTTTGCTTAATTTCACAGCATTGATTTATAACACACTTTAACTACTCACCATGGCCAGGCCAACTCACATAAATCTGTAAAATTATTGTCTAGCAACAGATAGAATGATATTTGGGTGGGGGTGATAGTATGGATCACCATCGTATGGATAAAATTACCTATTGTAGGCTGGCAGCGACCTACATGGCTGTGGTAAAGAACATAAGAACTCGGAGCAGGAGTAGGCCCCTCGAGCCTGCTCCGCCATTCAATAAGATCATGGCTGATCTTTTTGTGGACTCAACTCCATTGCCCACCCGCTCACCATAATCCTTAATTCCTTTACTGTTCAAAAATGTATCTATCCTTGCCTTAAAAACATTCAATGAGGTAGCCTCAACTGCTTCACTGGGCAGGGAATTCCACAGATTCACAACCCTTTGTGTGAAGAGGTCCTCCTCAACTCAGTCCTAAATCTGCTTCCCTTTATTTTGAGGCTATGCCCCTAGTTCTAGTTTCACCCGCCAGTGGAAGCAACTTCCCTGCTTCTGTCTTATCTATTCCCTTCATAATCTTACATGTTTCTATAAGATCTCCCCTCATTCTTCTGAATTCCAATGAGTATAGCCCCAGTCTACTCAGTCTCTCCTCATAAGCCAACCCTCTCAACTCCGGAATCAACCTAGTGAATCTCCTCTGCACCCCCTCCAGTGCCAGTAAATCCTTTCTCAAGTAAGGAGACCAAAACTGTACACAGTACTCCAGGTGTGGCCTCACCTTATACAGCTGCAACATAATCTCACTGTTTTTAAACTCCATCCCTCTAGCAATGAAGGACAAAATTCCATTTGCCTTCTTAATTACCTGCTGCACCTGCAAACCAACTCCTTGAGATTCCTGCACAAGGTGTCAGGAGGAGAACTCTTTCTCCAGGACCTAGAGGAATTGATCGTAATTTTTTTAATGAGAGGCTCCAACATGTTGTGGCTGCCCACTGAAAAAATCTCAAGCAAGGCAGGACCAACACCAATCCGCTTATTGCAGATGAAAATATCTTTGACATCCTCGCATGCTTTCTCACATCCTGTTGTCCAGTCCCATGGCTGTTTCACACATAGTAAGTTAAGCAATGACTTCAATAATGTAGCTAGGTTAGGAACAGATTTGTCAAATAATTTACTAATCTTAGAAAGGACCTCAATTGCATCACATTCATCGGATATGGTGCTTCTAAAATAGCTTCCATCTTTTTAGTTGCTTTATGTAGGCCTTTACTATCAACAACATGACCCAAATACTATACTGATGTCTGGAAAAGGTCACACTTTACTTTCTTGATATGCTGACCATGTGCTTGAAGATGTTCCAATGTTGCTCCTAAATTATTCATGTGCTCCTGTTCACGGGACACCGTAATTAGAATATTATCCAGGTAACATTGTACACCAGAGAGACCACTTAAAATCTGATCCATCGATCTTTGGAATAGGGCTGGTATGGATGTTATTCCAAAATGAAAAAGACCTTTCTGAGTAACGATGGTAAGCAATGGTTGAGATTCACCGCTCCGTTCATCTGTAAAACACGCTTGTGAAAAATCAATCTTGTTGAATTTCTGCCCACCTGATAACCCAGCAAACAGACCTTCAATTAAAGGAAGCAGATATTGATCAGCACACAACACTGCATTTATGGTTGTTTTAAAATCACCACAAATATGAACTGAACCATCTGGTTTCATGACGGGTACGATGGGGGTAGCCCAGTGACTCAGTATAACTGGTTGTAACACATTAGTGTTAACAAGTTGTGCAAATCCTTCTTTGACCTTGGTAGGAATTGTATCTGGCACCGCTCTTGCTTTGAGACTTTTTTGTTGGCTATTAGGCTTTATCTTGAATTTCACCTGAACTCCCTTCATTGAGCCAAATGCCTCTTTGAATACACTCTTGTATTTATCCAGAAGGTGCTGTAGGTCTGTTTTGGTATTGACCAATCTGTTGACAGCACTCCAGTTACGCTTTATTTTCCCCATCCATGATCTCTCAAATAGAGCTGAAAAATGACCATGGACCACATGGAGAGGCAACTCCGCTGTTTGTTGACCCAACTCTACGTCGATATTATGTAACCTTTTAATGGCACAATCTCTTCCATGTGTGCCCTTAATGGTGCATCAGCTAGTTTTTAAGGGGGATGCTTCAGCTTTTTATTGATATGTAGTCACAGGAATTAAAGATACAGCAGCACCTGTATCCAACTCCATCCTAATAGATTGTCCATTTAACTTCAGAATCACCCGGAATCTATGTGATTCACCCTGTATGGATAAGATGTTCAGTTGGAGCTCCTCATCATATTTCTGGACATTCTCTTCTTCACAGTTGTCATTCTTTTCTTCCATGTTGTAAATTCTTTTTGTAGAATGTAACTTGTTCTTCTTCTTGAAGGTACTCAAATTCTTCTTTGGAATATTCTCCTCAGAAGCAGTTGATCTAACCCAGAAATCTTTTGCAATGTGACCCATTTTGCCACACTTCTTGTACTGACTAGCCTTGCTCCAGCATTCACTTGCTGAATGGCCCATTTTGACACATCTGTGACATGCTTGTTGATGCTTTGGCTTCTTATGGTCAGTTTTCGACTTGTGGGTCTTCATTCCTGTGAAGTCTCTTTAGCAGCCAGTTCCATTTACAGTGCAATTTTTATTGCTGTCTCTAAAGTCAAAGCATGTTCAGTGAGCAATCTTCTTTGGATAGCCGCATTTTGGAGACCACAAACTAGACAATCTCGAAGATTATCTTCTAATGACTCACCGAACTCATAGCGTTGTGCCAGCCTTTTTAAGATTGCCACAAACTGAGGAATGATTTTACCTTCCAATTCCACCTTCAGTGGAACCTGAACTGTTTCACGATGATCAGTAGCTTTGGAAAGTAATGCTCTTCAAGGATCTTTGTCAAGTCATTTTGGTTCCTGGCTTTGCTGGATGAACCAAGTTCTGGAGCAAATTAAAGGTTTTATTTCCTATTGTACTGAGAAAATCTGGTTCAAGCAAATCATCTACAATTTTATTTGCTTGTACAAAGTACTGAAAATGCTCTCCATAGGATCTCCATGATTCATTTTCTTCATTGAACGTGCTCATGGATCCTAATTGACCCACCATTTCTCTTGCAGGCACTAGCAACTCGAGACTGCTCAGTATATTGTTTCATTACTGTCTTCCCAGTGCTCTCCTTTTTACCCTGGAGACCGTTGACTTGATATTTTGTTTTTCAAATGGCCCCAACTATACAGCAAAGTAAGCCTCTTTTCAAATATGCCAGATACTGCCTGGAATCTCGCCCTTCTTTAAAAACCACACAGGGTGTTTTTTCTCAGTTGGCTTCCTGCACTGGCACTTCAATCTTTAATCCTGTCGTTACTTCTCCCCAGACTTCTAATATTCAAAGTGTGAGGACTCACGATGATATTTTTCTTCTACCTACAATATTTTCTCCATGTTCTCGATGAAACAAAATCCCAATTTATCACTAATTTTCTTTCTGTAATGTTCTAACTATGTTAACGGTTATGGGTTTCAACAAAAAGAAAAGAATGTGGGCTTCACATGTGGATTCAAATAAACAGCAACAGATTTATTCTCAATGTTCTCTGCACTTCAGAGAGTACAAAATTGAGAATAAAACAACAGCCTCTGAAACACTCGAATGACATCAAATCATGTGATCAGCACTTGAAGCAATCATGCAGCCCTTTTAAAGATATAGCAATTTACAATTTCTTAAGTAGCTCACATTTCATGAATGTTCTCTGTCTTCTTCCTCTATTGAAATTGTGAGGTTTACACAACTGCTTGAAGTTTCCTGTCTTTCTGCATTAGAAACACTCTCATCTCCTGCTGGACAATCCTGCCAGCTCTGCTACTCCTTTGTGCCACAGCATAAGCATCTCAAGATGGCTGCAATGCAGTTTCCTGATCTTTCATCTGTTTTGGTTGGCTTTTGAGTGGATGGGGATGCCATCCTCGGGTCTACCCAGTTAACAGAGTCATCTAAAGCCTGAGTGTCATGATAGATTATCACCCAAGTTAGTTCTCCTGAATTCAGCCTGCCTCGTGCACTGAACTGCTTGATCGAGTGCACGGGTCATTTTTCATCTATAAAGGGTCTGTCAGCTTTTCATCGCAAAATGTGACAATACAGTTGTGAATGAGTTCGCCTTTCAATGCACCAAGATCAGCCAGGCAATATAGATTGGTAAGAAACAATTCAATGGATCCCCCTGCCCTTTGGGCTCTCTGATTAAATCAGGCTCATTCGATCACGAATGTTTTTAGGACAGTTTTGAAGTATGCCGATGTCTCTTTTACCACCTGTCTCAATAGAATATCATCAGCAACTGGCCCTGTGGCATAGAGGAATGAATTAACCTGCTGTTTCTGCTTTTTGGCATGCAAACCTGAAGCTGCTCGATACCTCAGGAAGTGTTTTTTCCACAGTTCACACTGTCTGTGGGCCCATGAGATTTTCAAATGTTAGGACTCGGGGCAGTGACTTCTCGACTGGTGTTGACATCACCACCAATTCTCAGTGTACCTCCCTCATAGCTAAGTTTTCAAATTCTTGCTCCTGACGGGTTTTCTTCCACATTCACTTTCTCGCCGTGGTTATTCAGCCAATGGCATCAAATCATTGTTAGATTGGTGCTACCATGTTTCATTAGTCTCATGGCCTAATCTATGGAGGGCAGGTTTCACTCTTATCATAAATAACTGTGGTCTGACTCAGGTAGGTTATGTCAAAACAGCTTTATTAACACTATATAGAAGACAATCTGCAAGGTAGCTGCATCTCTTTTGAGTACAGACTGTTCCATCAAATTTACAGAGTTTTTAGAACATGACTGCTGATGTCATTGTTATATCGTGATATACTTTGCTAACTCACTATCATAACTATTCATGCAATATACTACAGCAGGGAGATGGAGGTGAAGGGTGATGGGGGCAGAGCGACACAGGGAAGGGTAATTGGGGCAGGTAGCAAGAGGCAGGGTGACAAGAGGCAGGGTGGCAGGGAAGGGGAAAGGGTGAAAAGGGGAAGGGTAATAGGGGCAGGATAACGGGGGAAGGGTGAAGGGGGTAAGGGTGTCAGGGGGCAGGATGACAGGGGGAAGGGTGAAGGTTTTAAAGTTTATTTATTAGTGTTACAAGTGGGCTTACATTAACACTGCAATGAAGTTACTGTAAAAATCCCCTAGTCACCACACTCCAATGCATCTAACCAGCATATCTTTCAGACTGTGGGAGGAAACCGGAGCACCCGAAGGAAACCCACACAGACACAG
The DNA here is from genome assembly GCF_964213995.1 of Mustelus asterias. Taxonomy (NCBI): domain Eukaryota; kingdom Metazoa; phylum Chordata; class Chondrichthyes; order Carcharhiniformes; family Triakidae; genus Mustelus; species Mustelus asterias. The sequence continues at coordinate 70,011,059 of NC_135807.1, read as the reverse complement.
TGAGAATGCGCAGACTCTGCACAGTTAATGGCCCAAGCCGGGAGTCGAACCGGGGTCCCTGGTGCTGTGAGGCAGCAGTGCTAACCACTGTGCCACCGTGCCGCCCTGGCATGGGGATGTAATAACAGGGGCAGGATGATAAAAGGAAGGATTACAGGGGGAAGGGTAACAGGGGCAGTGTGGCGGGGCAGTGTGGCAGGGCAGGGGAATGTGTGATCATGCAGAATGATGGGGGGCAGGGTGACAAGGGCAGGGTGACGGGGGAAGATTTCAGTGGGAAGAGTGACAGGGGGCAGGGTGACAGGGGGTAGGGTGATGGGGGAGGGTGACAGGGGGAAGGGTGACAGGGGAGCAGGGTGGCGGGGAGGGTGAAAGGGGGAAGGGTAACGGAGCAGGGTGACAGAGGCATTATGACTAGAACAATGTGTGGGCCCATAAAATAGGGCACAGTGCTATCAGCGAAATACCTGCTCCCAAGCCACCAGTTCCTGGCCTCGTCCTGATTTCATGGGCATTTTGGGGGTTTCAGGGGGCTGACTGCATTTGCTCAATTGGAGCTCTTAACTGAGAAATTGAAAGGCCTCTTCCTGTTGTGGCAGTAATTTAACAGGCAGCGAGAGCTATATCTACCCAATGATAGCCCAATAGGTTTTACTCTATGGCATGCTGGTCAATGAAAGTGGTGGGAATGCCTGCTTTCCAGGACCCCAGTGACAATTGAAGACACCACCTCACAGTCTTCCCTCCCCACATCCACTGTTCACCTGCCCCAGCACCTACCGGGTGTCCATTGCTGAATACCTCCTCAATGTATTCAATGCAATACCAGCAATCAACACCACTGCTAGCAGTGATGGCAGCACTGCAGGGCTGCTGACCTCTGATTGGCCTCTATGAGGTGGTACTTGGGTCTTGAAGAAGGATGCCGATCTCGTCTCAGAATAAATAAAGGCTCATCAACCATTAAATGAAGCCTGGCGAGCTGGCCGAGTGGAGGTGGGCTCACCATCTATAGTGATGCTGGTGTGTGTGGGAACCTACCCTCAGAATATAATCCATCCCATAATTTGGGATACTCGACTGATGCACAGCAACACTGCAGATATCAAAAAATGCTACACTGATCAACAATTCCAATTAAAGAGTGAACATATTTTTCAAAACATGTTATTGTAATCTCTAAGCTAGTCCCAATATTGTAAATTGTAGCCTTACACTGCTCTACTGATGTACCTTATATTAATTTGTACTGGAAATGTCCATTCTGTCTTCTGATACACACAATCAAGCACTAACAGTAGTTTCTAATACTGTGTAATTATCTTTTCACAGGCGATACATAATGAATCACTACACAGGACTCACTGAAACAATGAATTAGCTCGTTGATTTATATGCTGATCGGAGACATGCTTTTACTATTCACTATTTTCTTGCCTTTCAAACTATCCATGCAGAATTCTATATCTTTTTCCTGGGTGAAGCTACATAATTACTAAAATGAGTAATCTACTCAGATAAAATGAAGCCTGGGTCAAAGCTTGATTTTATGAAAAATTAACTGTTCACTGTATTTTAGACTATATTTTATTTGCAGATATAATGCTGCAATGATTTGCAGCTGGAAAATAAATTTAAGGTCTAAGTCTAGACATTTCTGTTCTCCAAATCAACAAATGAAAACATAATGGACTGAATTCTCCAGCCGGTTACGCCAGCGGGATTCTCCAGTCCCACCAGCAGCGTATCCCCACCCATGGGTTTCTCACCGTCGTGGGGTGATGACAATGGGAATTCCCATAGACAGCAGCATGATCAGAGAATCCCGCCGTTAGCAAGCAGCACACCACCTCCCGCCGGTGGGAAACATGCGGCTGGGAGGCCGAAGAATCTCATCCGACATATTTTTGTAACAGTTATCACTGCTATTTTAATCGTGGTGTATGCTTGTTTAAAATAAATGGTTTAATTCTGTTGTTAAGACATCAGATTAGGGGCATGTCAGACAAGTCTCAAAGTTTTCAACAGTAAACACCAGGTGAACATTTGCTAAGAGATGGTTTAGGCATAATATCCTATATGTGCTATCCAAAAATCAACATTATTATGTGAAACAACGTGAACAAATGTTTTGCTATCTGCTTATGATGGATATATGGCTCTATGTTCTTTCTGCAGTCATTACTCCTGTATCTAGTGTGTTGTATGTTTTATATCTCGGAGCTATGCAGAGATGACACACTAGCTTCTAAGTCTAGGAACTTTATTTACTAGAGTTTTTTTTAAAATCATCTACATGCTTACATCTCTTTGCTTCCAGCATCTTCTACAGTTTGTTTTACTTCTCTCTGAGTCCGCACTAACACTTTTTAAAATTCATTTGAGGGATGAGGATATCACTGGCTAGGCCAGCATTTATTGCCCATCCATAATTGTCCTTGAGAAGGTGGTGGTGAGTTATCTTCTTGAACTGCTGCAGTCCATGTGTTGTAGGTGCATCCAGAGTTAGGGGAGGGAATCCCAGGATTTTAATCCAGCAACAGTGAAGGAGTAGCAATATATTTCCAAGTCAGGATAGTGGGTGGAGGGGAGCTTCCAGGTTGTGGTGTTCCCATGCAACTGCTACTGTTGTACATTTAGATTTTTCAAAAATTCATTCATGGGACATGGGCATCGCTGGCTGGCCAGCATTTATTGCCCATCCCTAGTTGTCTGAGGGCAGTTGAGAGTCAACCACATTGCTGTGGATCTGGAGTCACATGTAGGCCAGACCAGGTAAAGTCAGCAGATTTCCGTCCCTAAAGGACATTAGTGAACCAGATGGGTTTTTCCGACAATTGTAAATGGTTTCATGGTCATCAGTAGATTATTAATTCCAGATTCTTTTTTATTGAATTCAATTTGCACCACCTGCCATGATAGGATTCGAATCAGGGTCCCCAGAACATTAGTTGAGTCTCTGGATTAATAATCTAGTGATAATACCACTAGGCCATCGCCTCCCCAGGTAGCGGTTATGCATTTGGGTTTAAGGACCCTTGGTGAATTCCTGCAGCGCATCTTGTTCACATTGCTGCCATTTGTGCATCAATGGTGGAGGGAGCAAGTCTTTGTGGATGGGCTGTCAATCAAGCAGATTGCTTTGTCCAGGTTGGTGTTGAGCTTCTTGAGTGTTATTGGAGCTGCACCCATCCAGCCAAGTGGAGAACATTCTTTCACAATCCTGACTTGTGTCTTGTAGATGGACAGGCTTTGGGGAGTTAGATGATGAATTACTTGTTGCAGGATTCCAAGTCTCTGACCTTTGTAGCCACAGTATTTACATGGCTAGTCCCGTTCAGTTTCTGGTCAATGGAAAACCTCAGGATGTTGATAGTGAGGGATCAATGATGATAATACAGTTGAATATCAAGGGGCAATGGTGAAAACCTCTCTTGTAATTGCCTGGCACTTGTGTGGCACGAATGTTACATGCCACCTGTTAGCCTTTTGCTGCACTTGGACATTGACTGCTTCAATATCTGAAGAGTTGCAAATGGTGCTGAACGTTGTGCAGTCATCAGTAAACACCCCCACTTCTGACCTTATGATGGAAGGAAAGTGATTGATGAAACAGCTGAAGATGGTTGGGCTAGGACACGACCCTGAGGAACTCCTGCAGTGATGTCCTGGAGCTGAGATGACTGACCCCCAACCACCACAACCATCTTCCTTTGTGCCAAGTAGGACTCTAACCAGCGGAGAGTTTTCCTCTGATTACTACCGACTCCCACCAGCATTAACGTACCAAGCACAGTGAGCATCAATAGCAAACAGAAATCAATTGAACACTACACAGAGTTTTATAACTGTTTTTCTTGTTAAAAATTTGAAAGAAAGACATTGCAACTCATTACATTGGACCATTAATACACAAAGTCTACTTGATGCATTGTTCCATGTATCATGTTACTTCCTGATCTTTCCTGAAGTGTGAAATTGATCTACTTTTAAAAAGTGGCGCACTGTCAAATATAGAAACTTGTTTTTGGTAAAATCTTCTTCATTGTTCATTTGTAATAATGTTGGTATTGTCATGTCTTCCATGGCACATCCAATTACCAAATCAGCAAGATTTTATGTTTAAATTAGTAATAAGAGTAGCACAACGCCAACAGCACATTTCAATTGCATGGAATTTTATACTGTCACAAGTATTCAATGTTGGAATGAGTTGACATATGTTGGGCTTCCATGTCATAACACTAGCAAAGGTATCTCCAGGGTCATTCACCAGCCGCATTTCCTGATAAATTCAAATCTGTTGTCAGCCATGCAGCTATAGAGATGAAAGCCACAAGGTACTTAGGATTGGAAAATGGCAGAATGCCAATTTCCAACTGGCAAGGGCAAGTGGAGAATTTGGAACAGATGCCAGTTCCACAAGGATTACACCCTATTTGCTCTAACCTTTTAAAAGTCTAACATGGGAGCCAAAGAGAGATTTTCGATATGACCACATCGTGGAGCGATGGGGAAAGTCGTGGGGGAATCCTTTTGTGGATTTCCTAAAGGGCCATGAACATTTGATCTCATAGGACATCAATTCCATCCTCTGGAGGTAAAATGCTTCCTTTTGTAACCAAAGACTGAAAAGGGAAGAGTATTTTCTTTGGCCCAGTTGTGTCTCGGTGTGCCCAGGTAGGGTAGCAGTTGGATGTTACATCCTAAAGGACAAACACCATTGATATTCCCCTGCCGATGGCTCAGCCTGGCATCTGGGTTGGAGTATCTGTCCTGCGGTGAGGACAGAGAAGCGTTGTGCTCCCTTGGCACAGGTGTCCGTGAAGGAGATCCCAAGAATTTTGGAGCCGCATTATTATGTACTGTGATGCAATTAACAGTATTGCTAAAGATCCTAAAGAATGGACAATATTTTAAAACTAAGAACAATGATTGCATTATATTAGCTTTCTGATTCAAAAGGATGCTAACAATGTTGCTTCTGTCCAGCTGTGTGGAAATTGGTATGTTTATTAAAGGCAACAAAGGTTTCATTGTACTCCCTTTCTGAGGTCAATTCAAGGTTAATTGCTTTTTGGGCCCATCCTCAGGTCTATTTGAAGTCGGGAGAAACTGGGAGAGATTACCTTTCTTTTATACTTTTAAAAACGTGATACAAAAATCTGTATGCGTGGCAAAGTGTGATGGAGACATCTCCAAACTTATCAAATATATAGAAAGCCGAACCCAGAGGAGAAAACAGCACGGACGAACCGGGATATTTTCAAGATGGGAGGCATCGGCTTGAAGTGCTTGAGTTACCTGATTTTATACTAACAAAAATGAAAATACATTTAATGCAGGAGTAATGGAAACCAAGTTTATTATCAACAGTTCAATGATAAAAGTAGAATGTGTTTTTTTTTTAACATATTAATGAATTTAATTAGTAACAGGTTGACACATTGCTTCAAGGACTATCAGAATTATGAGTGTGAATGGATTTAGATTCATTAAAATAAATCTTCACATAATCAGCCTCTGAGTGAGAGTAGACATCAATCATAGTGACCTGAAGCCTTGGGGCACTCTCTCCAACTGAATCAAAGTGTGAAGTAGTGGAAATGCTCAGGATAGAACTCTTGACACATGTGCCTATTATGTCCTTTAAAGAAAAGAAGAATTTACATTTATATTTATGCCTTTTATGTCCACAGGATGCCCCCAAAATGCTTCATAGCAATGAATATATTTTTCCAAGTGCTCTCAGCAGCCAGTTTGCACACAACTAATGAATAATCACCTGATAATCTCTATTTGGTTGTGTCGGCCAGCGTAACAGGAAAATTATCTAATCTTTCCCAAATAGTGCCATGGGATCCTTCACCCCCACTTTAATAGATTAGGGCATGAGTTTAATATTTCATCCAAATGAAAGCCCTCTCAAACTGCAGCGCTCACTCAGCACTTCACAAGAATGTTAGCCTCACACTCAAATTCCGGAGTGGGATCTAGGACTTTTGAACTTGAGGGCATTGCAAGGAGGTCTCAAGCTGTCTGTTACCTCTTCCCTGTGTTACTCCCAATACCAAATGCATGGTTTCAGCTCTGCGCAAGTAAATAGGTTTCGAGGAAGTTAAAATCAGGCCCCTTCAATCTCATCCCCCACATTACCTCAGCTCTCTCTGACTACTGATCAGCAGCCAACACAGTCAGCAATACACAAATCATGTGACACACCTGACCTCTCACCTTTCTTCTAATTTATTGACAACGTCAAGAAGCTACAACAACATAAAACTGCTAACAATATTTTCAATGTATTCTCACTGTTTATATCCAATTGTCATTTTATACATTTGTAATGATTGATTTTCTTCTTACATTCTCTGCCTGAAGACAGGTCTGACCCACTCTGCTGTGATCTCCACCACGAGTAGAAGAAGGCAGGTCCCAAATCCATCCCAGCAAGAACAGGGATTGAACCTGCTGCTGTTGGCACTAATCTGACACAAGTCAGTTCTCCAGCCCAAAGAGCCAATGAGCTTTGGGTATTGGAGACAGTGATGGCTCCGGATATTGGAGATAGTGAGGACTCTGTGTATTAGGGACAGTGAGGACTCTGTATTGGAGACAGAGAGGTCTCTGTGTATTAGGGACAGTGAGGACTTTGTATTGGAGACAGTGAGGGCTCTGGGTATTGGGAACAGTGAGGGCTTTGGATATTGGGGACAGTGAGGACTCTGGGTATTAGGGACAGTGAGGACTCTGTATTGGAGACAGAGAGGTCTCTGTGTATTAGGGACAGTGAGGACTCTGTATTGGAGACAGTGAGGCCTCTGTGTATCAGGGACAGTGAGGACTCTGTATTGGAGACAGTGAGGCCTCTGTGTATCAGGGACAGTGAGGACTCTGTATTGGAGACAGTGAGGGCTCTGGGTATTGGGAACAGTGAGGGCTCTGGGTATTGGGGACAATGAGAACTCTGGGTATTAGGGACAGTGAGGACTCTGTATTGGAGACAGTGAGGGCTCCGGGTATTGGGGACAGTGAGGGCTCTAGGTAATGGCAAGTGTGAGGACTCTGGGTAAAGGTTAAAGTTTATTTATTAGTCACAAGTAATGCTTACTTAACACTGCAATTAAGTTACTGTGAAATTCCCCTAGTCGCCACACTTTGGCGCCTGTTCAGGTCAATGCATCTAACTAGCGTGTCTTTCAGACTGTGGGAGGAAACCAGCTTACATCTTGAAAGTAGGACATAAAATTTTAAAGTTTTAATATCATGAATATTCATGGAATGCAAATATATCACAATTATGAACACATCATAGTCTGACCCACCTTAAACACAGCGCTGAGTGTCTCTAAATCTAAACCTGCCATTGGGAAATTTCAGCTCCCACCGAACTAAGTTACCCACCATCCACCATGTTTTAAACTTCTGCAGACCCCAATAAACTCCCCCTTGCAGCCTTCACAGGAAACGGTCCGAAGTTACCCCCAGCTTCCAGCAGGCTCACTGCTCCTTGTTTCGCTGAGTTGTAGCATCCAGGGACCATTAAAGGTAATTTCTCTCAGTCTTCCAAGAAATCCCAATCTAACCTTCAGCAGTACAGCTCATTCCGGTGATTCTGTCTCTGGCCATACCAGGACTAAACTTCCAGTGTCCTTAGATTTCCATGGGTTCCATTGCATTGAACAGAGAACATCTTCCACTCACAATCTGTCTGTAAAAGTTCCCTGAGAAAAACTGACTTTTCCCTCTGCTGACCGCAGGAGCTACCAATGCTGTCTTTTTCTCTGGGATTCTCTCTGTCAAGGGTTTCGTAATAAGACTGCCAAGAGTCAATAAATCTGCACAAAGTAAGGAGAGTTGCCTCTCTCTTTGTGTTCAGATGTGAAGTATGACACTTGGATAAGCCTGGCCTGGGTTATCAGTCCCCATGGTAACCCTCGCTTGGCCTGTTGTTGGGCAGAGTCCGATACAACTTCACACCTTCCTCCTTTTCCAGAACATTCTAGTTACCTTAAATTGAAAGAGGCAGTCCAAAACATAACCACATTTTAAAAACTCTCATTGGAACTAACTTGCGGATACCCATTAAAATAATGAGGAAGTGGAACTTACCATTTTACCTGTTGAGTCAGAGAGCTCATCCTTTCATGTGTATTACGTATTCACTGAATCTCAGGAGGCAGCCTTTCATCTGACCTTCCCTTTCAAATAATTTAGCAAGTTTGGACCATTTCAGTATGAAAGAATGAATGCTACCCAGGTTGGGAGCATTGATATATAATTGAGGCGTATTAATTTTCCATTCATAATTGGTTATATTTTGCATCAGCACAAAAGTTAGGCCATGTCCCCTTTAAGTCTTTTAGTTCCAAATTAAAGCAGCAAGAAACCCTCAACTCTATCCTATTTTAATCAGGTGAGACTACGCCACTCCAGCTCAGGTCACTGAATTTGAAAATAAACTTTTTAATCCTGTAACAAAATCATCATGAGAAAGTGGGATGTGCTACCACAGGAGTTGAGTAACATTTAAGGGAAAGCTAAATAAGCACAGGAGGAAGAAAGGAATAGGATAGAGGACAGGGAAGTGGCTCATGCAGAGCACATAAACTCCAGCATTGACATTTGGACCGAATGACCTGTTTCAGTGCTGTAGATCGTGGGTGGAAAGTGGTAATTTCCCCATTTATGTGTCTAGGTGAAGCCTCAGTTTAATATCTCATCTGAACGATGACATCTCCAACAGCACAGCACTCGCTTGGTTCTGGATTGGACTGTCAACCTAGATCAAAGTAAGTCACTCCGAAACAAGAACCATCTCAACAAAGGCTGAGAGCAGTGGAAGAAACCTAAAAATACAATAAAGAATACAATAGATATATGTGTCAAGTGCTCAGCCCTGAGGCAGTTCTCCATGTTACACCCTGAATCTGCAGGATCAAGTGCCTTAAGCCTTCAGGCTACAGAAGTACAACTTCTCCACCTTTAAGCTTCAGAGGCACTTCTGCTGTGTTAAAAAAAATCCATGCACTCCCGTAATACAATTAATTTTTGTGTGAAAATGAGTTACAAATTATACAAATGTATTTCAAATATTTCTTTTACTTTCTTTGAATATAGCTTGGAGCTGGTGCAAGAGTTTTGTCACATTAACTTTAACATGTCAGCATTACTTGCCATGGTCAATGTTCAACCAGACCATGTAATTTGTTATCTTTATATTGCTGTAAATCCAGCTTCATGGAAGTAGATTATATTAAATGATGCCAGCAAGAGCAGAGCTGCTGAAGAGGCGCTGTAATCACCACAGAATTGACAACTTCATTGTGTCCAGTAGCTAGAGCCTTCACTGTTCCCAATACCCAGAGTCCTCACTGTCCCCAATATCCAGAGTCCTCACTGTCCCCAATACCCAGAGCCCTCACAGTCCCCAATACACAGAGCCCTCACTGTCTCCAATACACAGAGTCCTCACTGTCCCCAATACTCAGAGTCCTCACTGTCTCCAATATCCAGAGTCCTCACTGTCCCCAATACCCAGAGTCCTCACTGTCTCCAATACACAGAGTCCTCACTGTCCCCAATGCACAGAACCCTCACTGTCCCAATACCCAGAGTCCTCACTGTCTCCAATACACAGAGCCCTCACGGTCCCCAATACACAGAGTCCTCACTGTCCCCAATGCACAGAGTCCTCACAGTCCCCAATATCCAGAGTCCTCACTGTCTCCAATATACAGAGCCCTCACGGTCCCCAATGCACAGAATCCTCACTGTCGCAATACCCAGAGCCCTCACTGTCTCCAATATACAGAGCCCTCACGGTCCCCAATACACAGAGTCCTCACTGTCCCCAATACCCAGAGTCCTCACTGTCTCCGATACACAGAATCCTCACTGTCCCCAATACCCAGAGTCCTCGCTGTCTCCAATACACAGAGCCCTCACGGTCCCCAATACACAGAGCCTTCACTGTCCCCAGTACCCAGAGTTCTCACTGTCTCCAATACACAGAGCCCTCACTGTCTCCAATACTCAGAGCCCTCAATGTTTCCAATACACAGGGTCCTCAATGTCTCCAATACACAGAACCCTCACTGTCCCCAGTACCCAGAGCCCTCACTGTCTCCAATACACAGAGTCCTCACGGTCCCCAATACACAGAGCCCTCACTGTCTCCAATACACAGAGTCCTCACGGTCCCCAATACACAGAGCCCTCACTGTCTCCAATACACAGAGCCCTCACTGTCTCCAATACACAGAATCCTCACTGTCCCCAATACCCAGAGCCCTCACTGTCTCCAATACCCAGAGACCCTACTGCTCCCAATACCCAGAATGCTCACTGTCTCCATTACCCAGAGCCCTCACTGTCTCCAATACTCAGAGCCTTCACTGTCTCCAATACCCAGAACCCTCACTGTTCCCAATACCCAGAGTCTTCACTGTCTCCACTACCCAGACTCTTCACTGTCTCCAATACCCAAAGTCTTCACCCTTGCCATTACCCGGAACCCTCACTGTCTCCAATACCCAGAGCCCTCACTGTCCCCAATACATAGAGTTCTCACTGCCTCCATTACCCAGAGACCTCACTGTCTCCAATACCCGGAGCCTTCACTGTCTCCAATACCCAGAGTCCTCACTGTCTCCAATACCCAGAGACCGCATGGCACAGTTGTTAGCATTGCTGCCTCACAGCTCCAGCGACCTGAGTTCGATTCCCAGCTTGGGTCACTGTCTGTGTGGAGTTTGCACATTCTCCCCGTGTCTGCGTAGGTTTTCTCTGGGTGCCCTGGCTTCCTCCTAGAGTCCAAAGATGTGCGGTTAGGTTGATTGGCCATGCTAAATTACCCCTTAGTGTCCTGGGTTGTGTATGTTAGAGGGATTGGCAGGGTAAATCTGTGGGGTTTCGGGGATAGGGCCTGTGTCAGATTGTTGTCGGTGCAGAATCGATGGGCCAACTGGCCTCCTTCTGCACTGTAGGCTTTCTAAATCACATTAGTGAACTAGATGGGTTTTTACAACAATCGATAATGGCTTTATTGTCATCATTAGACTTCTAATTCCAGATTGTTATTGAATTCAAATTTCACTATCTCTCATGGTGGGATTGAAACCCGGGACCCCAGATCACTACCCTGGGTCTCTGGATTACCGGTCCAGTGAGAATACCACTATCCCAGTGCCTCCCCTCACATGCCACCAGAATGGTTGCCTCCACATCTTTATGCCTGGCCATTCCAGCCCTGTTGGCAGCGACTGCTCAGTCTCCCTCCTCTCTGAGCTGGATGCCCTCCTCTTCTGCTGAAATGACTATCTTACACCGAGCACTCCACACCTTGACTTGGCTCTCTCACAGGAATTATTCATCCATATGTCCTGCATGACAACAGGCAGTGTTACTGAGATGTGAAGTGAAACCTAACTCCCTTGTCTCCATGCATCCCCATCACCCATTATGACCTATCAGTCACACACTAGATCCAAAGGTAAACAATAGCCAAACTTCCACATGTTTTGGCCTCAGTTGCCATGTAGCGCTAAGGTTGATCACATATTCACTCGCTTGGCATAGTCTCCCACTTGCAGCTATAGATTATTGATGACCCCCATGAGAGATCTTTTGTTAAGATGTGACCTTGACACCTGGTGGATTGGAGTAGGCCATTCACCCATTTCCTAGACTAACCCACGTTTCTGTTAGATATCCCATGGTTTCTCATCTCCTCTGCTACCTCCATCCAGGCGACTTTGGCCAGGCAGGTGAATCTATTGATGCCATCTGCAGAAGAGAACTGCTCACCTTTCCTTGACAGCCTGAAGGAGAACCTGCAGTGAGGCGTCACTGGACCATGGGGATGATCAGTGTTTAGGCCCTGACATCTCTATAATATAGTTGAAGTTGCTTGGTCATAATTGGGAAGTTAGAGGAAAAGAAAGGCATGACAATAATTATGGGTGATTTTAATCTACGTATAGATTGGCTGAATTAGATTGGCAAAGGGAACCTGGATGATGAGGTCGTGGAGTGTTTTTGGGAATGTTTCTTAGCGCAGCACATTATGGCACCAACCAGAGAATGGGCTATCCTTGATCTGGTAATATAAAATGAGATAGGATTAATTAATAACCTCATAATGATGGTGTCCCTAGGTAGCAATGATCATAATATGAACTTTACATTCAATTTGAGGGAGAGAAGAGTGGATCTGAGTCTAGTGTTTTAAACATAAATAAGGGCAAGAACAAGGAGGTTATGCTGAACTTATACAAGACACTAGTTGTACCTCAGCTGGAATATTGCGTACATTGGGCACCACAATATAGGGGCGAATGTGAACGCATTTGAGACAGTGCAGGAGAGGTTGACAAGAACAGTTCCAGTGATGAGAAATATCATTATGAGGATAGATTGGAGAGACTGGGACTGTTCTCCTTGGACAGAAGAAGGCTAAGAGGAGATTTGATAGAGATGTCGAAACCCATGAAGGGCTGGACAGAATTGATAGGGAGAAATTGTTCCTGCCCGTAAGAAGGGAATGTGATATGAGAAAAAACCTATTCACACAATCGAAGGGATTTTCCAGCCCTTCCCACCGCAGGTTTCCAGGTAGCATGGGGCCGATTCAATGGGTAATCCCTTTGACAGTGGCGGGACCAGAATGGTGGACCACCTCCTGCCACTGAGAAACATGCCATGGGGTGGGGAGGGGCAGAGAGTCCTACCTGTACATGGTTCGGGCCTGGAAAGCATTTCCTGGAAGTGGGGTGAAGGCAGGTTCAATCGAGGCATTCAAGAGGGCATTAGATGATTGTTTGAATAGAATGTGCAGTGGTATGGGGAAAAGGCAAGGGAATAGCATTAAGTTATGTTGCCTATTTAGAGTGCCGATGCAGTCACAATGGGTCAAATGGCCTCCTCCTAAGCAATAACAATTCTGTGATTTTGTGAAGGGCAATTATAAAGGCATGAAGATAGCACTGGCTAAAGTGAACTGGAAAATTAGGTGAAGGGATAAGTCAGTAGAGATGCTATACAGACATTTAAGCAGATATTTCAGAGTACTGGGGCGGCACGGTAGCACAGTGGTTAGCACTGCTGCTTCACAGCTCCAGGGACCTGGGTTTGATTCCTGGCTTGGGTCACTGTCTGTGTGGAGTTTGCACATTCTCCTTGTGTCTGCGTGGGTTTCCTCCGGGTGCTCTGGTTTCCTCCCACAGTCCAAAGATGTGCGGGTTAGGTTGATTGGCCATGCTAAAAATTGCCCTTAGTGTCCTGAGATGTGTAGGTTGGAGGGATTAGCGGGTAAATATGTAGGGATATGGGGGTAGGGCCTGGGTGGGATTGTGGTCGGTGCAGACTCGATAGGCCGAATGGCTTCTTTCTATACTGTAGGGATTCTATTCTATAAAAAGATTCTACTCAGAAAATATACTTTCCAGTGAGAAAGAAAAACTTTAATGGAAGGACTTGGTTAACTAAGGAAGTTAGAGATAGTACCAAATTGAAAGATAAAAATGAGTGAGAGGTCCGAAGGTTGAACAGAATATAACAGACAACAAAGAATAACTAAGAGATTAATAAGGAGAGAGAAATTAAAGTATGAGAGGAAGCCAACTAAAAATATAAAAACAAACAATAAGAGTCTATACAGATATTTAAAAAGGAAAAGAGTAAGTAAAATGAGTGTTGGTCTTCCTGAGAATGAGTTTGGGGAATTAATAATGGAAAATAAGGAAATGACGGATGATTGAACAGATACTTTGTATCTGTTGAGGATACAGATAACATCCTAGAAATAATTGTGAATCAGGAGGTGAGAGGGAGGGAAGATGTTAAAACCACTATAATCACCATGGATAGGGTACTGAAAAACATAGTAGGACCAAAAGCTGAGAAGTCCACAGATCCTAGTGGACTTCATCCTAGAGCCTTAAAAGATGTGGGTGTTGAGCTAATTGATTAATTAGTTTTCATTTTCTAAAATTCCCTAGGTTGTGGAAAGGCCCCATCGGTTTGGAAAATAGTGATTGTGACTCCTCTATTAAAGAAAGGAGGGAGACAGAAAGCAGGAAACTACAGGTCAGTTCGCGTAACATCTAGGGAAATTGCTCGAATCTTTATTAAGGAAGTTATAATGGGGGAACTTAGAAAACCTCAATGCAATCAAAAAGAATCAACATGATTTTGTGAAAGGAAAATCAAGAATGATTAATATATTTGAGTGCTTTGAGGAGGTAACACACAACATAGGCAAAGAGGAATCTGTGGATGTGCTGTACGTAGATTTCCAGAAAGCATTTGACAAAGTGCTGCATCAAATGTTACAATGTGAAGTAAGAGTTCACGATGTAGGGAAAAACATATTATCATGGATAGAAGATCGGTTAACTAACAGGCAACAGAGTCTCAGCATAACTGAGCCATTTTTGAGTTGGCAAGATGTAATGAGTGAAGTCCCACATGGGATCAGTGCTGGGGCATTAACTATTTACAATTTAAATCAATGATTTTGTTTATGGACAGGAGAGGGATTAAATTAAAGAGTCCTGATTTCTTCTCTCACTACTTGTCCATAAGGTATTTTTGATTTCCTCCTTTATAAGTGGTGGCGTATTTTACACAACCCTGAAATTTTGGAGTGATACAATCCTTCAGAAGTTGGCAGGCTGAAACTGTTGTAGGATGATCCGCTTTCCCAAAAGCGATAACTTTCACGATGGAAGGAGGCACGTAGAGATGAATTAGTCTTTAGCCCAGATACAGACTTCTGGTTCTCCAGTCAGAGCACTTTAGCCTTGGGCAGGTCTTTCTGTTGCTCCCTGTTAGCTGGTAAATGGTAGACAGAGGCAGGCTGCTAACCTGGAATCCTGCTTCTCTCCTGGGGTTAAACAGTGACTGCCTATACAATGCAAAAGCTGTATAAATAAAGTAATTCAATCAGCTCTAGTCTCAGTCATGTAACCAAGTGGTTTGGGGTCAAGCTATTCAGCAAATGAGGTCCCCATGTTAAAACCCATTGTCTTTTAAGCAGGTAACTGTAGAAACGTTAGCATAACATTGGAGATGAGGAGTCACAAATGCCTCTTTTAACTTGCGCTTAACCCTCTCTCCACTCGCATTGTCTGTACCTGTAAAGACTTGATTACCTGTAAAGACTCGCATTCCAAACATTATCTTGCAATTGAGTCTGTGTCTATATATGCCCTGTTTGTGAACCCAACTCTCCACTCATCTGATGAAAGAGCAGCGCTCCGAAAGTTCGTACTACCAAATAAACCTGTTGGACTTTAATCTGGTGTTGTGAGACTTCTTACTGAGCCCACCCGAGTCCAAAACCGGCATCTCTACATCATAGTGATTTCAGGCAGCTCTATGTTCAACATCATAGACCTGGCCTGTCAGCTGTGAAAATTTGAAGTGGCCAGGTCAGTTTAGTCTCCATGCCCCCTAGACAACTGGCAGGCTTTTAATTCACTGCACCTTTGTAAACCAGATCATGAATCCCGCATGGTATGTTGCCTGCCTGATGCCAGGGTGAGGAACATCTCTAACTGGCTTGAAAGGATATTTGAGTGGGAGGGGGAGGATCCAGTTGTTGTGGTCCATGTTGGGACAAACAACAGAGACAAGACTAGGAAAGAGAACCTGTTTGGGGACTATCAAGCACTAGCAACTAAATTAAAGAACAGTTCCTCAAGGATTAGAATCTCTGGATTACTACCTGAGCCACGTGCAAATTGGCATAGGGTTGAGAGAATCAGGAAAGTAAACACGTGGATAAAGGAATGGTGCGGGAAAGAGGGGTTCCATTTCATGGGGCATTGGCATCAGTATTGGGACGGTCTTCACCTGAAACGATCTGGGACCAGTGTTCCAGCGAAAAGGATAAATAGGGTGGGCACAAGGACTTTAAACTAGCAAGTTGGGGGGAAGGGAAGAGTAAAACTACAGGAAGTATAATGGTTAATGGAAAGCAAAGCAACAGGTTAGCATGTGGAGAGAAGGTTTCAACTACATTGAAAATCAGGAAAAAAGTTAAAAGGAAGAAGAACTCAGGACATTTTATTAATGGAGGTGTTAGGATTCAAAAAGAAAGTACAAAAACTAGCATAAGGGCACTTTGTCTGAATGCTTGTAGCATTCGAAACAAGGTAAATGAGTTGACGGCACAAATCATTGCAAACTAGTATGATTTGGTGGCCATTACAGAGACATGGGCTGCGATTCTCCCAAAAGTGCTGAATTGGTGGGAAAACTGTTCTAAATCCCAACTGTTTTGTCAGTTCAACTTCTCACCTGAATTTCCACACTGTGACCTGAAGAATTCCCAGTCAGGAATCTCATTAAAAACCCAGGGGGGCGGGGCCTATTCGTGCCGGGGTTTGACAGTTCTGGGACTCTGTGCGTGTGCAGTGGCCCCAAACTGTCAACCTCACGTTTGCTGGCCAGCTCGATCGCTGAGGGACTTGGTGTCCTTGTGCAAGAATCACAAGAAGTTGGTTTGCAGGTGCAGCAGGTAATTAAGAAGGCAAATGGAATTTTGTCCTTCATTGCTAGAGGGATGCAGTTTAAAAACACAGAGGTTATGTTGCAGCTGTATAGGTGCTGGTGAGGCCACACTTGGAATATTGTGTGCAGTTTTGGTCTCCTTATTTGAGAAAGGATTTACTGCCACTGGAGGGGGTGCAGAGGAGATTCGCTAGGTTGATCCTGGAGTTGAGAGGGTTGGCTTATGAGGAGAGACTGAGTAGACTGGGACTATACTCATTGGAATTCAGAAGAATGAGGGGAGATCTTATAGAAACATGTAAGGTTATGAAGGGAATAGATAAGATAGAAGCAGGGAGGTTGTTTCCACTGGCAGGTGAAACTAGAACTAGAGGGCAGGGCCTCAAAATAAGAGGGAGCAGATTTAGGACTGAGTTGAGGAGGAACTTCTTCACACAAAAGGTTGTGAATCTGTGGAATTCCCTGCCCAGTGAAGCAGCTGAGGCTACCTCATTGAATTTTTTTACGGCAAGCATAGATAAATTTTTGAACAGTAAAGGAATTAAGGGTTATGGTGAGCGGGTGGGTAAGTGGAGCTGAGTCCACAAAAAGTTCAGCCATGATCTTATTGAATGGTGGAGCAGGCTTGAGGGGCAAGATAACCTACTCCTGCTCATAGTTCTTATGTAGCATTCCATTCTGCAGCAGGGATTTCTCTTTCTCTCTGTAAGAAGCTGCAGGTGGGAGGAAATCCTTTTGAAGTCCTTTGACAGAGAGATGTAAATATTATTGGGAAGAGGGGGGTGTCTTTCTCCACAGCTGTGCACTCAGCTGTACTCATATAGCTTTTATTTGAAATATCTGAGCCTTCCTAGCAAACTAAAACCTTTGGAACTGCTTCTATTCCATTGCAAACCTTTGATCATGGCGCAGTGTTTTGAAATAGGTTTCCATTGACAACTTAATGGATTTCTACTCAGCCTTCAGTTAACAGTGTTTATTTACCTTCTCTTTCACGCTTGAATGCTTCTAAAGTACTTCCATTGTTCCTAACCACAATATTTACATAGAGATTAAGCCTGATTGACAGCTTTGGTTTCTTCAAAGGGAATAAATGGTCTGCAAAAGAGGAAGTGAAACAATTTAAAAAGTGCACCCCAATCACTGAATAGTTGGTCTGGACAGCAGGTTTCTCAGGGTGCATGAATTTGCAGCCATTAGGCGGGTGAATCTCAACTGACAGATTCTCCCAGCACCACCAGAAACCCTCCCATTTTCTTGCTGGTGTGGGCACTTAGCCCCGATTCAGGAGATTTCCGCCCAATAATTTGATAAAGTAGCCAGGATGATGTGTATTTGTATATTTTCCATCCTGTCTTCAGATCACGACAACTTGGATGAAGGGACCGAATATATGGTTGCTAAATTTGCTGGACACAAAGGTATGTAGGAAAGTAAGTTCTGAAGTTGACATAAGAAATCTGCAAAGGGACAAAGATAAGCTAAGTGAGTGGGCAAGCTTTTACCTATTGTTTATATCTATTATTATTGGGGAGACAGTGGCGTAGTGGTATTGTCATTAAAGCAAAATACTGTAGGTCCTGGAATCGGAAACAAAAACAGAAAATGCTGGAAAATCTCAGCAGGTCTGACAGCATCTGTGGGGAGAGAATAGAGCCAATGTTTCGAGCTTACATGGCCAAGACGAAAGGTTATCTAGGCTTTAGGTCTGACAAAGGATCATCTAGACTTGAAACATTGGCTCTATTCCCTCCCCACAGATGCTGTCAGACCTGCTAAGATTTTCCAACATTTTCTGTTTTGTTGTAGTGGTATTGTCACTAGATTAATTATGCTCCCAGGGTAACACTCTGGTAACTTGGGTTCAAATTCCACCACAGCAGATGGTGAAATTTGAATTTAATAAAAATCTGGAACTAAAAGTTTAATGATGACCATGAAACTATTGCTGATTTCCGTAAAAGTCCATCTGGTTCACGAATGTCCCTTAGGGAAGGAAATTTGCAGTCCTTACCTGGTCTGGCCTACATGTGACTGCAGATACACAGATGGTTGACTCTTAATTGCCCTCAGGGATGGGCAATAGATGCCCATGTGAACAAATTATACAAATAAAAGATGGTGAGTCTTTTCATACAGTTCTGACCAGTGGCATCATGAACGTTAGCAGTAGATTGGGGGGTGGTACGGGGGGGGGGGGGGGGGGGGGGGGGATGTGGGATGGTGGGTGGTAGAAGCTATTATTTCAGATTTCACGGGGTGGGACTTTATAACTGCAGCCTAGTGACAATGTCATATATATCTATATTTCCTTCAATGTTTCCTATTCAGTTATTTCACAATTCATCCATGTACCTGCTCAACCCAATCCAGGCTTCTCCATTAGGGAGAACCAGAGAACAAGTTGGAATGGGCCAAGGAGGCAACGTTCATGCTGTGACTTATTTAACCGTTGCGGCTGAACAAATCCATCCTCACACAATGTATGTTATTATTCCCATGACTATGTTGTGAAATGAGTAAACTTGTCACAGTTGTTGTTCACCAATAAGACCCTCCATTAGAGCTCTCTACATGAAATATTGTATGAAATATGGACCTGTTTTTTTCCTGTTTAGCTACTGAGGGATTTGCTGTGCTTTTTCAGCAATCTGTAGATTTTAATTTAATTTTTTCAGCATTTTCATTTTTTTATAGTTTATGACTAATGCAGAACTGAAGAGGAGAAAGGGTCAACGGGGACATAATTATAATGTTGAATTCAAAATATCTTATCAAAATATTTAAAAACTGTTACGAAGGGCAATGACAAACTACACAATTTGTGCACAAAAGCACTAATTAACAATTTTCAACAGTATGATGTTTTTTAAATTAGCATGCTGTGACCCCTGATCAGTTAGAAATACTGAAGATAATGACATATTCCTGTTTGTTTTAAGAAATTATTCATTCTATTTTTTTAAAAAGTGAGATATCCCATGCAGACAGACCTATAAATTTGACCTATGGGGTAGGGGTGGGTGAAGGAGAGGGTGGTGAGCAGCGTATAATTGGAACCTGAATTGGGCTATGTTTCTATCAAACTGGTGTGCAAGCAGCCCGCAGGTGAGGAATAAACAAAGACTGAGCTGCTGTCACAGAAACTGTAGCTCCCAGGTTTGAGGGGATGGGCGAAGGGAGAGAGATTTAACGTTTGTGGGGCAGAGAGAGATCGGAGGCTAAGGGAGGAAGATTATTGTGTGAGGGCATGGGTAGGTGTGGGGTGGGGGGTTGATATCGAAGTCTGGGGGAAAGGCAATCCGCATTCTTTAAATATATGGAGGAACTTTGGATACAAGTAAACATATCTCACATGTTTACCTTGTTTGTTGTGACCAAACATTGGTCCTAAGGCCTACTTTTGCTCAATGCAGGGCCGCCCAATCTTATAGTAAGGGCATCAAACAGATGCTAGGCCTAATTAATACCTGTCCTAATACCTGTTTCCAGCAGTATCACTTTGTATTCATTTGTGTCCTTTTCTAATATGGGACTGAGTGTAGGGTAACAAAGTTTGCAGACGACACAAAGATAAGTGGAAAAGTGAATCATGTGGAGGGCGTAGAGGGTCTGCAGAGAGATTTGGACAGGCTGAGTGAGTGGGCGAGGATCTGGCAGATGGAGTATAACGTTAACAAATGCGAGGTTATTCACTTTGGAAGAAATAATAGCAAATTGGATTATTATCTAAATGGAAAGAAATTACAACATGCTGCTGTGCAGAGGGACCTGGGGGTCCTTGTGCATGAGACGCAAAAACCCAGTCTGCAGGTGCAACAGGTGATCAAGAAGGCAAATGGGATGTTGGCCTATATCGCAAGGGGGATAGAATATAAAAGCAGAGATGTCTTGCTGCATCTGTAAGAAGTCTCACAACACCAGCTGCATCTGTACAGGGCATTGGTGAGGCTGCAGCTGGAATACTGTGTGCAGTATTGGTCCCCTTATTTGCGGAAGGATATATTGGCCTTGGAGGGAGTGCAGAGAAGGTTCACCAGGTTGATACTGGAGATGAGGTGTGTTGATTATGAGGAGAGACTGAGCAGATTGGGTTTGTACTCGTTGGAATTTAGAAGGCTGAGGACCTATAAGATAATGAAGGGGTTGGATAGGGTAGAGGTGGAGAGATTCTTTCCACTTAGAAAGGAAACTAGAACTAGAGGGCACAGCCTCAAAATAAAGGGGGGTCAGTTTAGGACAGAGTTGAGGGAGGAACTTCTTCTCTCAGAGGGTGGTGAATCTCTGGAATTCTCTGCCCACTGAAGTGGTGGAGGCTACCTCGTTGAATATGTTTAAATCATGGATAGATGGATTCCTGATCGTTAAGGGAATTAGGGGTTATGGGGATCAGGCGGGTAAGTGGAACTGATCCAGTTCAGATCAGCCATGATCTTATTGAATGGCGGGGCAGGCTCGAGGGGCTAGATGGCCGACTCCTGCTCCTATTTCTTATGTTCTTATGTTCTTATGATGGTGCATTTATTTAGTTTGCCCATTTACAGCTGGAAACAGGAGCTGTATAGCTACATTTCTGGCCATGATGTCTCACATTTTTTACCAGTCTACCTAAAAGAAATGTAATAAACTGCACGCAATCAATTTTATAGCAGGAACAATGGTTTGACAATCTTGGTAGACCAACAAATGATATATTTGAAGTACCAAACCTCATTTGTATTGAAACTAGTTTTCATCGCTCTTAAAAATAAACCAGAAAATTTCTGTCTTACAGTATTTTAGGCTTTCTCTCACAAAAGGCTCTCTGATATTGGATGCAGGGTATACTTACCAGTAAAGTAATAATAATGAGTATTCCATTGATGCTGCAAAGTGCTATTTCACAGAGTGATAGGCTTACACTTCCAAATGCACGTTTCGTTACTTTTGTCTTGTTCAATCCTTTGACTTGGATTGTGAAGTCACTGATCAGGGATATTGAACATTTTAAGGCAGTGATGAGCGACCAAGGCTAGTGAATAGGCCGCATGAGTGGCTTCTTCATCTCAGTGGACCACAAGATTGAAATCAGGCTTGTTCACTGACTATGACCCTTGAATAAGATTGAATATATTTAATGCATGCCAAGTATTTCATAAGTTATAGAAAATCCAGAGAGAATTGGGAACCATGGCTTTCCATTTTTTGCTGTGCATATGTGGATCCCAAAAATCTGATTTCCACCATTACAATACTGAGCACTGATAGCTTCAATTCTAGATATCACAAAATTTGGTCATTGACTTGGAGAAATGTAAACACCATATAAAAATGTAAAGAAAACCTTGATTTCCTTAAAAACACAGTTCACAAATAATTTATCCAGTTCACACAAGATTCAATGTTTAGAAACAGTCATTAACATGAATGTTAATTTTTTTTTCTCCCCATAGATGCTGCCTGACCATCTGAGTTTTTCTAGCATTTTACCTTCTAACGTCAGATATCCAGCATCTGCAGTATTTTGCTTTTGTATTAATATTTTGATAGAAAGGTGAAGTATGAGAATAAAAGCTGTAACATAATAAAAAGAGAAAGCGGGGAAAGCTGAAGTGCAGGACAGAAGTCTCAGCATGATGTTAATCCCATAGCTGAGCATTAACTAAACATAACTATAGATACAAGTTATTGGCATGCTTTCAGTATTGTGATTTTCAGAACAGCATATGCCATTTTTTTTTACCTCTCTCGCTTCTCCCAGGGTTTTTGCTCCCTTTTTGAGTTTTGACACCAGGTCCTGTTGGTCATGCTCATGGAGCTGACCAACATAAAAAAAGCTGTACTGCGCGTGTGTAGCTCTTTTCCGGTGAGTGCATGCGGGGGAAGCCTGAGGTCCATCAGATCTTGGAGATGCCGACCACAGAGCTGAAGACAAAGATAGGTTTTAATTTAATTACATGAATTTTTAATAATTTATAATCTTTTTTCGCGGCACACTTGAGGGGTCTTCAGGGCACAACAGTGTGCCACAGCACACCGGTTGGGAACCACTGGAATACAGCTCAATACTTACAGCATAAATTATCAACAGCTTTATTTGATTCAAACTGACAGAAAACTTGATGTAATTGTTCTTTTTGAGCTTTGACATGTATATCGTGGATGAGCTAACATTAGATTCTTTCATCCACCCTTCCCATTCCCAACCTTTTCAATACATCTACCAAAGTCCATTTTCTGTTTTAATGTCAATGTAACTCTTTTGTGTTTCTCAGCTTGGTCTTTAGTTTATTGGATGCCATAATGACAATATGGCATTTATAATTAATGATAATGCACAACACAATGCCAACTGCACAAATTAGAATGGTGATTGCCAACAAGAAGGACAACCTACTGGCAGTTTGGTTAGACATAGTTTGATGGTCCAAAAAGACTCAGAAATGTTTGGGTTCCGGATCACTTATGATTGGCTTCCAGTTTGTAAATTGATGATTTGATTGGGAATTATCATGCCCAGTAAAAGTATGTACTATTCATGGACTATGCTCACATGGAATCTTCTGAAGTGTTTTCTATTTATTTAGAATGGACATTGATGAACCGTTAAGATGGCTGCCAAGAGGTCAGGTGAAATTTGATTACTCAATGCAGTTTATCAAGCTTCTGGAAAGTTCTAATTCAATCACCTTGGGTGGTGGACTTCCCCCTGGAATGAACATATCCAGATAGCACCCTTCTGTGGAATTCATGCCTGCCATTGATCGAAGCTTACTCAAAATGCAGAGTCAATGGATGCATAGACTCTCTGGCTAGAATGTTACACTCCGGCCATCCTGCCATCCCCTCAACCCCCCCCCCCCCCCCCCCCCCCCCCAGGCAGGTTCTGAGGCAGGTGGGGAGTTAAATTCATGGTTAGGATACCCTCCAGGTTCCTGCTCATGATTGCAATTTCACACTAGGGTGGACAGGCTTTCAGATGGGAAGCCCTTAAGTGCCCAAATAGAGCCTTTTTCCGCCTGGCCTCAATTTTTAGGCTGGCCAGCGGGTGACGGTTCAGGGGCGGAACGCCAGAAAAATACAAAGTTCGATTTTGGGCAGGAAGGGGGTGGTGCGTCTCCATCAGAACGCCTCTACTGACTGAGGGCACCCTCCCCTTAAGGCCCGGTGACCTCCAAAACTCCTGTGCACCGCTTAGCACCCCATCCCCCTCTGCCCACCCACCCATCCAACCCGGCCTTTCCAGCATTATGCCTCACCAGAGTGGCAGTAGTGTTGACACCACCAGATGGAAGAAGGGCTGGCCTAAGAAGGTATGGAAAAGTACATTAAAAGAGGACCTTTAAGAGCGTGACCACCACCTAGCCTGGATCAAAAGAGACTGTGATGGACCAGGCCCAGTGGCGGAGTCTTGCTGCCATTGTCCCATTGACCAGAAGCTTAATTGCCCAGATCAACATAATGGCTACAAGAGGATGACAGAGGCTGAATGACTCAAAGTGCCTTCACTTTCAATAAGGCTCTTGTCATGGGTATGAAGGAATACTCACCACTTGGCTGCGCTGAACTCAGTATTGATCCCACCACCTCCACCACTAGCAATTTGTGAATGCAGTTTGTATTTGTAACATGGATACACCACAGTAACTTACTTACTTTGACAGCATCTCTCAGTCCCATGGCCTCCAGCCATGGTCGCAGAAGGACAAAAGCAACAAGCCATGAAAACAGCATTATTTGTAAGTCTCACTCCATGTAGCACCATCCTGATTGGGATGTACATTGCAGTTCTGTAATTGTCACTCGGTCAAAACCCTGGGAATTTGTAACGAAGACCATGATGGGAAAGTCATCCCAATAAGGACTGCATTGTTCAAGAGAAAGGCCCACCACCACCTTCTTACAACCGCTCAGGATAGGCCATAAAAATGGTCTTGCCCATGTTCTACACATCTGGAGAACACAATCAAAAAAATAAATACAATTCAATCTGTTCATAAAGAGCCAATTACTTCTTCAACCATTTTGTAGTTTGTTTGGAATTGAGTAGTTTCATAATAAAAATGACCACTTGGAACAAAATGGTCTTTTGTTGCATACCTTGAGAAGAATGTTTCGCATGAATACTTAAGCCGAACTCTCATGGATCTCTTTCGTCTGAACATCCTTCAGAAATCCAGTCAACATTAAGAAACCACAGAAGGATCCTAACTTATCTCTCTTAATTCCTTTGAAGAAGGAAGCAATTTCATTGATGTGAAAATCATTTTAATGGTAATACCCATCAGTGATGCAGAGATCTTTGTAGAATCACTACGTATGTTTTCTATGCATATCAGCAGAGGATTTAAACGTGCGATAACAATTGAAAATCATATTCCCTTCTGATATCAAATCCTAAGAAAATACTTATAAACCAATTATTGAAATAACATATTTGGAAGTTAATGCTGGAGGATACACAACTTCATACTTCTGACATATCGCACATGCTTCTGTTCTGAATGAAGTACCTGAGCTCTGTTGAATAGAACTCTGCTCAAACTGACCAGCGTAGTATCAATTTTTCTGAATTGCAGAGGGTGGGAAATGGCTGAGATTATGGGCCGATATCTCACTGGGTGCAGAGGCATGTTTGAGTAGGATTTCCCGGCCCTCCCCGCCAGCAGGAGCTTCCAGCCCCACCGAAGGCGATCCCCCACAGTCAGTTCCCCAACAGTAGGGTGGGCGAGCCATGCAAAACGCCATTGGCTTCCGGTTCCACCGACGGCCAATGGTGAGCTGCTGCCGGAAAACTCACCATGGGGGGATGGGGGGGGGGGACTGGAAAAATTATTCGTTGGAGGGAATCTGAATTTCCTCCCAATTTCCAATGCAGCATTATTTTCCTCTGTCCTTTATGCAGGTCAGGAATGCTTAACCTGTAAAACACACCCTCACCACTGCTGAGGTCAGGTTCCCCATTTTCATTTGGTGGGACTGGATTTGGACGCCCACGGGTGAGTATTTGTGACGGAAACCAGCTGGAGTCCGGAACATTCTGAAAAAGTAAAAATGAAATGTTTGCATACCTTCAAATGTCACTATTTGGTGCTGAATTATAATGTACTTGTGTATTTAATGCGGCGCTTACATTGAACAGTCTTGTATACTCATTTATATCCATTACAGTTCCGTTCCAATGGAGAAAACATCATAATGCAGTGAAAAATATAACATAATATCCTGTCAGCTGTTTCATTATGTTGTTGGGGTCTAGATGAGGGTTTTGGGGATTATCTATTCTCCTAAAATATGCTGCTTGCGTCTGTAGTTTCTCAACACTATTGTTCTTCAATTACAGCAAGTGTTTACACATTTGGACCTCTACACGAGGTTGGAGCTTCTCCTCCTTCCAGATGTCATCTCTGTGATCTGACATCATTATCACAACAGCATCATGTATGCTTCTAATGTTAATCCTTACTCTACATCTTGCTCTCAATCTTTATCCCCATCATAATTATTGAAGCCAGACAGACCACCCAACATCAAATGAGATCTGAAATGATAAAAGCACATCCTATTCCGTTGATTCAGCAAAGTCTTCCTCACAAACATCTGGGGATATGTGCCAAGATTGGAAAGGTTGTCCCATAGATTAGCAAGAATCCGGCATAGTCATACTCACTGAATCGTATCTTAGAGCCAATGTCCCAGACTCCTCCATCGCCATCCTTGGGTTTGCCTTGTCCTGCTGGCAAGACGGAAGCACCAGAGGTGGTGGCACAGAGGCATATAGTCAGGAGACCTTGGAAGTACTCAACATTGACTCCATAGCCATTAAGGCTCATGGCATCAGGTCAAATATGGACAAGGAAACTTCCTGATGATTATCAGCTACTGCTGTTCCTTGGCTGATAAGTCACTACTCCTCCATTTTGAACACTACGTTGAAAACGTACTGAGGATGGCAAAGGCCCAGAATGTTCTCTGGATGGGCAACTTCAATGTTCATCATAAAGAGTGACTATGTAGCTACTGACTGAGGTGGCCCAATCCCAAAGGACATATCTGCCAGAGTGGGCCTGCAGCAGATGGTGAAGAACCAACAAGAGAAGAGCTACCTAACTTCATCCTCATCAATTCACCTGTAGCAGATGCATCTGCCCATGATTGTATTAATAGGAGTGACCAACGCACAGTGCTTGTGGAGACGAAGTCCTGTCTTCACACTGAGGACGGTGTTTTGTGGTACTACCTCAGTGGTAAATTTGATGGATTCAGAACAGATTTAGCAACTCAAAACTGGGGATCCATGAGGCACCATAAGTCATCATCAGCAGCAGAATTGCAGTCAAACACAATCTGTAATTTCATAGCCCAGCGTATCCCCCCTCAATCTACAATACCATCAAGCCAGGAGATCAACCCTCGTTTAATGGAGCATGCAGGATGGCATGCCAGGAATAGCACCAGGCACACCTAAAAATGAGGTGCCAACCTGCTACCATATGAATCCTATGTAGTGGGAGAAGCATGTTGTAGACAGAGCTCTGTGATCACGCAACCAACAGATCAGGTCAAAGTTCTGAAGTCCTGTCATATGCAGTTGTGAATGATGGTGGACAATTAACCAACTAACTGGAGGAGGAGGCTCCACAAACATGTTCAATCATGGAGGAAACCAGTAAATCAGTGCTGAAGCATTTGGGACCATCTTCAGGCAGAAGTGCAGTCCTCCGTGACCTTCTCTTGAGGTCTCCAACATTGCAAATGCCAGTTTTCAATCAGTGTGTGATCAACCACACTACATATCGAGAAACAGCTGTGGACGCAAGAT